>NW_012267221.1:8692577-8702547 GCF_000151885.1 Dipodomys ordii
AAGGATGGCCAATAGACACATGAAGAAATGCTCAACCTCTCTAGCCATAAAAGAAATGCAAATCAAAACAACATTGAGATACCACCTCACCCCAGTTATAATGGCTATAATCAAGAACTCAAATAACAACAGATGCTGGAGGGGATGTGGACAGAAGGGAACCTTACTCATTGTTGGTGGGAGTGTAAACTTGTTCAACCACTTTGGAAAGCAGTATGAAGGTTCCTCAAAAGACTCCACATAGAGCTCCCCTAAGACCCAGCAATCCCACTTTGGGACATTTACCTGAATGATCACAAAACAGGACCATACTAAAGTTACCAGCACAACTATGTTTATTGTAGCATTATTTACCATAGTTAAGATATGGAACCCACCTGAGATGTCCCTCAGTAGATGAATGGATCAAGAAAACGTGGTATATATACACAATGGAATTCTATGCCTCCATCAGAAAGAATGTCATTGCCCCATTTGTTAGGAAATGGAAAGACTTGGAAAAAATTATATTAAGTGAAGTAAGCCTGGCCCAAAGAAACACAGGTCCCATGGTTTCCCTTATTTGCAATAACTAGTATATATCTGAGGCAAGCAGAAGAGGTCAGATTTAGTGATGTTAGGGAAATGAACCCCAAGATAAGTATTCAAATGTTTTATTCTTTATGTGATTGTTTCTAACATATTTATAAGATTATTTCTTTGTTGCTTTGTATGTCCCTCCCCCACGGTATAACCCCTGCTTTCACTGTATTTGATGTTAGTATAATTTATGGAGGGGAAGGGGAAAAACAAATCATTTAACTAGGGATACAGGCAGACCCATTGCAACAATGAGATGTACAAGTTGTTATGTCAAAAAATGAACTTTACAACTTTGACCGGGGGTGGGGAGGTGGGGAGTAGGGTGGGGGTGGGAGATGGGAAGGTATAGGAAGGGGAAACAAAGGAGGAGGCAACAATGCTTGATAAGAAATGTACTCATTATCTTGCTCATGTAACTGTAACCCCTCTATACGGTATTTTCACAATTAAAAAAAAAAAGAGTTTCAGTCTCTCCTGCCTGGGCTGGCTTTGAGCCATGATCCTAGGATCTCAGCTTCCAGAGGATCTCAGCTTCCCGAGGAACTAGAATTATAGGCATGAACAATCTGTGTCTGGCTCTTGTTTGATTTTTTTTTTTTTTTTGTCCATCATTGGCCTGAACTCAGCCTGGGTGCAGTCCCGCAGATCTTCAGCTCAAGGATAGCACTCTACCACTTCAGCCACAGTGCCACTCCCAACTTTTTCTGCTTATGTTATGCTGAGGAATCAAACCCAGGGCTTCATGTATGTGAGGCAAGCACTCTACCACTGAGCCACCTTCCCAGCTCCTCATTTTATTTTCTTTAATGAAAAGTTCATATATTGTCTTATCCAAAGATGTTTTTATAATATGTCCAAAGCTTAAAATCATGTAACCCAGCTTATTGAGAAAAACTAGATTATACAGTTTCACTATGATTAATTATTCACATTATTTCATATCTATAACCACAATAATCTAGATGAAAAGGTAGAGCGACTGTTTGTATACTTTTATCTCCTTTAAGATCATATTCCCAGTCCTTTGTGCAATGCTTCTTGCCTGCAAGCAACTGGCCCTCGCTGTTTTTCAAAGTCCCTTTTAAGTTTCATCTACATTCACATAATAGCAATTATGATTTAATACACTGAGTTTCACATGTAATACAATATTTCTACTTAAGTACTCAGTGTCATAACTTCAGTATGCTTATTAATTGTGAAATTAGCAGACATTAAATTAGGCCCATAGTGGATATTTTGAAAAAACAAGACTTTTGTCATATCATGCAATAAGTTGCTTATTTGTAGCCAGTCATAACTATAAAATTGTCATACCATTCTTGCATGATAATTGACAAGAAATGTGGAAACATATAAAAGCGTCATATTTCTCTTATTTTAAGGATTATTGGAATAATATAACATTGCAGACCACCATGAAGTAGGATAGTTATGGCATCTTATTAACCATAGCATGTGGTCTACTTCTGAATTTCTTCTACTTCTTAGTTTAAATTAGCAATTTCCATTTTTAACTGGAAATCACCAAGTGAAGTGAAATAAGCCAGACTGACAAAAACAAATGTAATATGTTCTCTCATATGAAGAATCAGACCTTAAGAACTGATACAAGTTTAAAACAGGGACATTTTTGGTAAAAACTAGCTTGAGGGTGGGGGACAAAAGAAGAGGAAGAAAGAGAATTAGGTATGTAGATTCTAAGAGTTTATAGACATTGCATTATGTAACTAACACAATTATAGATAAATGTATGCCATACTTAAAGATGCATACTCATTCCATTTTGTTTGTCCCAAAATAAATTAGAATCTTGAATCAGTTAGGTATTGCTTAAGTTCAATATGATCATTTGTTTTCTAATTTCCTTCATCTATATAGGCATATATAGATATGAACTCACTCTATTTCCAACGAAGCCCACTTGACTTTTTTTGCCATACCTCTGAGTTTTGTGCTACTGCATGACACTAATTCAAATTCATAACATTATCGATCGCTTCCTTAATGTAAAAATTTGACAGCATAATGCCAACCGGTCTTAATAACTCCCCCCTCTCATTTGCTGCTCTTGAGAAGAATCATTTTGGATCAAAATATCTTTTAATGAAAACTACATCTGGTATGTGAAACAGCTGCCAACTCCCAGCCTGTTGTAAATTACAAGAACTAAATCTGAAATCAGCTTAAAATCAAAGTATAGAATTGGACATTGCCAAGTGCCTCTCTCAATAATAGCCCTGGTTTTCTCAAGCTTGCTACTTACCATGGATTTTTCTTCCTGATTTCCCCAAGTTCATTCAAATCTGTTCCTGAACACCTCTAAGACTTTATTCTAACACATTAGTCTGACATTGTAAAAGTCAGTCAGCTTCCTTAAAAAGCTAAGTAGGAAAACCAAAGTTTATGGATTCATAAACTCAGCCCAAAAAGCGATCCATCTATTTGGTCTGTGTTTAACTTCACATCCACTTCTGAATCGTTGTTTACTTAAGAGAACATTTTTCTATAGTATCTCCTGCTAGGCACCTTGCTGAACCCTAACCCTATATTTCTGGCCTCATCTTTCTCCTGATTCTTTCACTGGTTCCTCTCTTTCTCCCCTTTTTTGTTTTTTCATTCATTTTTCATTTATTCAGTTCTGATGCAAACCTTTGTATGTATGGTTACATTAGTTTAGTCAGTGATAGATAAAACAAAGCACAAGAATACTACAAACCTATTCTTTATCATAGAAGAAATTAGGATCTCCATGTCTGTGTGAGTCTCTTCTAATCAAGAATCAGGGTTTTGATCAGATCTACAGAATTCCAAATCTTTACAATCTGTCACCCTACTCCTGCATTTATTATAAAAAAATATTTATAATTATCTCCTATGTGGACATACTCAGATGAGTAAGATATCACCTATTTATGCTCAAGAATTGAATTATAGGAAGGAGAATCTTAACATTTAAAAAAGTGAAAGAAAAAAAAGCATACCTCTTGACTAGAGACAGGGGAAAGACACCACACATGCTGTATGATGCACTTGCCCAAAATATTTCACTTGAATTTAATAATGAAGAAACAATCAGACTAATCTGATATCGACATTCAACATGACAATAGGCCCAGACTTTTCAAAAATGTCAATGTGATAAAAGACAAAAAAAATAGAAATGTGCATTATTCTAAATTGGGGGCTCAAAAATTATAGGCCAAATTATGGAATCAATCCAGGCTGCTGCCTGTTTGTGTATATCCATAAACTAATACTGTTTTTATGTTTTAAAGATGTTGGGGGAAATTAAAACAAGAGTAATATTTTGTGAATCGTGAATTTTATGTCAAATTCAAATCTCATAGTCCATAAATAAAGTTTTATTCGCACACAGTCACATTCATTTATTTACATATTGTCTGCACTTTCTTTTACTCTACAATAGCAAAACAGAGTAGTTATAACCATATGTTGCCCACAAAGCCTAAAATATTTACTCACTCTCTGAGCCTTTACAGAAAAAGTTTGCCAACCTTTTCCTAGTGAAAAGGAGTCTGAAGAAATACAACTTGATCCTTGATTGAACCAAGAATAACAGTATTTGGACAGTTTAGAAAATTTCAGCATGTGCTAATATTATAGCAAGAGCATATACCAATGTTTAATTTCTCTGGTCTTGTGCTTGTGTTGAATACAATTATTCTCAGTAAATATATGTCATGTATTAGGAGTGAAGAGTATAATGGCTACAACACACTTCGAAATATTTTAGAGAACAAAAAATGTGTTTGTATGTATGTCTAGATGAAAAAAAGCAAATGCACCCCCAAAAAGTGTGTGTAGGTAAAAGATATATGGTTTTTGTACTATTTTGAACTTTTTGAAGTTAACATTTTTTAAACTAAAGATTGAGAAATATAGGCATTAAAACAAATCAGAAGTGCGGTTTTTGTACTATGTCGAAAAATGAACTTTACCACTTTGGGGGGGGGGGGGGAGGATCGGGTTGGGGAAGGTGGGGGAGTAAGGGAAGGGATGGGAAGTGGAAACAAAGAGGAGGCAACAATGCTTGATAAGAAATGTACTCATTATCTTGCCCATGTAATTGTAACTCTTCTGTACAGTATTCTCACAATAAAAATTAAAATAATAATAATAATAAAGAAAATGTGGTAAATATATACAATGGAATTCTATGCCTCCATCAGAAAGAATGACATTGCCCCATTTGTCAGGAAATGGTAAGACTTGGAAATAATTACATTAAGTGAGGTAAGCCAGTCTCAAAGAAACATAGTTTCCCTTATCTGCAATAACTAGTATGTGTCTAGGACAAGCAGAATAGGTCAAAAGCTATGTTCATATGACCATATAACCTAATGATAAGCTAAATGAACCCCAAGATAGGAGCACAAGAGATTTTGTCTTCATTCCTGTTTTTTTTAATGAACTTATAATGTATTATGTGATTTTTTTTGTTTCTTTGTATGTTCTTCCCCCATGGAACAACCCCTGTGTCACTGTATTTGATTGTGGTGCCCTGCATCTTGTATATACATTTTTCTAATTTGGGGAGGGGAAGGGAAATAACAAAATGCTGAAATAAGGATACAGAATGACCCATTGTAACAATGAGATGTACACAGTATGTTGAAAATGAACTTTACAACTTTGGGGGAGGGGAGGAGTTGAGGAGGGAGCAAAAGGATGGTAGGGGAAAAATAAAGGAAGGTGTAACAATGCTCAATAAGAAATGGATTCATTACCTTACTCATGTAACTATAACCCCACTGTACAGTATCTTTACAATAAAAATATATATTAAGAAAAAATATTTATTTAATTTTTTGACTTGTTTTATGGCAGAAAAGCAAAACTAGTATTTCTCTATGTAAATTTATATATTTATATAACTTTATATATTTATATCTACATATATATAAATCTATATAAACATATATTTATATATAAATCTATATATACATGAATACAGATTTATAGATTTATACATGTGTGTTTGCAGATGTGTACATATTTACATAAATCCCAAAATCTATATGGGCTAGTTTTATATTTTGTAAATATAAGAATATGATCAATAATTGGATGGTATATATAATAAAGATAAATATTCTCTTTGCTTTACTCCATTTGAAAAATTGTGAAATGTACTTGATGATATCTTTTGGATGAAAAAAATTTTAGAACAATCATTTAATCAACAATTATGTATAGTCTTCAACTCTATTTTACCAAAATGAACTCATCTTTCTTCTATATGATGAACTCTAAGCTTTATCGTGAATACTAAAATTTTTATAGCCTGGCACTGGTGGCTCATGCCCATAATCCTAGCTACTCAAAAGGCTGAGATTTGAGGAGGGCACTTCAAAGCCAGCCTGGGCAGGTAAGTTCGTGAGACTCTTATCTCCAATTAGCCACCAGAAAACTGAAAGTGGTAGAGCACTCACCTTGAGAGAAAAGGCTCAGGGACAGCACTCAGGCCCTGAGTTTAAGCCCCATGGCTGACAAAATAAAAATATGTAAGAATAAATTCTAGAGTTTTTATCACAACTCTCATTTCTCAGCTCTCATTTCAACGAATCCAATTTTGATTTGTCAAATGCCTATTTTCTTAAACTTTATAGTTTTGGGGTTTTTTGGGGGGGTTGTTGGTTTTTGTCGGTCGTGGGGCTTGAACGCTGTCCCTCAACTCTTCAGTTCAAGGCTAGTGCTCTACACTTGAGTTACACTTCCATTTTATAGTTTTATATTCCGTATTTACTATGTAATATCTTTCCTCACTATATCTGATATGCTGAATCTTATTGTAGTTTTGATCTTTTTGTTTTTTCCCTGAAAGCCCACCTTACTTTTAATAATTTTTATATGTGACCATTGTAAGTGAATCTTTGATTAGCTAATTCTCTTGTCCCAAAGCCAAAGTTATCATATCAACAATTAGAAATATTCATAAGATTAGCTTGTTTATTTGTTATTCTCTTTTTTTATTTTTAACAAATCTATATTAATAGCTGGGCACCACTGTCTTAAACCTCTAATCCTAGGTTCTAGGGAGTCTTGAGATCTGAGGATAATGGTTTGAAACTGGAACAGACAAAAAAGTCAGAGAGATTCTAACTCTAATTATATAGGGGAAAAATAATCTATTTTAAAGCCCTCTTTGATTGTTCATCTACCTATGTTCTTTTAGCTTAATTTTTTCAAACTTCCAGGAGATCAGGTGCTCTACAGAGCAAGAATAGACCTACATTCTACAGATACAGAACTTTTGCTTTGATGCTCCATTGCTGCTGTATTAAAATCAATTGTGTATACAATATATTTAATTTTTTTCTTCACTAGCTACCTACTCATTTTAAGCTTTTCTAATTTACCTAATTCTTTAATTTTCCACATTCTCTCTTTTTTATGATCTTTAGGGACAGGGTTAATATATTTTTAAATTATGTTATCTGATTAAATAAAAGAACATATATATTCATTTATTTTTTAATGATGCACAAACCTTGCTTTTCCTCTGGGCTAATGAGTGAATATTTCCTCCTATGAATAGCCAATGAAATAAGAAAAGACAAAGAGCAGCCTACCTGCTATCTCTGACTAATAAGTATTTGAAAAATCAAAGGTCAAAAGTTAGCAGAAGGAAAGTTGCAAGGTGGGGACACATTTTCTTGTCAATAATAAGGTAAAGAAAACAAGACCAAACATAATTTTTATGAGAAATGGATTGGTTTATTTTTATTGAAATGGAGACTAACATTATTTCTGATTAAAATGTCAGTATCTCCCAATTTTCAGGAAGAGATTTACTATTTGATAATAATCACCTTTCCTTTAATTTATCTTACATTCTTCAAATTTAGCTACAGATAAGACGAATACTTACAAGCCACCACCTTCCTATATATACTCAGGTGATTTCAAATCGGATGATGTGATCGCTAGACACGGTAGTCATCAGCTCCTATATTATTTATCATACTTGGTTCATTTCCGAGGACTAAAGGCCTGAGTCATTAAAAATTATATGCCCCATTTAAGCAGCTTTTCTGCATACTTTACTCAGGGAAAAATGTTGCATGTATTTCTGCCCATCTAAAAGGATGCCTTTTTGTGATTTACCAACATTTAAAACTCATACATAATAAAACAACTCTCTGCCTTACAAGCGAAAGGTGCCTAATTCCTGACAACAGCAAGCTTGAATAATTACAGCATTCTGGAACAATCTTTTTAATCCCTGCATTTGTCCTTAGAGAAAAATATCCCAGAATTTTAAGTGTTTTTTTTTGTTGTTTTCTGTTTTACTTTTTTGTTTTTTTACTAGCCTATACATTTTTGTTTGCTTTTCTTACCTACATACAGAAACCAGAACACTCTTCATTCAAGGTGAAGTTAGTTAACTGATTATACCAAAAATAACCAACAATCTGTATTCTAGTCTACTACTGTGTGTGTGTGTGTGTGTGTGTGTGTGTGTGTGTGTGTATAAAAATACTGTACAGAGGAGTTACAATTACATGGGCAAGTAATGAGTACATTGCTTATCAAGCATTGTTGCCTCCTCCTTTGTTTCCCCTTCCCATCCCTTCCCATCTCCCACCTCCCCAAACCCCCCCACCCCCACCAAAGTTGTAAAGTTCGTCTTTCTACATAACGACTTGTACATCATTGTTGCAATGGGTCCACCTGTATCCCTAGTTAAACGATTTGTTTTTTCCCTTCCCCTCCACAAATTATACTAACAGCAAATACAGTGAAAGCAGGGGTTATACTGTGAGGGAGGGACATACAAAGCAACAAAGAAATAATCTTATAAATATGTTAGAAACAATCGCATGAAAGAATAAAACATCTGAATACTTATCTTGGGGTTCATTTCCCTAACATTGACTCAGACATATACTAGTTATTGCAAATAAGGGAAACCATGGGACCTATGTTTCTTTGGGCCAGGCTTACTTCACTTAATATAATTTTTCCAAGTCTTTCCATTTCTTAACAAATGGGGCAATGTCATTCTTTCTGATGAAGGCATAGAATTCCATTGTGTATATATACCACATTTTCTTGATCCATTCACCTACTGTGGGGCATCTGGGGTGAGTTCCATATCTTAGCTATGGTAAATAATCCTACAATAAACATAGTTGTGCTGGTAACTTTAGTATGGTCCTGTTCTGTGATCATTCGGGTAAATGCCCCAAAGTGGGATTGCTGGGTCATAGGGGAGCTCTATGTGAAGTCTTTTGAGGAATCTCCATACTACTTTCCAAAGTGGTTGAACAAGTTTACACTCCCATCAACAATGCAGTAAGGTTCCCTTCTGTCCACATCCCCTCCAGCATCTGTTGCTATTAGAGTTCTTGATTGTAGCTATTTTAAGTGGGGTGAGGTGGTATCTCAATGTTTATTCTAAAATCAAAGTTTCTGAGCTGAGATTACTTACTCAAAAGCCAGGCATCAATGGCTCACGTCTGTAATCCCAGGTACTCAGAAGGCTGAAATCTGAGGATCCTGCTTCAAAGTCAGCCCAGGCAGGAAAGTCCGTGAGACTCTTGATCTCCAATTAACTACCAGAAAACAAGCACTAGAGCTGTGGCTCAAAGTGGTAGAAGCACTAGCCTTGAGCAAAAAAGCTCAGGGACAGCACCTAGGCCCTGGGTTCAAGCTATACAACTGATTTTAAAAAAGGGTGGGGTGGAGAGAGGGGAGGGTCACTCAATATCTGTGGAAGAAAGTGACTTTCTTTTTTCTGCAAAAGCAGAGCTACACAGAGAAGTAACAAGGATTAGAAAGAAAGAAACTGTTAGAAGGAAAAAGAATAAAATAGTAGATGAATCCATGGAAACCACTTGTGTTCAAAGGGTCTTGTTGGCATTTCAATACCTTCTTTATCTTTTGAGAACACAGATTTTGAGTTCTAAATTATCATTCTGAGCCCTCACAGGTAGCTCAAGCCTGTAATCGTAGCTACTAAGGAGACTGGGATCTGAGGACCACAGTTAGAAGCCAGACTGTGCAAGACAGTCTATGAGACTCTTTTCTCCATTTAACCAGCCAAAAGCTAGAAGTGGAACTGTGGCGCAGATGGGAGAGCTCTAGCCTTGAGCAAAAAATCTCAGGGACAGTACCCAAGTCTTGCGTTCAAGTCCCAAGATCAGCACACACACACACACACACACACACACACACACACACATTATCATTCTAAGCCAGTGTACAATGGTGCCTCAAATATCTATTGAATCAGGGCTGGGAAGGTGGCTCAGTGGTAGAGCGCTTGCCTTGTATGCCTGAGGCCCTGGGTTCGATTCCTCAGCACCACATAAGCAAAAAGAAAAAAGCCAGAAGTGGCGCTGTGGCTCAAGTGGTAGAG
>NW_012267221.1:8702597-8757807 GCF_000151885.1 Dipodomys ordii
GGCTCAAGTGGTAGAGCACTAGCCTTGAGCTGAAGAGCTGAAGGACAGCGCCCAGGCCCAGAGTTCAGGCCCCACGACCGGACGCAAAAAAAAAAAAAAAAAAAATATCTATTGAATCAAACTTAAACTTCTAATTGGCCTATAATTTCTCTTACAATGTGGTTATACCACATTATTTCATCCTCTTCTCTAAATCAAGTTTCCCACTCTATCTTTGGTATGTGACTAGTTCACTCTAACTTCCTTAACCCCTACAATAGAAATAACCTCCTCTTCTCCTCTTCCTCTTCCTCCTCTTTGAGTCTCCCAGATCCATGCTTTGTTCATTACAGAGCTCAAGCCAGCCTCCTAACTCTCACTGAACTTTACCTAATAACTCCTACAGATGTCCTCTAATGAAGTGCTTTTTTATTCTCACATCACTCAACCTCTGTTTTAAAAATCATTTATCCTGCCATAACAATTTCTGATTTTTTCTCATCGACAAAATTGAAAATTAAAGCCATAGATTTTTTTCAACTTATCCTCTTCAATAAGCCAACTATGTATAAAGATTAATTCAGCAGATAGATAGATAGATAGATAGATAGATAGATAGATGTTGATTAATTGGCTTCTAATAAGATCAACAAATAACTATGTGATTTTTTTGTTTCTTTTATATGTTCTTCCCCCAAGGTATAACCCCTGTTTTCACTGTATTTGATTCTGGTGTCCTGCATCCTGTATATACATTTTTATAATTTGGGGAGGGGAGGGGAAATAACAAAATGTTTAAATAAGGATACAGGTTGACCCTTTGTAACAATGAGATGTACAAGACACTATGTTGAAAACAAACTTTACAATTTCAGGGTGGGGGAGGGGTTGGGGAGGTAGGGAGGGAA
Organism: Dipodomys ordii; assembly: GCF_000151885.1. Lineage (NCBI taxonomy): Eukaryota > Metazoa > Chordata > Mammalia > Rodentia > Heteromyidae > Dipodomys > Dipodomys ordii. The sequence continues at coordinate 8,703,485 of NW_012267221.1, forward strand.
GGATGGTAGGGAAAAACAAAGGAGGAGGTAACAATACTTGATAGGAAATGAACTCATTACCCTCCTCATGTAACTGTAACCCCTCTGTACATTATTTTTACAATAAAAAAGTTTTAAAAAGTAAAAAACAAATACCTTAGATGTCAAATTACTATGATAGAAAATGTATGGCCACAGTCAAAATGAAACTATATAGGATTGAGCTTTATATTGTTTTCTGAACATTAGTAACTTTGAAATGGAAAAAAGTGGAGAAAATAGGCTTATAAATAGAAAAGTAGAAGCATTTTAACTGGGGAGCCTCCTTCAATTTGTTGAAGCAGTGAAGAGCAGGAACTGTCTCCATTTACAGCCTACCTCAGCCACCAACCAAATTGCTGTTTGACGCAAGTCGCTTAACAGCTATTTCCTTTTTGGTAAATAGAATCAACAACAAAGATCTGTGGTGTGATTCATGCTTAATTCCTGGTAAATAGTCAATAAATAAATCAATGGTCTGTATCTTGATTATAATGATGGTTATAAAATGATATTTGAGCAGGGCACCAATGGTTCACACCTGTAAACCTAAGGAGGCTAAGATATGAGGATCACAGTTCAAAGCTAGCCTGGGCAGGAAGTGGTGAGGCTCTTATCTCCAATTAACCACCAGAAAAGTGGTACTGTGGCTCAAGTTATAAGGAGCTCGTATTCAGGTAAAGATCTCAGGGACAGTGGCCCAACCCAGAGTTCAAGCCCCATGACTGACAAAAATAAATAGATAAATTTTTAAAGGTACATATTTGTCAGTATTCATCAATGTGAAGTTTTCTGTATGTGAATACCTTAATAAACTGTACCAAAATATTAATATTAAAAAAGGTAAGTGAGGCAGTGTCAGAGTCATAACCAAAATCATATCATAGACGCCCTCTGCTAAATTCACAATTCCTCATCAGCAGGATGGTAGTTACTTCTGATGGCACTGCTTAAGCAGCAACAATACCAGAATGAGCTCCCATCTTTCCCACACAAGAAAGACACCTCAGTAGCTTCAAAGTTGCAGATAGATACAGATGATTGGCTGATACAAATAAGTGGCTCAGTATCTGAGCTGAAAGGGATCTTGGGAACTAGAGTGACATGGAAACTGGCCAGAACACAATGAAAAATTCTCAAATACAAATAAACAAACAAACAAATAGCATGAAAAAATCAACTACCCTGCACTATATAGAACCCTTGCAAGTGAATAAAAAAAAGGTGAACACATCGATACAACTTTAAAGGAAGTATATTAAGTGACAACACGCCTTCCCCCAAAACATGAACACTTAAAATATTTAATGTTTATTTAAAACTACAATATCTTAAACTTCAATTTGGTAATAGCTATTAAAAGCTTCAAGAATTTTTATAAAATTTTTACTGCTAGTAATTGAATTCATAAAATATTTTTCACAGTCCTGATTGTACATGCTTAGAATTCCAGAGGTTAAAGAAGAGGATCATGAGTTCAAGGTCAGCCTGGACTACACAGTAAGACCCTCTACTTAAAAAGAAGGTAAAGAGAAAAATATACATATATATATATTATATACATATTTGGAAGTGTACATAGATGCTGCTTTGAACAGTTGTCTTAGGGAAATAATCAACTATAGGCAATTAATTATATATGAAGTATTCTTTATATTGTGGCATATTAGTCACCTAAAACTGTTACAAAAATATTTAATGGCAGACTTTATTGATAGAAAGTTCTTTACTCTATTAAGTAAAATAAATATCAAATACTTATATACTGCCAATAGTATATCTTAATGTAGATTTAAAAAGTACTAGAACCTACATATACAGTTTAAGAGTACAGTTCCTAATTGGTGACATCATACATGATTTTTGTTGTTTTTGTCTTTTTCTGAAAACTATTTAACATATGTGTCTTTTACACTGAGAAAAACACCAAATGTTTTTTTTAAACTTAGACATTGTTCCTTCTACATACCAACCCTGTTTTCTCTTAATTCAGTTCCCATAGCCATCACACATCTTTCAAATCTGTATTTATCCAAGTCCACTTTGAAGCTAGTTCATCTACATTTCTACTAAGATCATCTCTTTCAGTATCAGATTCTCTTATGTTTAATACCTGCAGTAAATTGTGTTTCCTTTTATTTGTGTTTAAATTTCCTCTTTTAAACTTCCAAAGAAGCTTTGACAAAAAGGAAATTAACATTTATTGAACACCTACTAAGTGCCAGGAACTATTTAAATCCCATTCACATATGCTAGTTCATTTGCATTTAAGTCTGGTTCCAATTATCCACAACTTTCATAATGTGACAGGCATCAATCACTTTTCACTGTAGTCTGCATATTGCCAAACAGCTGAGAGTGTGTATCTTTAGACTGTCCTCAGATGGCAGCACTTACATACTCTCCATTCAGATCAGGTGTCCTTTCCTAGACATCATTCGGTTATCTCCTGGTTCTACAACCCCACACATTCTTCTCATGACTCTAATATTCTAGGATAATATTCTACAATAATGTCAGAAGTTGCTGACATTTTATGAATCAGGTTGTTCTCCTGTGGGAGAATCTACTTTCTGGAAATCTCTCAAGGAACCTCTGGTTCATGAAAATAAAAAGAAAAATACTATATTTCCTCAGTATACTTTAAGAACAAATTAAGTTCCCTTGTCACCTATAGAAGCCTTCTTAATGACATCACAATAAATATTTCCATAGCAATGTATCCTTCCATTTGTATTTGTAATGAGATGTCTACACCTTTGGAAATGATTGTATTCCATCTATCTCTGTGCCCTTTCCTGGGCAGCAAGATAAATACGTTTTTATTCCACACTGAGCTGGAAGCCCCCGAATACCTAATTATCATTAAGCAAAACTTGTGCTTCTGAAGTGAGAAGAAATCCCAAGGATTCAAAACTAAAGGTATTCTTTTAGTTTAACAATATAGCAATTCTGGATTAGGAGGCTCTTAGTAAAGGTAACTGGAATGGCAGCATCACAGCACTCCTCCCTCTGGCTACATAGCTCTGACTGTCTCACCCCTCCCTTCTTCTTCTCCCACGTTCCTTCTCTTCCTCTGTCCCTCTGTCCCTCTGCTCCCCACCCTCTCTCCCTCCTTTGACCTTTCCCTGACAAAACCAATATAAGGTCATTATAGCACTTAACTTAAACTCTCCTTGAAAATATGCTTATTAGAAGTATGGGCAAGAGTTGCAGAACAATCTTGGTAACCTTATGGAGCAGATCCCTCTATAAGATCATCCTAAAGAACTCCAGTTTCCATTCTTTAGGAGCTAATGAGCTAAGGAAATTTGATAACTAACACACGATTTTATATTTCAGTTTTAAAGCTTTATTACTGCAATAAAAATGGGTACTGGTCCATAGAGCCAAACCCAAAAAGAACTCCAAATGGAGCTAATGAAAATTATGGGGCAAACCAAGAGGAAATCAAGCAGAAGTCCTAAAATAAATCAAATATGCTATAAAGCCATACATGAATGCCAATGTCCGAACAGGATTACCATATGCCTTATAGACCAATCATGTTATATGAGGCTTTCAATGTAAAACTGGTGGAATCTAATTGGTTCTCAATGCTTCAAAGATATTAGGGCTCAACTAGCCAAAACTCCACCACATTTATAAGACTCCTCTTCAACAAAACCATCAAGGGGCTGCCAGGATGATGCCTAATCTTGTCCAATGATAGGTAGCTTATTAATAGCATTTCAGCTACGGAAAGTGCAACTCACTAGACAATTCTTAAAATGTGATGAAATTGATATCTGCTATTCTGTTCTTCTTATATCTACCCTCTAAGAAGGCAGCAAGTCTGAGAGTTTCCTAAATATGTAGGCATATTTTTCCTGAAAGGTCCTAATAAATACGTGGTGGTGGTGGTGGTGTGTGTGTGTGTGTTTATTTAACTACATCAAATGTCAAAAGCATTCATCAGATTCACAAAACTGACTGGGATTCATAACAGCAAAGAATCTCTGTTGTGAGGCTAATACAAGATAAATCTAAATTTTATTCTGCCTGAGAGATATTTGAAAACAAAAATTACACAGCTATGACTCTTCTTTTTTCAAGCCAACCATATATAATTCCATAAGCTGCTTTTCATTTCAGTAGCTTATTGATCTCACTGTATTTCTTCATTATGTTAAATGTCACCTATACGCTAATGTCCCCAAGCTAGGCACAATACTCTCAGTTTCTACAGCACAAGTAGAACAAGCTTCTCACTCTCTCCCCTTGTATGGACATCCTATTTCTGTTAACAAAGTCTGTGAATTCAACTCCCTATCAATAGATAGGCTCTGTTTCTACAGGGAGACATTGGTCTATATGAACCAAACTATGACCCAAGAAAGGGGATAAGCAAAGTTCTCTTTCCTGGCCATATGTGGTCAGGATCAGGAAAACCCTGAGGAATAAAGTTACTAACAGCAATCTTTTTGAGTATAATGACTTTATTACACTTCAGGGTGGCTAGAGGGAATCAATCAATAAACAAAAATATCCGCTGTATATCACTTCTTTGCAAAATCTTTGCTAGAAGACAGAATAAAAGGAGCTTTTAATAAATCATCCTCTTTTGATTAATAAGGAGATAAAATGATGTATAAAGGGCCATGTGGAAGAGCATACAAACTGATAAGGAAGTATTGTACTGCTTCTCTCTTCAGCTCCTCACCTGTAAAAAATCATTGCTCTAATTGACATGTCTATAAGACTTAGGTCATAGTACAATTTACTAGTGGGAAATTCTGTCATTCTTTAAAAATAAATTCTTTGGGCTAGGGCTCAAGTCATAGAGCATATGACTAGCAAACACCAACTCCTAAGTTCAAACTGCAGTACCCCCAAAAATAAAATAGAACAGACATATTTATGCTGAAAAAGCATTTATTATCATTCATCTGATATTAAATGTTAACTAAACATCTTTTACTTTATCTGACAATTACACCCAACTAACTACACTTTTTTATGTTTTTTATTGTAAAAAAAATACTGTATAGTGGGGTTACAATTACATGAGCAAGGTAATGAGTACATTTCCTACTGACCATTGTTGCCTCCTCTTTTGTTTTCCCCCTACCATCCCTTCCCTCCCACCTCCACAACTAACCCCCACCCCTGCCCAAGGTTGTAAAGTTCGTTTTCAACATAGTGTTTTGTACATCTCATTGTTACAATGGGTCAACCTGTATCCTTATTTAAGCATTTTGGTTTTTTTTCCCTTTCCCTCCCCAAATTAGAGAAGTGAATATACACGATGCAGGGCACCGACATCAAATACAGTGAAAACAGGGGTTATACTGTGGGGGAGGAACATACAAAGCAACAAAAAAAATCACATGGTACATTATAAACACGTTTGGAAAGCAGTATGGAGGTTCCTCAAAAGACTCCACATAGAGCTCCCTTATGACCCAGCAATACTATTTTTGGGCATTTACCCAAACAATCATGAACAAGGCCATACTAAGGTACCAGCACAACTATGTGCTGCATCATTGACCATAGATAAGATATGGAAGCAACCCGATGCCCCTCAGCAGATGAATGGATCAAGAAAATGTGATTGGTATATATATATATATATATATATATATATATATATACATATACATATATATACATATATATATATGGAATTTTATGCCTCCATCAGAAAGAATGACATTGCCCCATTTGTTAGGAAATGGAAAGACTTAAAAATAATTATATTAAGTGATGTAAGCCAAGCCCAAAGAAACATAGGTCCCATGGTTTCCCTTATTTGCAATAACTAGTACATGTGTAGGACAAGCAGAAAAGGCCAAAAGCTATGTACACATGACCATATAAGATGATGTTAAGAGAAATGAACCCTAAGATAGGGACACAAATATCTTTTTTCCTTCTTGCTATTGTTGCTAACTGCACTTTTTTTCATCTTCCTTTTTTTCTCCCTTTCTCCTTCCTTTTTCACCTCAGTATCTTTGTATTCCAACATAGCACCATTTAGAAGCCCAAAGATTGGAGCTAAAAGAAATTTGAAACCACCACATTTCACTTCAAGAATAAACATAAACTCTAAATCATCTTTAAGCAGATCTTGACGTTTGGACTGATCATAGAGGATTCCTTATTTGATTGATTTTGTTGATCATAGGGCTTGAACTCTGGGCCTGGGAGCTGTCCCTCAGCTCTTTAGCTCAAGGGTAGTCCTCTACCACTTGAGCCACAGCTCCACTTCTGGTTTTCTGGTGGTTTATTAGAGATAAGAGTTTCACGGACTTTCCTGCCTGGGCTGGCTTTGAACCACAATCCTCAGACCTCATCCTCCTGGGTACCTAGGATTACAGGCGTGAGCCACCAGTGCCTAGCTTTATTAGGTTGTTTTTAAACATATCCGTTGTGTTCCATTTAATTGATGTCCCTAATTTTTCATACAGCTCCTTGGTCAAGAACTCTGAGGGGAGAAGAGGGGCCTGCTTTAATTCCCACAAGTTTAATTGATGCCTTATTCTTCAAATTGTCAAAAATGCCTGCTAATGGCTCAGCCACTCTGAAGAAGAGTTTGACAGTTTCTCGCAAAGTCACATGTGCACTTACATGATATGGCAGCTCACTTCTAGACAGTTCATTGTCATGGAAACCCATGTCCCACTAACACCTGTGTACAAATATACATAGCACCTCTATTCTATCCAACATTGCCAGAAACTGCAAACAGCCCAAATATTCTCTGCCAGGCAATGAATGCACAGAGTTACTCTACCTATAAAAGGGAATCGAAACTGGGCAATAAGAAACAAAGTACTTTTTCCCTCACTATCTACTTGGATTGATTCCAGGACTCTCCAGATAAAATGTCTGTGGGTGCTCAAGTCTCAAATAATGTCTATACTTACACAAGCGCTACACTGTACAGATGTGGGAAACATTTATTAAATTACGATGATGAGTGGAAAGCATCTGTATGTCACAGATCTTTTGCGAAGGCCTAAAATTAACCTTTAATGAACACGGCCTCTTATAATCCAAAAATCCAGTTCTAGGGTGGGACAAAGCAGACAGACACATGAAGGAAAAACAGTCTCTGAAAAAGACACCAAGGAATTGGGACATAAGCATTCATTTTTCTTTAGCAAGTTAGAATTCACAGAGACACAAAGATGAAGGCAGATTCAACATAGATTTTCACTGAAGCAACTATTCAGTCCTAGCAGGCTCTGCCAGCTGTCGGCTGTGAGAAATCCGCAGCCGTGGCTCACTGGTTGCAAAGCTGGGAAAGGAGTCAGAACTGAGGCTCCATTGCCATAGGAACACTAACTTCTGCCTTTTCCTTTTCCTCATAAAACTGTACATGAGAACTGCTAATAAGTTTCACATTTCTTGGCTCTACAAGAGAAAAATCTTAAGATGTGCGTAACTTGGCAATATTCTTCAAGTTTGGAAGCTTGATCGAGTTCTCAGAGTATTCCTACAGGATGTACCCTTCTGATTCATAAAAGAGAGAAAGAGACAGAGAGACCGGGGCAAGATTATGAAAGAAAACCCACATAGATTCTAAACTTCATTAAAAAAATAATGCTCAGTGTGTTAATCACGAAGAAAAAGAGAGCTACACTTCTACAAGTATCTATTGGATTTCTTTGTCATGCTTCATCCTTCAAATGTTGAATCATATCATGACTAGTGATCCAGCTTTTCTTATATCTAGGTATTACAATAATCTGCTTTTATAGAGATGGCCAGTTGCATTGTTTTTGATGAAACCAATATATGTTATCTCGTAACTTGCTAAAGATATTGTACAAGGCATGAAGATTTTAAAAAAGATAGAGGAATATTTGTCTTCAAAGACAGATTTCTTGTTCTTAAAGAGAACAAGAGGAGATATGCAGAGGAGACAGTCTAGTCAGGAAAACATCCAACTCAAAATCAAGGAGGCAAATACATCCTGGAAACAGCCAGTCAAAATCTTATGCAGGATCAATTAACCCTATCAGGAAGGAGAGGCTGAAGGGAAGGAGGAAAGCTTCCCTGAGGCTGTATCAGCTTTGTAGTGACCAAGCAAGAATCAATTGGACAATAAGGGAAAGATTGTTCTTACCAGACATGAGAATTTATCATGATCATGACAAACAAGAAGCAATTCACAGATGTTTTCAACTAAAACAATGATCAGACACAGCCTTAATTACATGCAGATGTACGTAAAATAAATTCTAACTAAAATGGGTTTCTTAACAGATTCTCAGCAAGTGTCATCTTTCTTCTCTGTGTTGTAATACACAGAATATTGATTCTACAAACAGATATGGCTGAATCTATTTGAAGACATATCATCAGCAAAATAGTGAAATTGCAGTAATTTCACTATCATTTATAAAAATACTACTTTACAGCCCTATGTATCAATTTTTCTGTATTCTTTATTAATTCATTGAAAGTGATTGTCACCAGGCACCAGAGGCTCAAGCCTCTAGCCTAGAAATTAGGAAAATTTAAGGAGATTTAGGGACATACTGGACTGTGAGCATGGCTTTCCCACAAACTCTGGGGAAGATTGGATGACTATGACCACATGACAAACAATAAAATAAAATACGCTAGAAATATATTAACAGTATATTTGATTAAAAACATAATAAAATGCTCTAATCTAAATAGCAATTAGTTAATAAAATAAAAATTGATGTGCCTTATGATATCAAATGACACATATAGAGAATGGAAAAGTCATTATTCCAACAATTCTTTTTTTTTATTATTGTGAAAATACTGTACAGAGGGGTTACAATTACATGGGCAAGATAATGAGTACATTTCTTATCAAGCATTGCAGCCTACTCATTTGTTTACCCTTCACATCCCTTCCCAGACTCTCCCCTCACCCCCCACCCAATTCTCTCCCCACCTCCCGCACCAAAGTTGTAAAGTTCATTTTCGACACAACGACTTGTACATCTCATTGTATTCCAACAATTCTTACTAGTTAATAAAAGCAAGTTGTTGTAAAGGGTTTAATTCCTAGCAAACTCCACATACACAGGCTTGAAGGAAGCTTTAAATACCTTTAACCAAAGAGGAAAAATATGCTTGTATGTTGGAGATTCAATTATCTAATTATTACTAAATTTGCTAGAAAGAATTAGTCCCATTTTTACAATGATGAAGCCAAAATGGCAAAAGTTAGAAGTGATTCCAGGATTTTCATTATATTATCCATTCAACAATCTCTAGCATATCTCTCCTCATGAATTAATATATTGCTTAAGAGTGCTCCCACTCCTGCAAGTATTAATGCTCCCTTAAGTTGAGTGCTATATTAAGTTAATATGAATTTGCAAAATTAGAGCTATTCAAAGAGTGTATACTAGTTTACTCACATTATGTGGCATCATTGAACAGTTCTAATATCCAATTTGGAGTAATTAGTTTTAATATTAAAACTATTTTCATAAATTTACATATACCTTTTCTACATGAAAACATAAAAATTCTATTTTTATAAGGTTTGCTTCTTTGATTATAAAATGACTTCCAAATAGAAGTCAATATATTCATGCCTGTGCTTTTTTTAACCATCTGAATAAAGCAACATGGAAACTGAAGGATTTAGAGGTGCAGCCATTTAAAATGCTTCTCTGTGCACAGGGTACACAATGCGATGCAACCATTCCCTTAGAGCCTCAGCCCACTGAAGAGAATTATGTGAAGTGCTTTGTGTGTCCTTTCTTTTTTGCACTCAGAAAGGAAAGATGTTCCAACATCAATTTTGAATCAGAATTACTACACACATTCTGTAGTTGCAAACGTGTTTTTTTAAGGAATTTCCAATCATACCACGGGAAGAACAAATCTGTTCAACAGGATCAAAAGTAATAATAACTCTTGCAAACAGGATTAAGAAAATATCTGTCAGTTTGTTCCTTCTGGCTAAAATAATACATAAAATTATTACAATTTGTTATTAGGGTAAAATAATTTGGGATTTTTCAAAGAAAACAAACAATATTTAGTTGATAAATTAGACAAACTGCACAACTATCACTATGCAGAATATATATTGGTAAGTTAGTTGCCAATAGATAGGCATTAAAATGTAACAGAACAAATGGTAAATTCATTCTCCATATATTTTGAATTCTAATGATGGGATTTGTAGTCTGGAAAGACTGAAAAGAAATGAGGCAGTAATTCACTTTCTTGATGAATTCCTTCCCTTTTACCTAGGCCAACATGACAAAAATTGCTCAGCTTGATTTAGTCTATTTTACTGTTGACTTTCTTGTAGTAAATTGTTTGGGCTTTCTTCTCCCTTAAATGCATTCTCTCTAAGCTCACAGCATTCTTTGCACATGACTTTATCATATTTTACCCCCACCCCCTCTCTTTAGTAGTTTATTTACCCATCTATCCCCCACTAAGCTGTACCTTCCTTAAAAGCAGAAATAAGCAAATCTTTCTTGACACTGTATCCCCATGGCCTAGGACTGTGCCTGGAGCATAGTATTTGCACAATAAATATTTGGTAAGGGAACAAAACAACCAACTCAAGGGGAAATAAAGTTCAAAGTAATATGAATTAATATTAACAACATTCCCTTTCCCTTTGTCTATATCCTTTCTCTCCATCTCTACCATGGTTCTCCCTTCCTTCTCTCTTTTTCTCCTTCACAAAATGTTGTATGTAATAACCATTACTCAAATGGTGAAGAAAAACAGAGCTAGTACATAGCTCACAGCATAGCATATTCTCAATAAATAATTTTTGAATAAAGGAAAGGAGGAAGCCAAGGGTGGAGAAAGGAAAGGTCAGAAAATCTTTAGAGATACTATGTTTTTAATGCTTATTGTGTTGCTTTCCCCTGCTGCCCTCAATGCAATTCATTATCAAATTGGAGCAAAACATGTCTATTCACAGGACAATTATTATTAGTTTTTCGTTTGGATGGTAGGCAACCATTTCTATTGACATAAACAAAAACATACTTGACAATGTTGTATATCTTAAGTTTTTCCTTTATAACTAATTCTCCCACAATTTTCTGCAGATTAGCCATTATTATAATGAAAAGACAGAAAGTTCGCATTGAGAAACATTAACATTGTTGCTCTAGATTGCAGCCCATTTCTCTGACTAAGAATTAAATAATTGTGTTCATTGTCTATCCAACTCTCAGTTTGTAGGGAAGTCAGTCCCAACATATGATGCATAAAGCCCCCCTGAGTGTTGGCAAAGTCAAAGTCACGCCTGCTCACCCATCTACTTCAGATAGGGGCAAAATAAACAGCATGTGGAATCTGCATTATGGGTTCAGTTTAATTCAGCCACTGTCTGAATATTTGTTTAACTCAATCGATGTCTGAATATTTGTTTCCTGAATGTTTGTTAAATATTTGCATGGGAGTACCAGGCCAATTAATGCATAAAACTAGTCGGACTTCAGAGTGACTTTAAGTATAATTAGGAAAGTAAAAAAGCATGACTTTTGGCTCTTTATATAAAAATTCTTTTCCATGTGAACAAAATAACAAGAAAGAGAGAATTTGAGGTACAGAACATAAGTGAAATTCCATAGGTTGTTATAAAAAATTATGTAGGCTAAACTGGACACATTTATTGAACAACTACATTTCTGTGATTTGATAAACTCTTTTTTTGCAACTGAAGTTGTTGCTTCCATTAAAATATGTTTGCAATTGTATAAGAGATACAATATTGGCCAATTTATTTTTGATGCCCTTTTTCAGAGAAGTTAGGTCCATGCAGGCAAAATTTTGCTTCTAAGAATTTTCACAGAATGCTTTAATTTACTAATTAAATTTGCACCTTGCCAAGTTCAGCAAAATATTTCAGTGAGCGTATGCCAATAGTTACTGTTCTTGTCACTGAGAAGTGGGTTCAGATAGTTGTGATAATGTGCAGTGTGAGATGGACAACAGATTGCTTATATTTTCTGCATAATTGGCTTTAGAAAAAAGTGTAAGGTCATATAAGGTTTGGCACCAGATGTTTAAAACAGGTTGATGACACATTTCTTTTTAAAATGACATGAAGGAATAAACTAACATATTGTAAAATCTTACTGCATCCTCATAATAAAGAATAAACATTTCAAAGATGAAAAATCTTTTTTTATTTTATTGTAAAGATACTATACAGAGGGGTTACAGTTACATGACTAAGGTAATGAGTCGAACATTGTTACCCAGTCTTTTTCTCCCACTATTCCTTCCCTTCCCCCGCCCCCCACCCCCCGCGGAAGTTGCAAAGTTCAGTTCATTTCTGACAGTGTCTTGTGAGTATTGTTGTGGCAATGAATCATCCTTGGTCCTTGTTTCAGCATTTTGTTAGTCCCCTTCCATTCCCCAAATTAGATAAATGTATGTACAAGACACAGGGTGCCAGAATCACAGACAATGATTTCCAGAGATAAATCAATAGTAAAAGAAAAAAATAATAAAAGAAAAAGGAAAAAACTAGATACAGCCAGGCACCGGTGGCTCACTCCTGTAATCCTAGCTACTCAGGAGGCTGAGATCTGAGGATTGTGGTTCAAAGTCCGGGCAAGAAAGTCAGTGAGACTTTTATCTCCAATTAATCATCAGAAAACTGGAAATGGTGTTGTAGCTCAAGCAGTAGAGTGCTCACCTTGAGGTGAAGAGCGCAGGGACAGCGCCCAAGCCACACCCAGAGTTCAAGCCCCACGACAAAAAAAAAAAAACTAGAGGTACAGTACATTGGCAACAACAAGATCAACAACAACAACAAAAAGACCTGTTATTTCCATGTCATGGAATTCATTTCAATTAGCATCATTTTGTATAGTCATACATTCATAGCTATTAAGCTATTAGGATTCTCTGCCATGACTTTCCTGAACATATATTAATTATTATAAATGAGGGAAAACATGGAGCCTGTTTCTTTGGGTCTGGTTTACTTCACTTAATATGATTTTTTCCAAGTCTTTCCATTTCCTTATGAAAGTAGTGATGTCATTCTTTCCAATAGAAGCATAAAATTCCATGTGTATAAATATACCACATTTTCTTGATCCATTCATCTATTGAGGGGCATCTGAGTTGGTTCCATATTTTAGCTGCAATAAATACAGTTGTGCTGGTAGCTTTAGTGTGGCCTTGCTTTTGATCATTAGATAAGTGCGGAGGAGTGGGATTGCTGGATCATAGGGGAGTTCTATGTTTAGTCTTTTGAGGACCCCCCCCATACTGCTTTCCAGTGTGCTTACATTCCCACCAACAATGTAGTAGGGTTCCCTTTTGGCCATATCCCCACCAGCATGTATTATTACTTGTTTTCTTGATAATGGCCAAACTAATACATTTTAAAACCTTACTACATCCTCTTACAATAAAATAAAAATATTTCAAAGATGAAAAATTGACAAAATTATTTACCCAGGAAATATAAAAGAACTTACAAGTTTGTTTTACTTACTAAGCATATCTAGAACCAGACCACAGAGTAGGTGGCTACCTACTAGATGGGACAAGGCCAAGACTAAGTAGGTTGTACCTGCTCCATCCACAAAGTATCTCCTTTGTCCTCATGTACAAGCAGATTAAAATTTCATTTAGAGATTCACTCATTTGTGCTAACCATTATCCTGTGTTTATAAAGTGCAAATAAGTGGAATAAAACTTTAAGCTACTACACAGATCATAAAAATCATAAGCCATGCCAGGCGCTGGTGGCTCACGCCTGCAATCCTAGCTATTCAGGAGGCTGAGATCTGAGGATCACAGTTCAAAGCCATCCGGGGCAGGAAACTCTATGAGACTCTTATCTCCAATAAACCACTAGAAAACCAGAAGTGGTTCTGTGGCTCAAGAGGTAGAGCTCTTGCCTTGAGCTGAAGAGCACATGGACAGCACCCAAGCCCAGAGTTCAAGCCTCAGGACCAACCAAAAAAAAAAAAATCATAAACCACATGATTGGAAGCAATCCTTGAACCATCTCTTCCCACCTCTAATCTATAGACTGTGTCTTATGATAGCCCAGGTTAAACCACTGAAATATGAGGAGGCCCAATGGAGCAGAGGTCATCTTCTTCATCATAGAGAGAACTCATGGTTCACTTAATTAATGTTGCCACTTGCATTGACCTACTGTAGAAAAAGACAGTTGTTGAAGATAAATAGAACCACTATGGTCCAACTATATCACTTAGCCAAGACTTCATCTTCTCAGCTTTAGATTCTAATTGTAAGTCAAGGAAAAACAAGGCTTGCCTTTAATGTTTCTTCAAGGTATACCCCTCAATGCACAAAGAGATCAATAAAATATTGTACATATGCACAATTGAATTTTTAGTAATTCATCAGAAAGAATGATATTGTATTCTTTATAAAGACATGGAAAGATCTGGAAAATCATACATGAAATAAGTAAGTCAGATCTAAAGATACAGAAGATGTTTTCCCCCATAGGTGGAAAATAGAATTTGCTTATAAACTTATACAAATCTATTAACTGAAATGTGATAGATTCAAGAGAGAGCTCAAAAGTAGTGTAATTCCTTAGACAGGCAAAGTCAAAGCTCAACAAAGTAAATATCAGGAAACAGGTACGTGAAGTGAGTGAAGTGGGGTCAAGGGGACAGGATTAGAAGAATGAAGAGGAGAAGAGGAGGAAATGCAGGGAAGAAAGGTGAGAGATGGGGGAGGGAGGGGATGGGTGAGAATGCTGAAAGGGATGGCATTGATCAAGACACATTATATTCATAAACTGCTATGTTAAATGGCAGCTCCCTTCTAAAACGATTCAAAGATAATAAATACAAGAAAAAAGAGAAAAGCAAGTGTGATTTTTTTTGCTTCTTTATTTTTCTTTTTAAAAAAAGAATTTCTCAATAAGTCTAAAACATCCAGCACCACACTTAACATGAGAAAGGTCATGTTTTCGTTGAAAGCCAAACCAAGTAATCAACTGCATTTGATGAAAATTTATGGTAACACTTTCAAGGTACTGAATACAAACTCAGTTGTATTACTGACTGAGTTTCTAACAACAACTCAGTCACATGATTACAGAAAACTACTAATGCATATATTCTGTGAAGGCAGAGACCCTTAATTTTGTTCATAACTGTGTACACATCACCAAGAACACTGCCCAGCACATCACAGGTGGGCAAACAGACTTTTTGCATGTGTGAATGGGTGAATGAAAATCCTTCTATCTCTATACAAGAATGGAGAAAAGGCTTTTAAAGAAAAGAAAAAGAATATTATAGCTAACAATATATTTATTTTATGTCAACACACAAAAGCTGTAATAGTGGAGGGGGAAGAAGAATAAAAAGGGCAGAAATCAACATTTTTGTATCCCTACTGTGCCAAGTGTTTTAGAGCACCTTGATTTTATTCCCCAGGGTACCTTCTGAGATAGCTTTCATCACCCCTATTCTACAATGAGGACACTCAGGCACTTAGATATTAGCAACTTCTCTAAGGGATTAATTCTACTTGTATTCTTTTTCTGGTGTCATGTCCTCTCAGACTGCAAGAATAAAAGCCTAAGCCTAAATGTAGGGATAGAGTTGGAGAATCGCATAACAGAAAACTGTTTAGTTAAAGCAACTGGAGTCCAGAGGAGTGTCTCACATATACAACAGTGAGCATTCATACTGTGTTCAAATTCATTGGTTTTAACTGCAATGCATTTAGCAGGCTACTAAGGTCATAGCCAAGAATAATCACACGAAACAGCAAACATCTGACTAGACAACTCTACTGTTTCCCCTATTAGAATCCTCAGATAACTTCAAGTGTTCATTTCCATAGTTGTAGTTTAAATAGCTTCTGCACTACAATGGTTGCAAATTTCTGGAAAAGTCAAACAGTTAATTGAGTAAATGAATTGTGTTAGATAAGAAGCTACCTAGTGGCTCTTCGTTGGCAACCCCTAGTGTATCGCGTGGTTTGAGAGAAATGTTGAATAAGTTTGTGTGAGATGCATTGAGTGGGTAGATTAGAGGTTTACCTGAGCAAGTTGGAGAAAGTCACACTGAACCCAGGAGAGAAATAAGCTAAACAGAACTGAATTAAAGCTTATTAGATCGATCAAACAGTATGCTAATAGGTAATCAGCTTCCCAAGTCACACTATCTAATGTGATTGAAACAGACATAGCTGACATCTGCAAATGGATTTTAGACACTTGATGTACAGACACAGACATGTGTGGACAGATCCAAACCAAACCAAACTACATCGAGCAAATGTTTAAGCCATGTTAATGTGATCTGTCCCAGAACCACAGACCTCAGTACTTGCAAAAGCGCAAGCCAGTATGGTACAACTACCCTGATAACAAAACAGAGAAATATTATGATGTATGTATGTGTGTGTGTGTGTGTGTGTGTGTGTGTGTGTGTGTGTGTCATTATTTGTGGTTTAATATTATCACCAGGTCAACTACTAAAGGAGAAGTGAATGAAATAATAATAATAATTAAGAGAGATCAATGAACTTGGAAAATTGGAAATTGAAAATCAGCAAATAGCAGAATACAGTGCCTCACACCTGTAATCCTAGCTACATTGGAGGCTGAGATTGTTGGCATATAAATCCCGGGCCAGCCAAAGCATAAGAAGCTGCTGAGATACCTTCTCAATGAAGAGCTGTACATGGTAAGATTATTATCCTGGCTGTCAGGAAGTATGACAAAGATGGATTGTGCCCAGGCACATTCCTGGTCAGGAGGTAAGATCATCTCAAAAATAACCAACAAAGCCAAGTTCCAGTAACTCGGGCCTGTAAGTATAGATTCTCAGATACTCAAGAGCTAAGATCTAAGCATCTGCCTAACCAGAATAAGGACCAGAGTTCAAACTCCAGTTCCATCAAGACAGCAAATGACATTTGACATACTTAATCAAAGCCCAGTCATCCTCTTACAAGTTCTCTGATGGCTCAAAGGTTTCACTCAATAAGAAATTTGTAGAGTAATTCCTTACTCTATATCCCTCTATCTATTAAATAATAGCTTGAAAATATTAAAATGCAAACAAAAAGACATGAATAAAAACTTACTATTGACATAATAAGACCACAAAACTGCTGGACACCAGTGTCTCACACCTATAATCCTACCTCCCTAGGAGGCTGAGCTCTGAGGATCACTGTTCAAAGCCAGCCCAGGCAAGAAAGTCCATGGGCCTCTTATCTCCAATAAACTACTCAGAAAAAGCCAGAAGTGATTCTGTGTCTCAAATGGTAAAGTGCTCACCTTGAGCAAAAGACGATGAGGGACAGTGGCCAGGCCCAGCTCCAGGACCAGAAAAAAAAATGTAAAAAATATAAATAAATAAAAATGAATAATAAAAAGACCACAAAACTTCTGTGACTAAATTTCAATACTGGTTTCCATTCTTTGTGCTAAAATGCACCAATGAAAATTTTAAAAAAAATTTTAAAAAAAGCTAACTTACGGTCTTCACAAAATAAATACCAGGAAAAAATAAAATAAAATAAAATAAAATGCACCAATGGACTATCAAACTATTTTTTCTAAATAGTTTTGCTGAATTATAATTTGTGCATTGTGAATTGCAATCATTATATCTGGACAACTCAGTTATTTTTACTAAATCTATAGAATTCTACAACTAACACAACAGTCCACCTTTAAAACATTTCTGTTATCCTAAAAAGATGCTTTGTACTCCTATTGCCAAATTCTGCTCCCATGTTTTATATATATATATATACATATATATATATACTGTTGTTTGTCACATATATATGTATATATATAATATAATATATAATATTATGTATGCATCAGCTTTTAGCTCCTTTGTATGGAAGAATAATATTTCATTCCTTTTTTTCTATTTGTTAGTGATGAACATGTATATTGTTTTTAGTTTTGGTTCTTATGGACAATTCTCTTAACCAACATTTGCAGTTAAGGTCACGTATGTGGATATATGTTTGCATCCCTCTGCTATAGATACTAGGGCTTTTCCATCAGATGAATTTCTGTTTAACTTTTTAAAAAAAGAATTTTTGAAAACTATGAAAGTGTTTTCCAAAATAGCCCTATATCACATTACATTCACACCAGTGATATATGAAGGTTCAAATTTCTCTACATCTCACTAACATTTAACATTGTCTTTTCAACTGCACCCACTCTAGTGGTTATATAATGGTATCTTAGTATAACCATAATTTGCATTACATTACTGATGAATAATGGTTTTAAGCATCTTTTCATTTACTTATTGAACTTCTGAATCTATTCTTTATGTAATCATGTCAATATGCTGCCATTTTATGTAGTTGTACATTTTTTAGTTCTTTAGGCATTCTTGTGTAGTCTACATGCACACACTAGGCTTTGAAAGTATTTTCTGTTTTCAGTTTCTAAAGCTATCTTGGTTTTGTTTTAAGGTATTGAGGCTTCACCCCAGTGTCTTGTACAGGCTAGGTAAGCATTCTACCACTTGAGGTACACCTCAGTCCTAGAGGTATGTTTCGATGAGAAAGGTAAGTATTTTATTTTTGAGTTCTAATTTAACAGTTTTTCTTGTATAAATTCTATTCTTTAGTCATGCCTTAGAAATATTTGCCTAAGCAAAAGTCACACAGATTTTCTTCTGTGTGGTTACTTACAAGACACATTGTGTTAGGATGCATTTACGTCTATAATTCACTGATTGTGTGTATAATGTGATGCAAATGGTTTTTTGTTTATGTATATGCATATGCCATGGGTCCAGAACAACTTGTTAAAAAGTGCTTTCTCCACAGAGTCACCCTGACACTTATGAAAAAATCAGTGATCATAAATACGAGTTTGATATCTAGAACATCTATTCAATGCATGTGTGAATGTGTATAGAAACCTAACAATTTATAAATGAGAAATGTTTGGGAAAATTTTTTTAAAGGAAAAAAGGTGCTTAAGGACATTTTGTGTTGTATCTTGACATGTGTATTGATAGTTAAAAAACTGAAGATTCCTGAAAACAAACAAACAAAATAGATGAAACACCACTCTTAGACACTTATCTAAAGTATTCTGTCAAGATACTATAAAGAACCTGCAAATCAATGTTCATTGTGGCACTATTCACCATAGTGAAGTTATAGAAACAATCTAGATGCCTACTACAGATGAATGGATCCAAAAATATGTGATATATGAATTTTAAGATTTTTTTCTATTTTAGTAATGAATATCTTTGGAATATTGGTAGGGATTTTGCTAAATATGCAGTTTGCTTTTGATAATATAATTCTTTTTATAATATTAATTCTGCCAATTCATGACCATGGGAGTTCTTTAAGTCTTCTAGCGTCTTACTTATAGGTATTTAACGAATTAATACTGTGGGCCTGGACTGAAGACAATGTTTACCATCACACACACACACACACACACACACACACACACACACACACCTTGAGGATATTTGTCAAAGTTGGTGGATATTTTTGGTTGTCACACTGGGAAAGGCAAAAGATAGTACTAAGTATCTTACATTACAAAGAGCAGTTCTCATATCAAAAAATTAGCTACTCCAAATATTCAGAGTGGCAAACTTGGCAAAAAAAAAAAAAACATTACTTAAGAAAGCCAACAGAGACCGGGGATTGCTCAGTAATAAGATGCTTGTCTAATATTTTGGTGACCTAGCTTCCATCAACTTGAGCTGTGTGCTCAAGTAGTAGAGCACTAGCCTTCAACCAAAAAGCTTAGAAACAGTGCCCAGGCCCTCAGTTCAAGCCTCATGACTAACAAAATGAAAGAAGGAAGAGGAGGGGGAGAAGGAGGAGGGGGGAGGAGGAGGAAGAAAGGAAAGAAGGGAGGGAAGGAGGGAGAGAGGGAGGGAGGGAGGGAAGGAAGGAAATGTTAGGTCCAAAGAATTGAGTTGAAGGAATTGTTATCAGAACCCAGAGGCATAAGGTGAAGAAGGAGCATGAGACAGGGTTTTAGAGGAATTGCTTTTATATAATTTGAAGGATTCTCTTTAAGAAAAAGAATATAAAAAATAAAACCAGAAAAAAAGAATATAAAATTACAAACATGAAACTAGGCATTAAGATAAATATTCACAATTTAAAATTCAAAAATGTTCTTAAAATAACAAATACCAACCACCTAATGAAAACAACAAAAGTAATGCCGGGCGCTGGTGGCTCACGCCTGTAATCCTAGCTACTCAGGAGGCTGAGATCTGAGGATCGCGGTTCAAAGCCAGCCCGGGCAGGAGAGACCGTGAGACTCCTATCTCCAATAAACCACCAGAAAACCGGAAGTGGTGCTGTAGCTCAAGTGGTAGAGCACTCGCCTTGAGCTGAAGAGCTGAGGGACAGTGCCCAGGCCCAGAGTTCAAGCCCCATGACCGACAAAAAAACAAAACAAAACAAAAAAAGTAGTATACTACTTTATCAACTAACTAAAAGACACAGTTTTGAAATACCTATTATCTGATTCTGTACATTCTGATGACTTCTTCACATGGTAACTTTACTAGTTCCTAGAAAGAAAGATAATTCAATATATTTCTAAAACAATGGCTTTAAATTTGTTTAACTTTTTTTTTCCTATTCAATCCTGGGATTTGAACTTAGGGTCTAGGCTTTGTTGTTGAGCTGAGTTTATCTAAGGTTAATGCTCTACCTCTTGTCTCAGGAACTTTACTGCCTGGACTAGCTTCAAATTGTGATCTTCAGATTTCAGGCTCCTGAGTAGCTAGGATTACAGGCATGAGCTACCAGCACCTAGCTCAATAATAGTTTTTAAAATAACATATCAAGACTTGACTCTTAATAGTGTTGATGCTATTGTATTAGTAAAGGTCTGTCACCACTGTGGCAGAATGCCTTCTATTTTTTTTAAAAACCTTACAAAACAAAATTATTTTGCTAAAGGTTTTAGTCCATCATGAAAGAAAAACCATGGTGGAGTTAAGATGTCCAACTTACAGCAACCAAGAAGTGGTGCACAGAAGTTAAGGGGCAAGGACAAGAAACAACTCCCAGAGGCATGTGCCCAGTGACCATTTCTCCCCATCAGCCTGTAACTTTGACACTTCTACCATCTCTGCTGAAATGTTGCATTAATCAATAGATTGAGCCATTTATTAGACCTGAAAATACTCATAGATACTCCCAGAGATGTGTTTTGCAACCTCCTGCGCATTTTTCAATCCAATTAAATTGACAGTCATCACGGTCGTGTAATTTTTCTCTGCTTTCTTCTCAGATTTGGGAAAGTTTCCATTCAATTGCTCATGGGTAAGTGAGACAGTTAGAAGACATTTCAGGTTTTCTTGGGTATTGACTGTTATACTTTGAAGGGACAGTGATCACTAACCAATTTATCCTAGCTGTTCTCCTCATAGAATCTTATTGTGAATTTCATATTCTAGTCATTAATATCAGTAACTCATGAGAAAACACTAAAAAAGTTTTATCTTCCTCTGATTTTTCTGTATAATTCATGTCCATTTTTTTCTGTTAGGTAGATAATCATGGCTCAAGTGGTAGAACTCTTATCTAGCAAATGCAAAACTCTGAGTTTAATCTCTAGTGCTAGCAAAAAATAATAACTTTTTAAGATTAGTAAGCAATTCAAACTCTTCATGCTTTCTAGTCATAACTGATCACTTCTTCTAAACTATAGCTTTTGGCATAATTGGGAAAAATTGTTTTATCTCAACCAGAATCATTTATACTGATTATTGATTGAATCATTCAAATTATCACTTTGTTTTGATATTTTATTACTTTTATCGTCTGTTTTTATCAGATGATAAAAGAAAGCATTTCTTAGTTACATCCTAATCAGAAGCTTCGAGATTCTCGCATTTTATTAAATGTAAAAACTTGCTGATCAATATGTTATTTCTCAGCTTTAGAGTATTTTTTCACTTTAACAAAACCATATGATTATGTAAAACCATATGATTATGCTCCCCTTTCTAATTCTTGGGAAAGAGCCTGTACTATTTGTGGGGATCTGAAGTATAAATTTAAGTCATCATAGAAATCCTCCATTAAATAAAGTCACTGAAAAATCTTCATCAAACAAGCAAGCAATTAGAGAAATAAATATATCAACCTTGTTTATGGCTAGTGATTCCCACTGGCCAATCTAAAGTCAGAGGACACTGAATGAAGCCGTCAATGAATTGGCTTTCTAAATCATGGAGCAGATCTATAAAATAAAACACAGAATAAGAAGTCCAGTTAATTATACTTAAATTACTATTGTCCTCTAAAGTTCCTATTTTATAATATTTATACCTTATTTGGGGCTTCTGTATTTACATTCATGAAGAAGAGAAAAGAAAGGACAATTGGCACTTGCTTATAAAAATCATTTCCTCAAAAACAATGCTAGCCTAAGTATGCCTGAGAACACAGGCATAATCTTGGTTCAGCAAAGCATATTCACCTATAATACATTCACATATCATAATCATTTTGAAAGCTTCAACACATGTCTTCTAATAGTGGCACTCTATATAATGAGATATGCAAATTAGAATGTTATAGAGAGTCTTAATTACATTATATCATTCAGAGTTGTAAATGTTCAGCTAGTTACAGCCTACGTAGGGCAATCAGGAAAAGAAAAGAAAAAAAAGAAATATTCTATTGGCTATTTGACCCAAAAAATGGAATAAACTTGCATTTCTAACGGGCATATTAATATGCTCCTCAGACATCTATTGTAACAGTGGGTTAACATAGTTGGCCTCCAGAGATGTATCAGAATTTCCTTATAAATGCTTTATGAACCCTGGCTTTAGTGTTTGGGGGTCTCCAGGAACAAGTTTGTATATTGTTTTAAAGCTCATAATAAACCTCTTGAGAATGGAAAAAAGAAAAAATTAAATCAAAGGTGGTTTTTCAGGTAAAATGTATGAGAGGAACTTAGCATATCTCCTACAGAGAAAATACATTTCCTTTCATACACTTTCCATGCAACTCAATAATTTCCATAATGTTATTTTCAAACTCCAAATTCTGATATGATTTGACAAGATATGAAAATAGAACCTGAGAATCTTTCTTCCCATCTGAAAATAAGCAGCTTCTTTCTTGTATTACCAACTTCTGTACAAGCAAGGAATCTCTAACAGTGTTCCATAAGGCCACAGACATACATAAATCCACACTCATCTTTTCATCTCTGTTGTGCATTACTCATAGTCCAACAGCAACAAAGTACTAAAATAAATGATATCGCTTCCTTTCTTAAAAACTACTATCTATCCCCTCTATAGCTACCCTCGTTGTCTTTTTCCACTCCCACATCAATCTTCTCTTTATCTAAAAATCACTACTATTTTCTCAAATAAGCTCCTCTATTTACTTCTACTATCAAAGCCCCATCATGACCCCATTCACCATTATTCCTAGCCATGATAACAATAAACCACTGCTCTGAGGCAATGTTCTTTCTGAGATGCCTTTTCCTTCTTCACTTATGCATTTTCTCAGCTGCTCTGTCTGGAATAATTTGCTTTCAGTTCCACCCAGATCTTTTAGTCAGATTGAAATCAATGAAAAATCACAGGAAAATCACAATTTTACTTAAGATAATCCAATTCTACATTAGATTTTTGGGAAAACATTTTTTTACATCTTTAATCTATAGTAAGACTTACAGAATTTTATCATTATGTCCCATTAAATGCATTTGAAATGATCTGATCAGCTTTGAAAGACAGACATGTGTCATCCCATATTCTTGCCAATTTGATAATTATTCTTCTCTTCCTCTAATATACTCTGTAGTAAATTGCCTCATAAATTACATTAGAATTTCTCCCTAGTCTTTTTATTTTGTTTGTTTGTTTGTTTGTTGTGGTTCACGCGACTTGAACTTATGGCCTGAGTGCTGTTCTTGGGCTCTTTGCTCAAGGCTAGCACTACTACTTGAGCCACAGCACCACTTCCTCCAAAATCTTTCTCCCATTCCATTCCATTCCCTTTACTCACTCCCTATCACCAACATACTTACCAATTATGCCTAATTTCTTGTATGAGCTTCTTTATAAATTGCTTCTAAAGAAATATTATAAACAGTTTTGCTGTACCACTCTTTCAAAAATTTATGAATATTCAATAACTTTAAAATATTAGTTTAAGTTCTTCAGTTTATAAAACTTTTCAGAGTTTTTTTGGTCAGTAATAGGGCTAGAACTTGGCCTGGGTGCTGTCCCTGAACTCTTTTTGCTCAGGCTGGTGCTCTACCACTTTGAGCCACAGCTCCACTTCCAGTTTGGGGATGGTTAATTTGAGATAACAGTCTCACAGGACTTTTTTGCCTGCACTGGCTTTGAACTGCAATCCTCAGATTTCAGCCTCCTGAGTAGCTATGATTGCAGACATGAACCAGTAGCACCCAGATCTTCACTTTTTTTTTAATTTACCCCAGGTCTGGGTTGTCTTATATTTTCAACCATTCTAAGACTGTCATGGGCAATCTCTATGAGTGTTATTCAAAGTTTTAGAGTGGACTAAAATTTAAAAAAAAAAACTAACTGCACATAGAATTAAGTTCAAAGATATAAATTCATTATCGGTGAAGATATATGTAGCTTTATGGAATCAGAATTAAAAGGCATTTTCTGAATAGATAATGTTTCTGATGAAGTAGATTTACAGAGAGAGAATGTAAATTTGTAACAAGTACCTAGGTGAGATTCGTGAAAGTAAATGGGGACCACCCTTTGAGAGTAAATACCCAGGGAAAGATATTGTCCTTTCCTTGCTATCCTTACATATATAAGTATGTGTGCATCCATACACACACACACACACACCAGTTTTCCATAAGGCCACATGTGTGTGTGTGTGTGTGTGTGTGTGTGTGTGTGTAAGTCTCAATTCCTACAAACTTGAGCCAATATGCAGCTTTCTCAGACATTAATCCCATATGAAACTCTTTCTCCTGGTGCATCTCCATTGTCTGACCTCTAACAGTGAGTTTTAAGAAGTGGAGAAAGGAGACTTAGTAAACATGGATTCTAATCCTACCTCCTTGAATCCTGCCTCACTTGGGAGATACCAGTTCTAAGACTTGAACTCAGGGCCTGTTACTGGCACTTGGTTTATTACTCAAGGCTGGCTCTCTACCTGTAGAGCTATACCTTCACTCCCAGCTTTTGGCAGGTTTGTTGGAAATAAGAGTCTCTCAGATTTGTCTGCCTAGGCTGGTTTTGAATTGGAATCCTCAGATCCCAGCCTTCTGGGTCGCTAGAGTGACAAGCATGAGCCACAGGTGTCTAGATGGATATTCACATTTTCCACCTACCACTATTTTCAGTCAGTTTCTTTGTATTTTGATGCCATTCTTTATGGTGTTTTCTCTGCTTTCCATATCCATAAACCAGCATGGACTTCAAATACTGGTTCTGGTGAACCTTACACAATTTTAGTCACAAGATTTCCAAGGTGAAAATGCCCTTAAGTGAAACCCTTTTACTTGAGCCCATGGGCAAAAATGGCATGTTTGGTAGATAATGAAAACTCAGGATTCATTTGTTTATTCCAATTCCACCTTCTCAGACAAAAGCTTTTTATTTGGGAAACAAATTGTGGATCTGGTGTGAGTTAGTACAGATAATAAAGAAAAGATTTGGACTAAGGGGCCAGAGAAGCAGACAACACATAGAAATGTATATTTTAAATATCAATTCCATCATCACTTGGTTCATTATTATACCTTCATTTTTCTAAGTCTTAAAAGTCAGTGGCATAGAGTTGTGCTGAGGAAAAAAGGCTAATCTCCAAAGGTTACATACTGCATGGTTCCATTTATATAACATTTTTGAAATAACAGAATTATACATATGAAGAAGAGATTAGTGGTTGCCAAAAGCTAGGAAAGGGATGGTGATGGGAACATTGCTATTAAAGAATAGTACACAAATCCTGGGAATAACACAACAGTTCTCTGTTTTGACTGTAGTTATGATTCCACAAATCTACTCTAAGCCAATATAGCATGAGACAAACACACGCACATTCGTGTACAAATACACAAATGAATACATGCTGCTTCATTCACATGCTTGGCATATGGACTAGAATCATTAAGGCAGCTAGAATCTTACATGTATCTCTATATCAGCACACATCCTGTCTGTAAAGGAGCTAAGGTTCCTTTACAACATGGTTATCTAGTGTTAACTTCAAACATTTTTTAATAACTACAACTCATCTTTTCTATGTGCATAATACAAATATCACATTCACCTAGAGACACACACTTTTCTTTTTTCTATGTTTTTTAATCTTATTTTATTGTACAAAGGGGTTACAGTTACATGAGTACGGTAATGAGTACACTTACTATGTTGTGCTTCTTAATAATAACATGTTCAACCCTACTGTTATTGTCTAAAAGTCTGCATCTCCCTAAAATTTGCATGTTGAGATCTAATCCCAATAGTAGTAAGAAGTAGTTTTCAAGATGTCATTAGGTCCAAATCCCTCAGGAATATGATTAGTGACATTATAAAAGAAGTTTTATTTAGGGCCTTCCTGATCCCTACATTTGTTCACAATAAATGTGTATTGTTTAAAAATTACTGACTTAAGAGTCTTTTTATAGCAACATAAACATATTAAGACAGTTATTTTGCATTCAATAGCAATACCAGTTCTGACAAATAACATTGTAGTATTACAGAACATATTTGAACAAAAGCAGGCAGGATCAACATGAGATGTTCAGAATGTTCCTATTGAGAAGCAGTGGAATCACATTTAAACAGTGAGGGGAAGAGTTTCAGTGGTTTTTCAAGTTCTTGTGTATGTGAGCTTAGCTACATGAGTAGGAACAAAAATTTGTTGTGTTTGCAGATGCAATATAAATATAAATAAATATAAATGTTGGGAAACTGGGTTTTCTAGAGTAGACACTACAGCAAATTACCTAAAGGGCTGAGATGTCACTGGAACCAATTTCATACTTAAAGGATCCCCACCCTTGAGCTGGACCTTAGTAGGATGTCCATGCTTAAGCATATGAGGTTCTCCTCTTCCTCTTAAAAACTCACTAGTCTTCTGGGCCATCCCCTCTTCTCACCATTTAAAAGATATGTAGAGTACTTAACAGTATAGGTGTGCTAGCCACCACTTTAGTGTTTCCATAGGAAGTCCCCTATTTGCTTCAGAGGCATCTGTTAGAATATATGTCTCATCGCAAAGGAATGATAGACCTGATAGAAAATGTCAGGAACAACACTAGTTCTGCTGGGGAAAATCTGAAGGCAATTTCATTCTGGAATCTGTATTATATATTGGTTGAGAGAAGTAGCTTTGATGACCAGACAGCAGGGCTTAAATCTCAGCTTCAATATCTGCTAGTTGTGTGGCACTGAGCTTCATGTAAACTCTCTGAGCTTCAGTTTCCTCACCTATGAAGTGAAAAATATAAAAATGCCTTCTTCATGAAGATAGGTGGGTGGCCCTTTGAGGCCAGCCTGGGGAGAAAAGTTTTGGACATTACTGCTCAACCCATAACCGGGCACAGTACCTAGCGCCTGTCATCTCAAGATATGCCAAAGATGGAGATTGGATCGAAATTCCAGGCCAGATTATGCAGAAAATTCCACAAGACTCCATCTCCACCAAGGCCAGCTAGACAAGGTGGTACACACCTATGATCCCAGTAACAGGAAGCCTAAAGTAAACAGATTATGGCTCAAGTGGATACCCAGACAGGAAGTGAGACAGGAAGCTTAAGACATGGTTCAAGTAATGGAGCACTAGCCTAGTAAGTATGGGGCCTGATGTTCAAAGCCCCAGTACTGATAAAAAAAAAAATGTTCAGTGCTGTTTTGATGTATAAATGAGTCAGTCCTTGTAAAGAACACATAGTAAACAATGGATACAGTAAATAATTATTCATTTTTAAATAAATCACTCCCCAAAGGATTTAAACAAGCAAACAATTAATATTGTATACATAAACCAATTTCATACTTGTAGCTATCATTTATAGAAACAGTAAATAAAGAAGCTCCCAAACAAGGAAAAACCATTCCCATTCATAACTACTATCAAGTCAAATCATACCTTGAAAAGTATACTGAGAAAAAAAGGCAAGAATTCAATGATTAATAAGCAGAATGTTGATTCCTGTTTTATTTTCTGTATTTCCCAAATGGTTTTAGTTTCTATATAAGCAATACCATGTCTTTTTTGCCATTCAAATTTCCAGCTTTAGCATGTTTTCTAATATGACTAATATGTTTTCTAATATGACTGCTCAATACAGTTTTTAATAAATTAACACTGCAAGACAGACTTGTATAGCAGAGCAGAATTTACCAAACAATAAACTTACATATGCCCCCAGTAATTTCATTTATGAGTTGATTTTGAGCATGCTTATTTTGTATATAAAATATATATGACTGTAAAAGACATTAGGCCAGCCCAATATAGAGAAGAGCAATGTCAAGTTCGTGTTTATAAATGAGAAAAGTGTTGAACACCCTGAGAAGTCTCCACACTCTAGAATTGCTTTAAAAACTCATCGTTTTCATTTGTCCATAAAATAGTCTGTATCCTTTTCATTTTCTAACAGTGTGAAATGCGTAATCCTCTCCTGCTCCCATAACTCAATGTGCATGCCTTAATCCTAGTGCTTCTCATGATTCTGTGAATGCTCTATTAAACTAAGTAACTCTTTTCATTTTTTCCTTTCTTTCTTCCTTTCTCCCTTTCTTCCTGCTTTTCTTCCTTCTTTCCAATTTTCCTTCTTTTCCTTTTCTCCTTCCTTCCTTCTTTTCTTCTTCCCTCTTAGTTTCCTTCTCATCTTTCTTTCCTTCTTTCCTTCCATTCTTTTTTCCTTTCTTCTTTCTTCTTTCCTCCCTCTCCCCTCACCTCTTTCCTTCTTTTAGTCCTTAATTTCTTCTTTCTTCCTTCTTCCCTCCCTTCCTCCTTTCCTTGTTAACATCTCAATAATGCTCCAATCTCCTAAACTCAGACAACTCTGCTTCAATCTGAGTAGCTGATACTGATTGTAGGGTGTGCCTCAGTGTCTGAGCTCAGTGTTTCATTTTTGTGTCCTCTGTGATACCTAGTACATAAAAGAGACAGAAAGACAAGCAGGAGGGTGGAAAACGGACAAAGAGTATAATGGGGTAATGGATATGATCAAGATACTTTATGTACATGTATTAAAATGTCTAATTTAAATCATTGTTTTGTTCGATTAATACATGCTAATAAAAATAAAGTTTAAAAGATGAAACTTTATAAACATTGCCTAATTAACTCATTAATACCTTATGTGCCATATGAATTTCCCCTTTTAGTAAATTTGACAACTAAGAAAACTATCTTAACCTAAGTTATCACTTTCCAGTAGGAAAGATAGTGAGTCTGAGCAAATGTATGCATGACTCACACTGCCCCCAACATAATGTGAATACTGAGTTCTGCATGATCCCACACCAGCTGCAATCTTTAGACTCATTTTTTACCATTCTCTGTCTCATAGTGTCTCTCAACCTCTCAATGAGCTATATTTCATGAACTAGCTAACTTGAAATTCTTTGAAAGAATTAAACAGAAAAACTTTAAGTTTCTAGCTAACTGATTTATTCAAGTAATTTTAAGTAATAAAATCTTTATCTGTGGGAATCAATAAAAAAGAATGCAGATTATTCAATAAGGGCTTGAGTGTTGGCTCATTCCTGATTTTTGATTGTTAAGTTCTAAGCCTGATATTATCTTGTCTTTTAATTGTAATTTATTTTGATTTTATATTGATATCCCATTTTTTCTTTAGGAAACATTTATAACCTTGAAAAAGGTACACTAACAGTTACAAATATGTAATTTTTAACAATAGGTATTGCATTTGTTTTTACCATGAATTTTCAACAAAGCATAGACAGATTTGTGAAGAATTCAAAAACAAAATCTACCAAATGAAACAAAAGCTTGACTTCTGAGTTGTCAGGCATTTCAAACATTTCCATATCTTCAGACTCGGTAATATGTGACGTTATATTATCAAATTTCTTGTGTAAGTTGTGATTTACACACCTGTTAAAAGGAATATCTCCTCCAATTTTATTCAGGGGTCGTCTTAGTGAGCAACCTTATTACCAGAACCATTTATTTATTTGTTTGTTCATTTGTTTGTAATTTAAGCTTTATTGTAAAGGTGATGTACAGAGGGGTTACGGTTACATGTCAGGTAATGAGTACATTTCTTTTTTAACAGTGTTACCTCTCTCTCATTTTCTCCCATTTTTCCCCTCCTGACCCCTTGCCCCCAAGTTGTAAAGTTAATTTCCAAACTAGTGTCTAGTGAGTATCACTGTTGATTTGTTTCACCCTTTATCCCACCATTTCTGTCACTCTCCTTCCTTCCCCAAATCATATAAACATATATAAGACAAAGGGTACAGAAATCAAATGCAGTGACATCAGGAATACACCAAAGTGGAAAAAAAAAAAAAAAGAAAGAACTGCAAAGTGTACAATAAAAAAAAACACCACCTCTTTTCCATGGCCAACAGACACATGAGGAAATGTTCAACATCTCTGACTTTAGAAATGCAAATCAACACTACATTGAGATTCTACTTCACCAGTTAAAATGGCCATTATCAAGAAAACTAACATTAACAGATACTGGCCGGCCAGAATGTGGCCAAAAGGGAACTCTGCTACACTATTGATGAGAATGTAAACTTGTTCAACCACTCTGGAAAGCAATATGGAGGTTCCTTAAAAGAGTAAACATAGAGCTTCCTTATGACCCAGCAGTTCCACTCCTGGCATTTACCCAAATGACCACAAACGAGCCTGCAATAAAGCCACCAGCACAGACATGTTCATTGAAGCATTATTTACCATAGCCAAGATCTGGAATCAACCCAGATGCCCCTCAGCCGATGAATGGATCAAGAAAATATGGGATAGATAGATAGATAGATAGATAGATAGATAGATAGATAGATAGATAGATAGATAGATAGATAGATAGATAGATAGATAGGATAGATATATATAGATAGATGTATATATATATATATACATATATGCATATATACACACAATGGAATTCCATGCTTCCACCAGAAAGAATGGTATTGCCCCATTCATAAGGAAATGGAAAGACATGAAAAAATTATATTAAGTGAAGTAAACCAGATCCAAAGAAACATAGACTGTATTGTTTCCCTCATATGTTTAGGATGATATTCTTAGAAGAATACCACCATAGCTCAATAGGTATGTGCATATGACCATAGAAAATGATGCTGTTTTTAATTTTTATTGTAAAGGCATTGTACAGAGGGGTTACAGTTACATATGTCAGGTTTTGAGTACATTCCGTTTTTAACAGTATCACCCATCAGGATCATTTAAGTAAGAAGAAACAAACTGTTATTACAGCAACACAAAATGAACCAAGTCTAGAAATAAAATAAGTATCAATTGAAGACTATTTATCACCAGTAACCATAGAAAAGAAGATGGCAAGGAGAATATAAAACAAACTAAAGTTGGGGCTGGGAAGGTGGCTCAGTGGTAGAGCACTTGCCTTGCATGCATGAGGCCCTGGGTTTGATTCCTCAGCATCACATAAGCAAATAGAAAAAAAAAAGCTGGAAGTGGCGCTGTGGCTCAAGTGGTAGAGCGTTAGCCTTGAGCTGAAGAGCTGAGGGACAGCATCCAGGCCCAGAGTTCAGGAGGCCCCATGACTGGACCAAAAAAAAAAAAAAAACTAAAGTTAAAAACAAGGTAAAGAATAATAACAATATTAATGATAATAAAAATGAAACAAAAAAGGGGTTAAGGAAAGGGTAAATAAAAGAAAATAAAGGTTAATAAAATAATAAGTAGAAGAATTAATGAAGGAAAAGAAAGATTTATAAAACATATTCTTCACCATCTCCCCACCCATACTGCTGTCAAGGTACTTCCAAGCTCTGTTTCCTACTTTTCTCTGCATAGTCTTTCGGTTTTTCCATGGCTTTTTGGCTGACCTGTCACCCTTTTTGTGATCCTTATTGTCCCTACTCTTTGGAGTATAGTCTGTCTATATTACTTAACTCTTCCTATTCCCAGAATCACACAGAGAAAACTTCTAATCCACAGTCTTAACTCTAGGAGCTTTTTTTTTTATAATTGACATATTAACTGTAAATATTTAGGGGCTACAGGATGGTGGTTTGATACACGTACACAAGACATAATTATCAAAGAAGGCTAATTAGCATTTCCTGTTCCTATTCATTTGTCATTTCCTTGAGTTGCAAAGTTTCAAAATCTTCTATTTTTTTAACAAAACATGCAATAAATTCTTGTAAACTGTAGTGATCCTGCAGCAATATAGAGCAGCCTATTTCTCCTGCGTAACTGTGGTTTGCTACTTTGTCCAACCTTTCTCTGTCCCTGTCCCTTATATCTTTCTCTAGGGTAAATTACACTTTCTACTTCTACTAAATCAATTTTTAGCATAATTTTAAAACATAAGTTACTACTTACAAATCTACAAAGAAAGTGTTAAACAACAAACCTCACCATTGTCAAAAACACCCACATCCATACCAACTTAAACAGTTATTCCTTGGGGGAAAAACAATAAATGAAAGTTATTCACATATGTTAAAGAATCATCTTTTAAAACCTACTTTTTCCATAAATAAATACATTTTATATAAGCCAAATGTATACATAATGTAATTTAGCTACATTTGGCATCCTAAAAACACTTCGAAGAGTATTCACTAAAGCATTCACTAAATGTTATAATATTCTGTTGCTGTATCATAATATTGTATATGCTAAATATGCCCTTCCTAAAGTGGGTCTAAAAACAGTCATTTATGAAATGTTTATCTAGAATATAAATGTGTTAATATACTACTGGGTAATGCAATTAACTGCCTAGGGATTTTCAGTCCACTACAGAAATTTATTTTTTTAATCTTTTCTTCCTTTTATTGGGGTATTCAAAATAGTTAGCATCTAACTATTAAATGGTTTTTTTCTTTTCAAATATCGATTTCCATGACACATTTTTTTAAGTGAGGTGCTATCTTCATCATCACCTCAAGGCAAGTAAAACAGGACTAGCCAAGAGAAAGAAAGATGGCCTCGTCAACCCGTGAGACCAGTTTACAACTCAATAAACAAGTAAGTGCTTATCTTCTTAAGAAGGTATCAAATGTTAACTGCCTCAAAAGCGATTCTAATTTACACAATAAACATTACAAACATTACCTGAGTTGTTACAGTTGAAGACATATTCTGGTTGCACCCAAGGAGATTCACATTTTGCACAATAACATAGTAAAGTTGGTAAGCTTCACACAACTCATTCATAAGATCACATAAATCTGACCTTTCTTAATAAGATGCCTCATCCCCAACAGGACCTGCCTTATGTTTTCAAAAGGCATGTGAAAAGAAACCACAAACAGCAGAGTAAGAAAAGCACTTGTTTAATTACTTCAACAACCTGAGCTCAAAATAGTTTAAATTAAATATAATATTTACTACACAAATTGAAAGGATAGATTTGAGATCCCATATAAAATCATGAAAAGACAAAAAATGAAGAATAAATGATTACTTTTGCATAACAACTCAATCTTACTTGCCACAAGTCCTTAGCTATTAAATAAACTCAAATGATAAAAGCATTTTGCAATTAGAAACTCTAGGTATTCCACTCTAGGTACTAGGTAATCCAAAATTCAACATTCCATTAAATGATCAGAAGAATTTTAAATGCTTGGAATAAGCTAATTATAAAACTTAAAATAATAAGTAATCCCTCATTTATTCTCAGAGGTATATTTAAATTCACAGATAGCTACTGCACGTTACTGCAGCTCTTGTTAGAAAATTTTTTCATTAGTCTTACAAGAAAAAGTCAATGATAACAGCTTTGTTTACTTTAATTAATTTTATTGCAAAAACAAGGTCGTTTCCCTCCAAATTATTAACGCAAAAACAAAAGCAAAGCAGTTTAATAATTATAAATGTTTACTTACACCATAGCCTACCTATATAATTTGTTCTCTGACTTTTTAAGGAAAAGGTGATTCAACTAAATCACTAGTCTGAGGAGTCTGCAAAAACTAAAATGGATTAAAACCATTTACAAAATAAAAATAAATTATTGAAATCTTACAGTATTCTTTCTGCTTAATACATCTGCCAAGTAAATACAGTTCACTGAGGTAGATCAATGCATCTTTTAAAACTTGATTATTTTAAAATAAGAAGAAAAAGAAAAAAAATTGAAAACTATTGCAGCACCATAAGAAGGTGTCATACAAATAGGAAAATGAATTAGGACATGAGTTTTGATATAAAATATATCTATTAGAAATTTTAAGATAGAACTAAACGAGTACAATTTATCACAAACTGCCACATGCTAGCTATAAACAATGACAATCACTTTAAAAAATAGACAGTTGGGCACTAGTGGCTCATATCTATAACTCTATATACTCAGGAGGCTGAGAACTGAGGACCGAGGCTCAAAGCCAGCCCAGACAGGAAAGGCGCTGAGACTTTCATCTCCAACTAACCACCAAAAAGCCAAAAGTGGATCTGTGGTTCAAGTAGGAGAGCATCAACTTTGAATGAAAAAGCTAAGGAACAGTGCCTGGGACCTCAGTTCATGTCCTAGGACTCACACACACCACACACACACACACACACACACACACACACACACACACACACGCGCGCGCGCGCGCGCGCGCGCGCATGCGTAGTAAGATTTCCTTTTTTTCTCTCTGTACAAATTCAGACTTTAATATATGCTCATAGTTTAAGGAAAAATATCTTTATATACCACCAATATGATATCTCACCGCTAGAACTGTAAATTATAAATATAAGAAATACCAGTTTAAATAAAGAGAGTACAAGTCAGTGTTATCATGGATTCTTGTGCAGGATCCTATGAAGCAATCATTACGCTCAGCCTTCTGCAGAATGAACCCTGAAAGCATACATATGTTGGCTCCTCAACAGTTTAACAACAAGCAGTTTCCAGTTGCATGGAGAATGGCAATCACACTCATAGCAATGAGATTCTCCTTCTGCATCTCTACCTCATGTGCTACAGCTGTCAGCACTGGAAAATCACTTTCT
Source organism: Dipodomys ordii (assembly GCF_000151885.1). Classification (NCBI taxonomy): domain Eukaryota; kingdom Metazoa; phylum Chordata; class Mammalia; order Rodentia; family Heteromyidae; genus Dipodomys; species Dipodomys ordii. Next base: position 8,738,669 of record NW_012267221.1, read on the forward strand.
TCCTATAGCATACAATGCAAGAGAGTTAATGGGCCTCCAATTCACATGTACTTTTCTTACTATTAATGTTTTAATATAGCCTTCATTGCATTGAAAGAAATCCTTTTGCTTGGCTTCTAGCAAGCTTTATGTCTTCCATTCCCTCACATCCATGCTTATAAACTCAAATGGCTACACTATTCTGTTTGCTCTTTTCTCTTCCAAGCTGAGCCATGATTTTTAGGGAGTCATGACAGAAAATGCAAAGCTAAATAAAAATAACTTGAGAACATGAGTTTTGTGAGAGAAATATTTTGATAAAGGAAAACATCACAATCTACTTATTACATTGACCAAACTAAGATTACCCTATTAGATATAGATAGATAGATAGATAGATAGATAGATAGATAGATAGATAGATAGATAGATAGATAGATAGATCAAGAGTAGATTCAATGCTACAAAGATGTTTAAAAGTAGGAATGGTCCTATTTTTAGGACAGTTTCATTTAAGATTCACTCTGACCATTATTTCAATGTGATATTTAATTTCAACTACATATAAAGTTTTTCACATTCTAAATTGAACTCAACTAGAGGTTTTCTTCCTTTTTCCTCCTTCTCATCTACAAGTTTTCCCAGTAGTAACCACTCAGGTTGTCTCTTAACTTAAAAAAATATCCTGTTGATCAGCTCTTCTAAATCATTTCCATTATTTAATAAACAAGAGAGCAAATTATTTTTTAAAGTCTGCCAAATTCCTCTGTGTTAATTTTTATGCTCTCACTCAAAAGTTTTTGCCACATTGGAACTAAACAATTCATCTTCTGCCTTGGTATTTACACTCTTCAAATAATCATACATGATTTTTTGTGTCTCCTACTGCTGTTCATCTTCTTTGGATAAGCAATATATAATTGGTTCTTTTAATCTTTACTCATAAGTCAAGTGCCCCAGCCCCTTCACCATTCTTGCTGTGTTTCACTGAAATCTGTCTAATTTGCTCTCTGGACCTGAGAAGTCTAGGACTTAATACAAGCTTCTTGTATTGCCTCACCAATGCTTTCTACAGAAAAATGATTATCACCTCAACTCGTCTGTTGTTGAGAAGTCCCCATGCTTAAAATTGTATAAGATATTTTGTTATAATCTTACACAGACTATTCCCAACTAATTTTTCTCTGACCTCCATGCAAACTATTAGCATTTTACAAATATGCCTTTTGCACCCACATTCTGTGTTTCAAATTTGTTATGCTGAAATGTACTTCCTGTATTTGCTCTCATCTCTCTGGGCTTAAATGTGCTTTAGTTTTCTCCATGCAGCCTGACCTCTCTTTGTGCCACTGTATTCCTCCAGTCTCACCAAGTTCTCCATTCAGTACCATTTGTGAGTATAATTAGTATGATCTTTACCCATTATAAGGGATATTAATAATAAGGTTAAATAAAAACCCTGTAACAGCATGCACACTGAATTACTCCACACAGTCAGCTTATTGCCAGATAACAGAAGATTTTATTTATGGTCTTTCAACCAGTTTTCAGCACTGTGACAGTGCCTGTGTTAATCAGAATAAGATTTCAAGTAAGATTTTGTGAGACTGCATCACGGGCTTCATGTGCCTTTTGGTCCCCAGTTTTGTAATTTGATCATAGCATTAAGTTTGACTATTGTGGTGCAGTCTTCAATTTGGGGAGTTACTGTCATTAGCAAGAGTGAAAAAAGAAATATTAGGCTATTTGTAGTACTGGAAGACTGATTTCTCTAAGTGAAAATCATAGGAACTGAGACTTTTAAAAATAATAAGCATTCATTGTAAAATCATATACACTTAATAATATGCCTCGTTTCCATATTTATGATCCTGTTTTACTAAGTTATCATCAAAATTTATGAATATGTCTACATAATGCAAGTATTTGTATTCAGTTGCAGAAAAAGGAAAAATGCTTATTTACAGCTTCCTGTTTATAGTACCCTGCCTTTCCGACTGAACACTGCTCCTTACAATCTAATGAATGATGTATTTCTCACCCACACCAACTTTCCTATCATCATCAAATTCCATAACTATTTTACATTATGCTGCACTGGAATACTTATTTTGAATACATGTTAAAGGGAAATTAACTCAAGGGAAGACAAGCACTTGATTTTCTTTTCCTTGAATTTTTTCAGTTAAGTACAGACAAGAAACGTAATGAATGAATCAACAGTACATATTTTGATGAAAGCAGTGTTGAGCATACAAAACACTGAACATTCAAGAAAAGCCTTGCATTTTTCTAACTCATAACACAGAAAATGAGACACAATATTGTTAGTGTCAGACTATAATCATTCATATTGCTCTACAAATCAAAATAATATCTTTAAAAGAACAGCACTGTGATTTTTTAAAGCACTGTACGATTCATGTTACAGTTTTATGCTATTTTGTATGAATGAAATTTTGCTCAGGAATATTGTCAGATGGGATAGGAAAGGCATGCAGGCTTTGTTAGTCAAGAAGAGAACCCAGGAGGATATTCTTAGAGAGTAGATACAAGTTGGTCTCTTGATAACATTTGAATTGCAAGAAGCGACAGTAAACTTACAGTATTCCAGTCAAACCCAGAACCACAATTGCTGTGTGAGTTGTGGAGATGAGCTTTTTTTCCCCAGGGACAGAATACAAAAGAAAGAGCATATAAGCCAGGCACCAGTGGCTCATGCCTATAATCCTAGCTACTCAGAAGGCTGAGATCTGAGGATCACAGTTCAAAGCCAGCCCAGGCAGGAAAATCTGTAACACTCTTATCTCCAATAAACCACTAGAAAACCGGAAGTGGTGCTGTGGCTCAAGTGGTAGAGTTCTTGCTTTGAGCTGAAATGGGCAGGGACAGGGCCCAAGCCCCCAACTGACAAAAAAAAAAAGAGAAGAAAAAAAAAAGCATATAAAACTTACGCTTCAGAGGAAAATCAGTCCTGACACCCTGGACAGAGAATGTTGCCCCTGTGTCCTCCACCTGGAGCTAGAGGGTTGTTCTGACAATGTGACAAGTGAAAATTAAAAACAAAAGAAATATCTGGGACAAAAAAAATGTCAAAGCCAAAGAGTCAGTTGTAGTCTTCGAATAGCATCCAAAGAGAGCCCTATTCAGAGCAATATGGATTTTAAAAGAAAAAAAATAATTAGCAATATGTTTATTCAGAATTACAAAACTTGTCAGCTAAATCCATCACTAGACAAGCTTGAATAGACTTTAGAACTGACTTTGTATGGCATTAGGGTTTATTGAGCAAGATAGCAGTGGCTTTCCAATCAAAGTTGTTGCCTTTTTCAATGTTGAACAGACAAATGCCTGTTCTTTCAGTAGCATCATACTCATAAATTTGAAAAAACATGTCCCCAATGATGAGTTTTAATCTTAAAAAAGGGGGGGGAGGTTCGATCTGGAGAACTACTGTAGAAGAAAGTAGATGACCACAGGATCAAACTTATCTGTTCAGTGAGTGCTTTTGAAATCTCTGGTTCTACATTTATTTAGGTGTATCCTTTCTTATCTCAAGGCCACACGGATTTCTTAGTTTAAGAGGTAGTTCCCCACCAGGGATCCTTTTACCCTTTCCAAAAGTGAATACAGAACATTTTAAAACTACTCAGACGTATTTCAAAACCACTACTCATTACATCAGAACCTCCTTGGCTTCTGAAAAACACTCCTAACTTTTGCTCTCTTTCTTTTCTACTCATTCAGAACTACTGCAAGACTGAGATAGTTGACCAGATATCAAATACATTTTTATAATAGATTGCTGCTTTACAAACAATCAAGCTGCCTCTCTGTATAAAGTCCCCTCTTTCCTACTCATGCCATGAAAAAACAGTAACAACATAACACACTAAAATGTTATTTGCATAAATAATGAACAAGTCACTCAAACAGTAAGCAGAATTGTGGACCCCAAATGTGAACATGAAAGCTATATTTTTGTAAGAATATATGCACTATTGGGGGGAAAACGTAAGACAGACAGAGCAGTACACCATACATAAAATGTCAAACATGTCAAAACACTCATGAATATCAACATCTCCTACCACACACCACCGCCAACTTTAAAGGTTATTTAGGGCTAACACATCTGCAAGTGCAGATTTTACAGCAGCAGACTTTATTTTTCTCAGATATATTAAAAATAAGTCACTGATGTGTCAAATGTTTTCGATGTTGTTTCCACACATGTAGCCCACGTAGAAATTTCTGCCCAGAACCTCAACTACACAGAACCTATAATCCTAGCATGGAAGAAATTCATTATGAATTTCTAGAAGCTTGTTTTTTTAAAACTGTATCAATTCAGTATGCAGAGAGGATAATTGGGCAGAAGATCAAGAAAGCAAATGTAACCATCTTCGTTCTGTAAAACGAAAAACACCTCTGAGAGTCTTCATATTTCAACTTTTCAGCATTCATTTCAGAAAGGCACCTTCAGAACACGTCACACAGTCATACAGTATCCTTGTCTTTAAGCCACCAAGGGTGAATTATTTTTCAATAACTTCAGACAAGTAAGTTTTAGTAAAAAAAATTAAATTAAAAAAATTACACATGCAGAACATAGTTATCCTATTCCTGGACCTCTCAGATAAGTGGAGCTTAAATTAAATGTCACAGATGAACAAAATCCATTGTATAAGCAAACAGCTGACCTAAATCCACTATATTTTGTTTGCCAAGTACGTACATTCTAATAAATTTTGTGATATATAATAAGCTTATTTTTGCCACCTTTTGACCACAGCAAGTTAGATATAGTCAATCTTCCAAAGAAATATTATTTTCTGCTTGACTTTTAAAAAAAAATCTATCCCTTTTGGTGGTAGATTTTGATAGCAGCTTTTAAGAAAACAATGGACATTGTAGATCACACATATGGGGGCAGTAGAAGAAAGAGTAAATGGTTCATGCATAGTCCCTTTTTTCCCATTTGCACTAAGTGGTCTTCTCAGAGTGGTAAATACAACAAAGTAAGTTATTGATGTGCAGTTTGGTTTTCCTAACAGGAAGTCTAGAAGTTGACTGAAAATCAAAAGGGAAACAAATAATTCAGAGTGGAAAAAAATCCTCTTTTGTATCTTTTATTTTACTTTCTCAATGATATAAATTGTATGCAATATTCACTTGCATTCTTATTTGGGAGGCACATTAACTCTATGAAAAATAATTTTTAAAATCCTTCTTTGAAATTTCAGGGAAAAATACTATGCTGTTATCACTACCCCTTGGTGGTTTCATGTCATTCTTCCTCTCTATTGGACTGAAATGCTCTGAAACCACAGCCTCACCCCTGAACAAATAAGAAAAGTCTTACTTGTTTCCTACAGAATCAATGGAAAGAGATTTCAATTCTTCTGGGCCAGGCAGTGCCAAAAGCATGGCAATTGGGATTGCATGTCCTGCTTCTAACTCAAATCCCATGTACTTACAGACCAAACTATTTTATGATATCTTTGAGCTTTATCTCCTCATTTATAAAATGAAAATAATAGGATGTCATAGTCATGGGAGCTGAAAGAATTGTATCACATGAGATCTGACTTTGCAACAAGTGGTAGAACCAGCTACTGTGATGGAGAACTTCAGAAGCCACGGAAGAAGCCCTCCACCCCTGGTCCTGAGTCTTTGATGGAGTCAGTGTCATTCCTGCTTGGAGATGGCAGCTCTTCTCTGGACATAAGCTCTTGTGCTAGAATGCACAAGGAGAAATGCAGCTTTACATGCCAGCAATTCTATCCCTTCCGATTTCTTTATCACAAAGCCTGAAACCTCTATATAATTCCGGGTAACCCAAGGCTTCTTTGACTGAGAGTTATGTTCTTTTTGAATAGTCCCTACTGTGACTACTATACTCAACTTGCATCTAATATCTGCCCTCCTATTCCCTTCTCCCCAACACGCTTCATGTGTCTTTGTTTATTCACTCTATTCATATCACCTTTTTTTCTCCCTTTAAACTCATCCATACTATTTTTGGTGCCCTGACATCTGTGTTTCTAGATATTTTTGCCTTCAATTTTTTTGACTTTATAAATCTTATTAAATGCCTTTTCATCTTCTCCCTTCACCTGGTTATTTACAGCATGCTTATCACTATCCATCCTACCTTTACCCATTTCTTACAAAAGGTTTTGGTCTCTTCCCTGTATTTGCCCCAGCCTACAAATGGCCAGGCTTGCCATGAGGTGAAAGGACCCAGAGACATCCCTCCTTTGACCTTCTCTCTAGCTTTCATATTTGCTGTTTACTTTCTTTCCAAATACATGTTGTTGAGGCACACGAAAGAGGTGCTTGTCTAAAGGCCATTTTCCTGATTGATGATCAGTTGCTTCCTAAGCAGAGAAAAAGAGATCACATACCATACAGTGTGGTCCATCAACAGTGGCTGCCAAACTGTTCACTGGTCAAAATTTAGAACTATTCCTAAGACCTACTCATATACATATGTATGTATGTATATGTGTATATATATATACGTGTATGTATATGTGTACATGTATATATGTGCACATATGGGTATTGTCTGTATACATGTGCATGTGTGTATATGTGTGTGCATATATAAGTTGTACATTGTGGCCCACGGAAAGTTTTGTCAAGCAATGTTTAGACTTGCCATCTTTTTCCTACCATATAAAGCACTGATCATTTCTACACTATTACTCTTCCATCTCACTGGGGGAAAAAATGCTGATGTAAACCAGTATATAATAACTTCGGGAAACATTGTGGGATCCTCAGTTTAAAAGGGGGAAAATGGATGGCCAATCTAAACTTTGTTGCTAAGGAATCCTCCTTCTTCCCAATGTTACAGTTTAATCTGAGGTTGTCAGAACTATCCTCTTTCAAACTTTCAGAGCTGGGCGATCTGTGCTGGTTCCAGCCTTGCGGAAGTTCCCTCTCGACCTGCAAAGTTCTCACAGTCAGAACAGACTCTCGGTTACCTTGCACTGCCTAAAGGAACTCTGTAGCAGAAATCTGGGCACTATATAGCCGCTAGGACCAGTGGAATGAAATCCTCCTTTATTATCTAAGCCCACGTTTCGATGGCATAGCTGAGCGAAGAAGAAACGCGGAGCAACGCGTTGAAGCAGATCTCTCCTAAGATCCGACAGCCCGCTCAGGGCTTTGTCCAGTTTAGCTGAGTGCACCACACAGGCCCAGCGAAGCCAAGAAGAGGACAGTGAGCCGCTCGCGGGCAGCCTCTGCCAGAGTGGAAGGAACGTGCCCCACCGAAGGGAGACAGGTGTACCGGCTGCCCCAGGTCCCTTGAGGGACACGCAGCACTGAACTGGTTACTGACCACTTGTCTCCTCCGATCACTCCAGCACCCCAGCCTAAGACTGCTTGCACGTGTTGCACCCGAAAGCCGAGCGGGCTGGCGCGGCATCTCCCTTCCGCGCACGGGGTCGTGGGCGAGCGCGCGGAGCAGGCGCACCGCTCCGGCGTGTGGGTTCCTCGCTCGACCTCCCCGGGGTGCGCGCAGCGCCTCCGCCCCGCCCCGCCCCTTTGTGCGGCCCACCAACTCCCCGAGGACAGTTTTCACCCTTGCGGTGCTGCAGGACGCCCTCCCGCCTCCCAATCAACGCTCGAAGAGACCCGAGCCTGACCCTCCGATCGTGGGGTGCTGGGAGAAGCCCAGCGCGCGTTTAGCCGCTCCCACTCGCTTCGGACGTGCCAAACTTCACCGAGCCTCAACTAGTAGAGAGCTGGTCGTTGGGTCGGCCCTAGGCGGAGGTTGAACCTCGAGGAAAGGCGCGGGGAACAGCTGGGGAGGGAGGTGGGAAGAGGGACGCGGATTCTGCAGTAGTTACTCCCGAACTCTCTCCCTCGACCGAGTCTACCGGTGCAAACTTGTAATCTGCAAACTCGGTCTGCCAAAACACAGTGAACCCAGCATCAGCATTTGTGCCTCCGCCTTCTCTCGGGCTGGACCCCGGATATAGGTCCACTTCAGACATTTAAGGGTCTCAACCGTGGACCAAATCCAGAAAAGAGGAGGCCGGTTGAGAAGGCTTGGCCAGGTCAGCACCCGGCTCTCGGGAGTTCTCTCCCCAGCCCCAGGGACCAGGAATGCCACCCACCTCCCGGAGTCTGCAGATTGGGATGGGGCTCTGCTTCCCAGCTCACCCGCCGCTCCAGGAAGAGCCCTCTGATCCGAAGTAGGATTTTTCCTAAGGAAAAGCACAAACTTGGAAGAAAGTCTTTGTGAACTCAGCAGCCGCTCCCCCATTGTGCTCAGGAAACGTACCATACCGAGGGAGAATGACTTCAAAGAACACACAGCTTAGGTAGTAAAAAAATACCTTGCCACCACAACCCTATTTGGGTTTCTATTCAAATTTAAAGGAGTAAAAAGCAGATCTCCATGCGCCTGTTTTATTATTAAAAATAAGTTAAGAAAATGATGACCTACTTGGAATTCATATTTTGGTTTATCAATAAAGTCACCAAGTAGCGTCTCGAGCCCATCCCTGCGAAGCGTGAATGCTCTGGGTGAAGTTCTGTCAAATTCACCCATCTAAGGAAGAACCTCTGCAGAACACGTTGCAGCCAGCTGCGCCTTATTTTAGAGCAGTGACTGAAAGGTGGGGGGGGGGACGACTGAAAATCGGTTGGGACCCCCAACAGCGTGCCTACTCCGTGAACCACAACACTAAGTCACCTCTCCGCCTTTGGGGTGCTGGAAAAGTTTGGATGCCTTTATATTTTTAAAACTCTCCAGTATGCCCAGGAATTAATAGTTCACACATCCAGGGTTATTGCGGACAGGTGTATAGTAGGGGGTAAGTAATTCTTACAGCCGTCTTTGAAGGAGAAGATGTTAAAGACACTTTTTCCTACATCTCTATTCAACCGTTTCAATAATAATAAAGTTTTAGAAATCTTTTGAGTCTAGGTACCCTCACTTCTGCTTTATCCTTGTGGGAAGCTGTTTCCTTTTTTTGCTGCGCTTTCAGAAGCAATTCGTCTCGAGACAGGCTTTTCTCCCACCGAGGTAGGCTAGGCGGGACCCGAGAGACCCTCAGCGTTTAAATTCGCAGGCACCTCCGAGCTGCCGCGTGGCAGAAAGGAAAAGAAACGGATGTGCGCGCGCGGAACGAGGCGGGAGCTGGTGGCGTGAAGATGCTCTTCAAGTCCTACAGCTAGACGTGCTAGGGTGTTGCTACTCCCTATAAGGCCTGGCGACATGCAAATACATCCTTTACGGAAGAGGTCTGTGATCAAAATATTACGAAGAAAGAAAACTTTTGCCTTCGCAAACCTGTGTCGTAAACCTTCGATTTATTTCTTCAGCGAGGAAGGCTAGATGTAAAATACAATTCGATAGATAACTGGATATTAGCAGTGACGAACGGACACCGGCAAAGCCAAGAGATGCTCCAGGCTGTGAAATTGAACCTTCATCTGACAGACATTCTGAAATTGGCAAGAATGTCTGTGTGTCTTTCTTGAGCTACCTCAACTCAAAAAACTAGTGGCTAGTGGGTTTGTGAAGAGTATTTTTAGGGGAGAGGATACCCAAACTAAACCACACACACAAACACACACACACACACACACACACACACACACACACAGGCTGTGGTTTCCATAAGCCTGTCACTGCGGGGATAGTAGACACTGTGGATCTCTTGTATTAGAATCCAGACATAATATTCTCATTCTCTCTCTTACACAACACACACACACACACACACAAAGACACACACAATTTACACACTGTCTTTCCCCAAAAGTGGACTGTCCCAGAAAGGCCTATGGGACCCAAAGACTCTGGGGTTACCCAGACGGCAGAAGAGAGGAATGGAGCAAATAGCCTAATTCATGGGTGCTTTGAATTAAGGACACCACCACAAATTCAGGGCCATCTCTGGCTATGCCTGAAACAATACATTTCCCATTGTTGAAGCTCAAAAGGCCACAGACAGAGAAGTGTGACATGGAGATCCCTTTTGATCTTTCTAAAGAAGTTCCATGCAATGTCTGGCTTTGACGTTCTAGTGTGTCTGCATATTTTCCTGGGCTTTACTTTTAGGACTGACAAGGAAGGTTCTCAGATGCTAAAACCTGTAAAGATACAGGAAAAGTACCAGGATGGTCTTTACACGACTCACCACTCCTGTGCATAAGCATCTGCCCCCTGAAAAACTTCACAACTGGAAGTAGCAGGTTCTTGACACTTGAAAGCCTGAAACTACATCATCCCTCCCTCTTCTCACTTCTCCAGAGGTGCACTACCCCTATGGGCCTCCAGGCAAGGCACCACTGCTTCTGTGAGGGATAGCTAGTATCAGAGTTGGGTTCTGGATTCGACTCTCCAGGACTTGGTGTCCAAACATACTGGTTTCCTGGGCTGCAGACACCTGGAGATGGATGATATTGACCCCTCTGCAGACTCCCATCTTTGCTACAGAGCTTTCTCTTTCTTCTTACTGGTTTATGACTCTGGCTGGGTATGAGATGTGAAAATAAAACAACAAGCCGCATCTTTTCAAGAAAGCCAATAAATTGGACAGTTTCGTTATTAGTCTATCTCGTAAATGGTCAGCTTCTTTTTTGCCCTCCAGTTTCCCATAGGAAAACATGTCTGGTAAAATCATCATCATCATCATCATCATCATCATCATCACCTTAAAAGTACCAAGGAGACCTGCTTTGTCCTTTTATTTTTTGTCAACCCTCAAAAACAATTCTTTTTAAAAGAAAAGGGGGGGACAAGGCAAAGGCAAAACCGCAATCTGAGAACTCTCCTGGCAATTTACCGTTCTAACTCGCATTTTAAAAACAATAATGCTCTTTGTAAATTTCAGTGACCCAAAGGCCATCGATAATTCAACGGGGTCACCCAATGAGATCATCCTGGTCTCCGTGAATTCGAAGGCTAGCCTAAGGCTACACTTACCTACCAATCCTACCAATAACGTGGCTGGGAGGGAGTTCAGCTCCTTAGCCACTCTACGACTCAACAGCTATCAATTCCCTTATTTGCCGAATGTTGGTGCTAAATAGAGGCCCTGCATTTGTAACTTACTTACACCAGATGCAAGGCCCGACAAATATTCATCATCACTACTTGTTGTAGAAAAAGAGAAGTTTTAATAATGTCTCTACTGAATTCTATGCCAAAGACTGACCCAAGGCTCAAAGTACCTGAATCTCTTCTCTCTTTTACTAGGAATTGGGAAATTAAAGATAAAATACCAGACTTTTCGAATCTGAGTTGACTTTCTTTTGAGACTTAAAAAAAGATACTTCCCAAACACTACCCAAGACAAGAACTTAAAATAATTTCTCACTTGTAGAAGTTCAAAAGCTTTTTGGTCTCTTACACTTGTCTTTTGAAGGCTATACTTACAAAATTCAAAGAATAAGATGTTATAAATTGACTAATAAATGTAAGTTGCTAAACTGGAATATTCTAGTTAAAGGGAAAAAATACTGAATTCTCTAAATAATCAGTTCAGTTACCCTGTTCCTTTAGTCAGAATAGATCTAGGCTGTCAGTTTGAAACTGAAATGTCACAAAAGTGACTTATCCCAAATCAATCTCCAACTCTGCCTATTGTTGTTAGTCATATTTATCCTGACCCAGGAAGAAGACAAAGTTCTGTTGATTTACATGGTTTATTGTTGTAAACATTAAAATTGTCTTTCTCAAAGAAAGAATTTATCAGGGGGAAAAAAATCAGCATCTCTACCTGTCAAACACCATAGAAAAAAAGGCAGTGACTCATGTCATGTGCCATACTAGAAATATACAAAGAAAAATACTACAGGATATGGCAATATTAAAATTCTTATTCAAACATAAAATAATATATTAACTGACAATTTTAGACATTAAAAAACAACAACAAAATTCAAAGTGCTCAGTAATTTCCAGGGAGTTATGTATATTATAAGCACTCTGGAAACAGTCAAAAGCTGCTGCATGCAAGTTTTGTTTAGCTTTAGACAACAAAATAATCAAGATATAAACTTTCTTTTATCAACATCAACGATACATACAACACTTACAAACAAGGAATGTCGGACGGTGTTACAAACACTATGTGTCCCTTTTCTCAGGATTTTCTGATGTATTAATACTTGTGCCCACCTATTTTACAATTGAGAAAATGTTTAAGCTCAGATAACTACCAATCTTTATAAAATCTAACAGACTACATAGTGTCTGAAATACTATTTATATAATATAGACATTACTGAAGTAGCAAGTGCCTATAACATTTTCAGCCTAAAATCAACATGCTTGTCCCTTTTTATTTATTTATTTTTTGCAAACACACTTATTTTTTTAGAATTTGTAATATTTATTCATAAATAGGCACAAAATAATTTAAAAAGCCAAACTGCATTGGGTAAATTTACAAGCCTTTGCCTTCTTCAACTCATGCCACCCACGCAACATTTAGTTTTACTATATATTACAGCTTTCTGTACAGCAGAAAACTTTGAAGTCATGTTAAGGGCAATACTTGTAAGTCCCCTTAAGACTGTGTGTATGTATGTGTATGTGTGCATATGTTACATTTGTCAACTGCAACAACCAAGCATGGCCAGACATTTCCCAGCATACATTAGCAATCTTCCTTCTGAACAATCAACTGATTTTTAACTGATAATAAAAAGTTTATACCACTGTTTTGTGTGTAGTCCATGTTCTAAATCCAGGATTCCCCGGAGCCAAAATGCCCTTTCAGGTTCTGCCTGCAGGTTAGGAAATAGCAACAGTTTTTGTTTGTTTGTTTGTTTGTTTTCTTTAGGGAACAGGGGTCTGGGATTTTACAGAAAGAGGAAACAACAAGCTGAGACAGCTCAGGGGGCTATCTCTGCCCATGTGACTAGCCCCCCTCTGGACTGTTTTTTGTTTGTTTGTTTTTGTTTTTAGAGATTTCTTTTCCAGTTCCTTTGAAGTGCATGAGAGAAGATCTTAGAAAGGTAAAGTGTCCAGGAAAAGTTTGTCAATTATTGCTGGAGGTGGTACCAAGTCTTCCAATTTCAGGTAGAAAATGCGCTGTAGCCCCTGTGTGCAAAGGGTACGGAGTTCTGGAAGCTTCCCTAACAGTTTGGACAGATAGTTGGGGCGGTTCAAGCCCCCGTTATTGAAAGTCACGTGGTCTTTAAGACAATTTACAATTTTGTTTTGCAGCTCTTCCACTCTCTTGGGTTCCTTGAGCCCATGTCTCTCTGCAGAAAACATAATCAGAAACAAAAGAAAAGCACACAAGGCATTAGCAAAATGACAGGAGGGTCTGTGACAAGGGAGAGCCAGAACCAATCCCCTGGGCAGTTCTGGTAGGGAAGTTCCATGCACCTGTAATACTGACCTGTGACCATAGCCAGGGCAGCAATGCAGGAGAAGGCAGAAATGTCGATGTTCATATTCTGCAAGTTGGAGGAGAATTCAACAATGGAATCAATCCATTCCCCAAAGCCACGCACGCATTGCAACCTGTGCAAGACCACCCCATTGCAAAAGATGAGTTTACCCTCCACTGGGTTGGACCTGCAATTAATACCAAAGAGAGAGGGGAGAAAAAGAGAGAGAGAAAAGCTAAACAACTAATTACTTGAAGAGCAATAAATGAGGGATTTAAGAGGCACCTAATTACTGAAGAGTTAATAAAATGTAGACCAGTGGACCTTGAAAGGCTTTAATTTCATAACAATCAAGAACACCCTCTATTCCACCTGCATTGCATTCATCCTAGGCTTCTGGAATTCACACACTCCTTCTCTTCTCCCGTGTGTGTGTGTGTGTGTGTGTGTGTGTGTGTGTGTGTGTGTGTGTGTTGCAGGTTCCCCCATCACCACCACCACCACCGCTGCCACCTTCTCTATTCCTTTACTTTCTTAATACCTTCCCCAGCCTCCCGGAATTGCTTCCTTCCCTTATTACCTGTAAGCTAATCGCAGGACAAACAGTTCTAAGAAAGCTGATTCAAAAAGCAGGTCCTGGTCAGCTTTGGGCAAATCAGCAAAGCCAGGGATCTTCTCTGCCCAGCCCCTGATGATCTCCATGGAGCCAGTCAGGAGATCATAGAATTGCTGTATATGCTGGGTGTCATCTCCACTCATCTGATAGTCAGGGTTCGCCTGGAACTGGAATTTCATTTTAAAAAGCACTTAATGAGGTTCTCTAAAATATATAACCCGTGAAATTGCTAACCCCGTTTCTAGTAGGGGAGCCAGGTTTTTATAACAATTAAACCTCTCTCTGACCAGTAAGGAAATTAGATGTTCCGGGGCAATTAATTCAATTAGGGACGGTGCTATGAGGTCGCTGCTTTAAATATGTAAATTACCATTTCCATACAGACTAAATACTATGCCATCCAGCCCTGGGAAACGTTCATTCTTATCTCCACAAAACAATTGGCATGTTAGTATTCAGACTAGTCCCAGAGTGGATCTTGTGCTGAGGTGGCCTTTGTAAAGCTTAATAATATTGCAGTCGCTTCTAGGTTTGCCCAACATACTTCCTCCAATTAAAGCCTGCATATTTTTTTCACAGCTGGAGTAAAAGAGGAATTTGACCACTAGATCCACAACCCAGGTCGCCATTCCTTACCCTCCTCTCTTCGTTCCCTGGCCCCAGGCAGGTCCCCATACCCTTCACCTGCACAGGGGCAGGAGGGTAAGGACTACAAGTACTCTGAGGAGGGTGGGGAGCAAAGTTGGAAAGGAGAAGATTTTGCTCAGCCTCCGGTTTTGTCCTATGAGGCATTGGGATACATTCCCAGAGACTCTACTACTCTGGCATGCCCCCTTCCTCCTTCCTCAGCCCTACCCCGGGGTCTAAACGTGGAGCTTACACCTCCTGTCCGTGTCCCGTGGCACTGCCCAGAGCTGTGAGACCTATAGCCTGGCTTGCCTCCGGTACCCCTTGGGTCTAGGGGCTGGTGCTGGGTGTGGGGAGGGATCCTGCCCATCTCTTGGTTTATCCACATGATACCCCCCACCAGCTTCTTACCCTGGAATAGTCCAGGCTGGTCATAGCCGGGTTGGAGTCGACATGGGCCCTGACGAGGGCACTGATCAGACTCACCGGAGGTGAGGGGGGAGAGGGGTCCTGTGGGCTCTTCGGTTTCGAGGGTAAACGACCTCTCCGGCCTTTTAAACTGTCCGTGCGAACCACTGCAAAGGGAACAGGCCAGTTAGCACCGCTCCTGGGAGCTCGGGGTCCAGCTGCGGCCTGCGTTCCTCCCCCGGGAAGGTCGCCGCGGTGGGGAGCCAGGGCCGGGCGGGCGGCTCAGAGACCTTCTGCTCGTAAAGCCTTTACTGAAGAGAAGCATTAAAGATGGGGTTATTTTATGTCTTCCTCCGGCTGAGTCGCGGAGTTAAAGGCGACCAGGGCCTGGTCGGCTTTCCGAGGATGGGGGACAGGAGAGGGAGGAGGGGGTTGACCAAATAGCTGGTGGGAGGCCAGACCCGGATGGGGGGGACCCGATACACACCGGTCTCCGGGAAATTGGGTTTGGGGTACAAATACCAGTGGGTTTTCCAGGGCAAAGACTGAGGAGGAACCGTGGCTTGCCCCGACCTACCTTCTTTGACCATCCCAACAGCCAGGCACTTCTGAAATCGGCAGTACTGACAACGATTCCGGCGTCGCTTATCCACTGGGCAGTTTTTATTTGCTAAGCACACGTATTTCGCGTTCTTTTGCACCGTGCGCTGCAAAAGGAGACAATGTAGGCCGAAAATGATTATTTTCTTCCTTAAAAGTCCAGCAACCCGGACTAGACCCAGAGGCTTGAATCTACACTCCCCTTCCCACAAACACACACAAACACACATTTCTCTTTTTTTTATTTTTTTCCTTTTCTTTTCCTTCCTATTTCTTTTTCTTTTTTTCCTCCCCCAGGGCATTTAACAGAAGAAAATTGATAGCGTTAACATTTGAGCTAACCTTGCCGCTCCTTGCTGTGTTTTATATGCCAAGAGAAGGAGAAGGAGACGCTCAGTAAATACAAATCCGTGGGCATTCATATTATTTACATTCCTTGGAGACCTTCTCTATTTAAAATGATAAGATTATTCAATCAGGATGGCGAAATAAAGAGATCACTTAATTTGACCATAGGGAATTCTGTTCCACTTGGTTAGCTCAGACACGGTTCTCTGTCCTAACCAATTTCAATCTGAACAGGGAAGACAGCTCCTAGCACATGCAAATCACCCTCTTCCAACTCTGCCTTCAACAACTTTGGGCGGGGGACCGCCGGGTCGGCTAGCTGCTGGGGAAACGCGACCTCCTGTCTCCCAGTCCTCCGGATTTCTTTGCTCAGACACCCCGATGCCCCCTCCGAAGACCTTTAGGAGGCTGCAGGACAGACACCCTGGGCTGACCCGGGGGGGGGGGGACTTGGGCGGTCGGGGGGACGAGGTGAGGCTGGGCTGCGGGCTGTTAGGAGAGTGCAGACTCCAGGGTGCCGGGAGCTGAGGGGGTAGGGTGGGGGGTGGAGAAGGTTCCCCTACCTGCCACCGCTGCTCCCCACCCGTGCTCACCTTAAAGAAACCTTTGCAGCCTTCACAAGTGCGCACACCATAGTGCTGGCAGGCTGCGTTGTCACCGCACACGGCACACAGCCCCTCGTTGGAAGGGGAGCCCCGGGACGGCGGTGAGGGCACCTGCGTGTCGAGCAGCTGCGACGCGTGCCCGATCTGCAGCCCCGGGAAGCCCATGGACGCGGGCTTGCGAATGGGGTTGGGCACAGCGAAAGTCTGCCCATCCACGACGTGGTGGCTGCCCGCGGGTTCTGGGTTCATGGGCACGTGCAGGGGCCCGTCGAAGCGCATCTGGCAGCTAGACACGGGAGTGCCAGGGGGCGACTGCTTAAAGGAGAAGAGCGAGAGGCGGGAAACCGGCGTTTTCCTCTGCTCGATCATGTGCGTAGTGGCCACGTAGTTCTGGTGGAAGTTGTGAAGAGAGCCTGGATCATCCCACATGGGGCTGTGCTGCACCTGGAAGCCCGGGGTGGTGGGTGTCGGGGGTGAGGAGGGCTTGTAGTAAACCGACCCGGAGTGCGGCATCATCTCCTCGGACTGAGGGGGCAGGTGGCTGTGTTGCTGGTAGTTGTGCATCGGAATATCTTCTACCTTAATGGAGGACTGCTGTCCGGACAGGGGCATTTGGTACAAGCAAGGTGGCTTGACGTCGTAGCCTGTGCTGTAGTTGTCCATAAAGGTACTGAAGCTGGGGAGAGAAGTGGTGGCAGTGATTTCAGTGTTGGTGAGGTCCATGCTAAACTTGACAAACTCTGGAGTTAAGAAATCGGAGCTGTATTCTCCCGAAGAGTGGTAACTGTAGCTCTGAGAAGCGGGGCTGGCTCCTTGAGGCGAGGACCCATACTGCGCCTGAACACAAGGCATGGCTGGAAATGAAACAGGGTGATATACACTCAGCCTGGTCAACTGAACACTTTCTCCCCGGCTCGGGTACACCTGGGGCTACACCGGCAGCCCGTGGCGGTCACAGAGAGGGTAGGGTGCGGGACAGGAAGGGAGAATGGTGGGGAGCTGCGGAGCAATTAGCGCAATGACTGATGACTGAAATGTCCGATCAGATAATGACCCAGAGCTTGAAAGCTATTGAGGGTCTACAGCCCCGGGTAACCGCCCCCCTCCCCAGCCCTCACACCTTTTTACAGCCGATTCCCCTTGGACGAGCCTCTTCTCTGAAGCTCGGATACCACCAAGCTTTCTAGAAACGGCAACCCCAAAATGAAGTTGAATTGCATAATGAGAAAGTTGTCCTGCAAGCCTGAAGTGACAGGGTTGGCCTGGGTGGATCACGTTGCCCCTCGTCTGGATATTTAGGGAACTCGGGGAAGGTAATGAATGAAAGAAAGTTCACTAACCTTCAGCCGAGTTACTGGCGTTTTCGAGGAAATTTAAGGTGGACAGTGTCGTAATTCAATGAAGGACAAAGTTTCCAAGATTTTTAGAAAAGCTGTGGGGAGTCCAGCCAGTTAGATCTCCTCCCTGAAATGCAGACACAGGAAGTGTCAGGGTGTCTTTCGGACAGAAATTTGGCTGGGCAGGCCTTTTGGAAATGAGTGTGCAGCAGTTTTAAAAGTGTGAAAAGACATGCCATAGAAACAACAGATAAAAATCATCCATTGCAAATCCCTCTAGAGAAGGCATCATGAAGCAAAGATTTCATGAACTTACTTTAAACTTAAGATCTAATGAATTGGCTCCTTTGCTCGAGTGTTAGTGGGAGGGGGAGTCATTTCTACTTTATTTTGAATGTGAATGTGAAAACTGGAGCTTAAGAGAAAGTGCAACACTAAAACCTTCTCCACATGTTTTCCCCTTGTGGTCAAATGGACTTTTCTTTTTGGAAAGGGGAAGAAAGTTAGCAGAAGTCAAGAGCATAAATTGAGAAAACAGGTACCTTCCCCCCTCCCCTTATAAAATGTTGGCAAGGCCTAGGTAACCAAGAAGCCAATTAAGAGTGGAAGAACCTGGGTTTCTTAATTTCTTTTGACACCACATTGAGATGGAAGATACTAGTGAGTTGGTGCTCTCCTTCTCCAGAAAACTGAGCTTTCAACATCTTTAATTGCCAAGGGCTGGTGAAAGGGTGCCTACTTTTCCAGGAGCATCTTAGGTCAATTGTTGAGGAAGGGGAAAACTGCTTGTACAGTATTGTCACCAATGTTAAAAGTGCTTTCCAACACAGCAAGTTAAACACCTTCTCTATAATGCCTGTCACAATCTGTCTATTTGAAAGAACAAGGCATTCTTGTGTCCTAGAAATTCTCAGTTGTTCTCACTTGGAAGGAATTCCCCAGCATAGGCAATCTTATTGCTAATGATAAAGAAAGCCAAACATCTACTCCTTCTTCTGCTTTTTCTCCCTTCTCCCATATTCTTGCTTCAAGGGGGTGGGGAGGCGGAAAAGAGAAGGTTAAGCAGAGAAAATAAGAAAGAAGACTTGACATCCCCCTTTCCCCACAGCCTTTGGAAATACGCCTGTGCTGGTACTGGATATTAGCTCTCTGGTACTTTCTCAGTTTCATAACTGTAGTCTTTACGTGTTCATATTCTCTCTCTCTCTCTCTCTCTCTCTCTCACACACACACACACACACA
>NW_012267221.1:8757857-8773678 GCF_000151885.1 Dipodomys ordii
CACACACACACACACACACACACACACACACACACACACACACACACACACACCCCACGGACTGCATGTCAAAACCAGAAATTTCAGGCAACTTAGTAACAGGACAGTACACCACCACCCTTACTCAACAATACCCGGGGAAACATCCGCATGCTGGTCAGCCGAAGTGACACAGTTCCCAAGCAACGCATAAACTGAAGAAACTTTCTCCCTGTTGTTTTACGAACAGCTTCCCTCCCATAGTCGGGACTTGGAATCTCGGTGCCCACAGGCCACAAGCAATTCCGCACCAAGAGCAAACTTTGCGCACATTTCCGCGGACAAGTCCACAGCTTCCCAAACTACGGAATCTCTTTTCCACGTCCACCAATGAGAAGCCGGAAACCTCTGCTGGGAGCCATCTCCCCCACAATGCCAAAACTGGAGTACGATCAAACGCGCCCGGTCACTAACTGCGCGCGCGCCCACTCCCCATTCTCAAGCCCCACTCGCGCTCCTAGTCTCTGGCGCCCACTTCAAGAGAAGCTGTTCCCCATGGATGGGGGCAAAAAAGGAGACGTGCAAAAAGAATTTTAAAAAGAACGCAAGCTACACGATCTGCACCTACTCACTTAGGAGTTCTCCGCGTCTCCCTTCATTCATTCAACTCTGCTGAAGTGTTCTTTCCTCCGGGAGCCCGGGGTCCGGGGAAGGGGGTGGGCCAGCCCTGGTGCGGGGGGAGCTGCGTCGCCGAGAGCGGGGTTGGAGCCGAGAGAAGCAGCCGGCTGGGCAGGCTGGAAGGACCGCGGAGCCGTGCGCGGAGCCGTCGGGCGGACTGGCCCTGGCCGCCAATGTGCCTTTGTTTATGTGGCTCGCGCTGCCGCTGCCAACATTCACCTAAAGTGTGCGCGTCAGCGCGCGTCAGCGGCCCGCCGCCCAATCGCCGAGCCGCCGCACTCGCCGGACTCCTGGCCGCCGCTCGCTTTGGTATATTTCCGACCTGACGTCACGAGCAGGGCTGATTTTAAGGTGGGAACCGTTCTGGGTTCACCTTGGTAGCTGGCACGGGTGCTTTTATTTTTTTTTTCTTTCCGAAAGAAGTGTGATCTCTCCATCCCTAGGTCTTCGAGGGCGGTGGGCCCGCTACACTTTACTCTACCCCCCACCCCTCGCCCCAACGCCCACCCCTCACCGCCTCTCCGCCACTGGCACGTGGGGGTGGGTGGAGGGTGCAACAAAAGCCGGAGCGGAAGGGACCGAGGGCGTGGGCCAGGTAGCCCGCACCTGGAGCCGCTGGGGATGCCTAGCAGCACCCTAAGATCACCCACCCACCCTTGTCTCTCTCTCTCACACACACACACACACACACGCCTTAGCGGAAGTGCATACTGATGTCCCCCGACACAAGATGCTCAGAGGACCCCAGCAGTTAGATGGGATTTCCATAGCCTGGTGCAACCCCTTTTCTATTCTTCCTGTCCCCCTCCCCCCCCCCGCCGCCGCCACCACCACACACTGTCCGTGTTATAATGGGGCCGGGTTTTTTTCTTTCCCCTTCTTTTCTCGCAGTGCCCACGCTCGAAAGAGGACACGTAGAAGGCTGAGGAAGGGAGCAAGTAGACAGTGACGGAACGTTTCTGGGACTCCAGAACTCAGAAGAGGCCTGCCTGCTTTCCTCCTGCAGACAATGCCGCCACCCGCTAGGCAACAGGTGCGCCTTCTGCATGCAGAAAGGTGCTCGCCCCCCACCTCCCGCCCGCTCTCCTCCTCCGCGCCCTTCCCCAGTGCCCGCCAAGCCCTGGCCCTTTTACGAGTTTGGGGGGAAAATGAACACAAGGGCTATTCTAGCCCATAGATGCTATCGAGAGGAAAATACGAGACCAGCGGAGGGGAGTGGGTGGGTGGGGGGACCGGAGAGAGGGTCTCGGCAAAACGTAAGGTGTGCGCCCTTGCTGGAGAGGAGGGGGCGTCCGGCTGGGCTGCGGGCGCGCGCCCCGCTCCGCGTTCCTCCGAGTCTCCGCTCACTCGGCTCTGCCAGACCATCCGCCAGCCCTGCCCGAGGCGCAAAGCCGTTTCCAGCAAAGGAAACGCTAAGCTTCTCCGCCGGGCGAGCTCTTCTCCAGGTCCCCGGGCCGCCACGGGACGGGGCTGGAAAAGGCTGGGAGGGAGGGAGGGAGAGAAAGAGTTGAGCGCCCCCCCCCTTTTCCTCTTGTGCCTGCGGAGAGCGGTCCATCCATCCACCCCCTCCTCCTTCCGCGTGGCTGACTTCCAAGCTGCCGGGCCCCTTACAACTCGCCCCCCTCTTGGTGATCTCAGCTCGGGTCAAAAGGATCTGAGAAGTCTCGGGGCTCCAGGGCTACGTATCCCAACACTGCGCCTTGGCCAGGGCGGGAGAGGCTTCGCCACTAGATGCCCTGCGGCTACCTAGAGAAGCCTCGGGCTCTTCGGCACGGCCGCCTGGGGGGTGGGGGAAGCTTTGTGGCCACCTTAAGTTTCCCCCAGATGTGGCCAGCAGCCGTGCGCGCAGCGGCCGCCGCAGCCCAGCAGTGCCCGAGTGAGTGGGCGCGAGCAAAATAAAACCAGGAAGTGTGTCGGGGGCGGTGTTGTCGTGGCGGGGGAGGGTGTGTGAGTAGGGGGGGGACGAGAAGGGAGGGAAGGGTGAAGACTAGTTTATTAGTTTGAGCTCGGTAGCGTCAGCGCCCCGTGGGCAGAAGCGCTTCCACGCGAACGAAAGGGAAAAAGTGAGAGTTGGGAGAGCAGTGGAGAAGGAAGGGGGTGGGGGTGGCGGTGACGCAGGGGCGCCGGCATTGACGCACCGGCCCGGCTGGGCCCAAAATAGCAGCAACTCCAGCTCAGAGGCGCCCTCCCGGGTTCCCTTCCCCTTCCGCGCGCGCGAGCTGGGCGAGGCCAGGGGGAGCTCTCCTTGATCCCCGCGGTGGGCCAGGTTCCCAACAGCTATTTTCAGACAGTCAGAAACTGAAGGTTGGCCACGCTGGGGTGGCAGATATTATTTTTTAATACAGTTCTAGGAGAGCCGGGGCTGAGAAAACTTGAAGGTTGTAACCACAAGCCTGCAAACACAAGCGTTCACATCTAAGTAGAAACAGCGTTCTGCCTCTAGCTTTCCCAGTAAAAATGCATTCCATTCGGGCTGGAGTCTGAGAACAGTATGAACATTTCCCTACCAGAGAGAAGTGTCCCAGAGTTCTGAAAGTAAGGGACAAGGAGACTGTATTATGATGGCTTTTTTCCCTTCTTCACTAACAGCAACAACCTGTAGGGTGTGGCTTCTTGCTTAAGAATCTTTGCCCAAGTCTTAATGCATCCAATAGCCAGAGGCAGTTTTCACAGCAGCTAGTGGAAATGGAGTTATTACGTATCTCATTAAAATGAGCGAAGGGGGATTTTCTTTTGCTTTCCATCTGTATGTTTTGCCTCTCTTCACATTCTTACCCTGGTTCCTGGGAAGCATTACTCTTTCTTAGGAAAACACACCGGATGTACGAGTAATGAACTTGTTTAAACTAGTTCTTGCATGAACTACTTCTTGGGTTGGAGTCTGGGGTAGGGTTCATATAGAAGGGGTGCAACACACCGATCAGAAATTGTAAAAAAAAAAAAAAAAAAAAGGCCATGCTCTAAATCTCAAACTGCTGTTTATCCCCACTAGATTCTGAAGCGTCCAAGTCTCTGGACACCGCCAGTCTGTAATTGACTGATCCGTCAGTAGGGGGCCTGGCTCCACAGTAGTGGAGAGAATTTCTCTCTCACGTGCGCGCGCGCGCGCTCACACACACACACACACACACACACACACACACAAATTAGCTATTTACTATTTAGGCTGAGCTGAGGGAGAGAATGTTGCAGGCCCAAATATTCATATTCTGCTGTGATTCATAAACGACAAATCTTTCATTCTTTTCTATTTTCTCCGAAAGGGAAACAGTTCGACATGTGGGATTGGGTTCACAATAGATTTTTCTTTATTTCCTCCTGCCTGTGTTTAAGTTACTGTTAGGTCACAGCAGGGGGGAGGGGGTGGGGCGTATGGGGAGGGGGAAGCCAGAGAGGAACCAAGAGGGTAATAAAATCCCTCATTTTATCACCAAGCAGTTCGAACTGGCATATAGTTTGGAAAAAATGAAAGCATGTTTTAAAATCCTATGATTACATGTTTAAATAAATTACAGTTTAGAAGAGGATTCCTGTGGGTGTATTTGCTAGTATATAAGAGAATGCTTTTGTGCATAGAGGTTTAATTACACATATAATGGAATCAAAATGTAGAACTGAACAACCTTTCAGAAAAACGTTAAAACGATGCTTTAGGCTAAAAGAAACGGAAATTCTGCATTTACATGACTGCAACCCTTCTGCATTCTTACACAGAACTAGTTCAAATAAAGCATTTTGTAACTCAATTAAAATGACAATAATGGTTTTTTCAGGACCCAGCATCTGATATAACTTTACATTATTGCCATGTATAAACATGGAAAGTTACCCCCACAATAAAGGTCTATTTTCTTGACAATTTAAACTATGTGGGAGCAAAAGTCTA
The DNA here is from genome assembly GCF_000151885.1 of Dipodomys ordii. Taxonomy (NCBI): domain Eukaryota; kingdom Metazoa; phylum Chordata; class Mammalia; order Rodentia; family Heteromyidae; genus Dipodomys; species Dipodomys ordii. Next base: position 8,762,401 of record NW_012267221.1, read on the forward strand.
CAAGGAGCTCCTCTTTGGAATTCTACTAAATTATATATTCTTACTATTAAGAAGTGCAATTATATGACCTCTAAAAACATTTAGGAAGGTAATGTAGCCATATTATCTTTTATGATATTAACACATATTAAGTAGAACATATTGGCACATGTATAGAAAATGTATTTTCATTAAAATCAATATAAATACACACATCACATCTAAACCCAAGTATTTTATTTTATGCATAGATAAGCAGATTATACTTAATAAAATTGAGCTTTTGGTATAATTTAGAAGGCAAACATGGATGTAATCCCATAGGATTTTCTATTTTAATGCGTGGGAAGAAAGCCTCTAGGGATTTATTTCACTATACTCTTCAAATGAATTCAGAGTAGACATTACAATACAGGCACAGTGATACCTATAATACCTTAGGAGCAGAGGTATCTTTAAGGTACTTCATTTAAAAATTGCTTAGTGGCACTTATTGTAAATATCAAAGTAAAATATGCATCTTAAATTACATTTGAACAAACTTTCATTCACAGCATTCATTGCCATCCAGGCAGAGTTACATCAGTGCTAGAAGAAGGAAATTGTCACTTAAAAAATAAAATCCGTTTCTCAAAATGCAATCTAAATTTTAACACTGATTTTCTTTGTGGTTGTTTGGCTTTTGCAATTTGATTTGCATTGGTAGGGTATGATTCAGTTAATATTAACTTGTTAACAATTAAAACTAAATCATTCCCTTCCCTCAGAATGCATAGAGAACAAGTCAAATAAATGCTTTCTTGATAGTCTAATTTGGGGTAGTTATGGCTTTTACTCAGTCCATTTTTTTCCACTAAAAACTATCTAACGCATGGACTTCAAAATGTTCTTAGTTTGATTCACAACTCAGTTCTAGAAATGTGTTAAGATGTACAGAAGTAAACAGCACTTTTTTTCTAAAAGTATCTACTTACAAATTAAAATTATAAAACTGAACATATGGTAAAGCCTCATGCCACTCAAAAAGTATTTTGCATAATAATCTTTCATCTTTTCTGTAATACTTGACTCACACTCATGGTGGCTAGCGCCTAAATATTTGCTTTAAAAATATAACTACTTAATGTCTGCTAAAGTAACAATTCTTATTCATTAGGTAAAGAATGATAACGTTGGTTTTAGATTTCATTGCTAATTTTAGTAATCATGGGAGACATTAAAATAGAGTATGTCTTAAACACATTTTAAAGTTTCTGAAAATAAGTAGCTATGCATTCATATCAAATACACTTAAAATTCTAGTAGTAGCTAATAACATTAATAACACCAACAGTATTATAACAGCATTTAAATAGATAAAATGTAAATACTTTGCAGTTCCCATATGTAAATCACAGCAGGCTCGTTTTTGTTCTACTTTTAATGATTTGAAAAAGCATTTTTAATTTTTCTATCTCAAACCACTTGGTGGATAAGCATTTCTCACTTTAATGAAAAAGGAAAATAAAGGACTGACATATTAAAACAAAGACATGTATGCCCTTTTCCTCATCATAATTTATAATTACAGAGCTTACAATTTTAACACTACAAAAGTAACTTATAGCAAGGGCCCTTATAGTGATAAGTAATAAATCTAATTACCATATCCTTTGAATAGATGTAATATAAATTTCATTGCTCACTTAAAAGTTCTAAAGTTAACAGCATAAACTTGAAGTTGAGTAATTAAGTAATCCTTATATAGACACTTATTAAAGTATTTATACATATTATCTTAAATCTACATCTATCATTTTGCCAATTAAAATTAGGACTTTAATTGCAATTAAGTAATTTAATTGCCAATTGAACAGCAAAATTGCTAAGTGACTAATTTTAATGCCTATTTTAATTACCAATCATGACTGGGGAGGGAGCTAATCAAGTTACATCAAGCAGTACCAGAGTAATGATGTGAAAAAAAAAAGTAGAACAAACATTCAAGGCTACATGCTTTAAAAAAAGAAACATAAATTAAATAAATGCAAACACAATCTTATAAATGTGTAAAAATACTGTATTTCAATATCTGAATACAGACTATGAAAGAGAACAGATTAATTAAAGAGCCCCTGTCAATCTTCAGTCAAAAAGTATGGACAACCAAAGTCAAAATTTTATGTAGTATTTACATGGCAATCACACTAACCAAGATAAAACAAAGATGCATATAGCTGAGAATAAAAGACAGTTTCCTGCTTGGCTGGTTAAATATTTACAGATTGACAGTTTAAAAAAATTTCTCAAATGAAATGCTTACAAAAGAGAGAAACAAGTTTTCACTGCAACAACATGGGTTGTGAATTTGGAAAACAAACAGGGCAAGTGCAATAGGCCTACCCCTTCCCTGTGGGTCCCCTCAACCCTATTCACTTGAATGGAACCATCTATTAGAGGCCTAGTGACTATCCATGACTTGTCCCATGCTGCCTTGAGAAAAACAATCTAGCCTAGCATACACATTACAGAATTGTAAAAATAAGAAACCAGATAGGATTATGACACAATTAAAATTACTAAAGATGGGGGAACTATATGTATTCCTGGGTGTTTTTTTATTTATCGTTTTCAGTAAGAACCCACATGACAGCTCAAGACAGGCCCTCAACCAGCAAGCAACAGAAACACTGATTTAAAAACAAAAAAAATCTCCTTGGCCCACACAAACATGCTTTCAAAAGTTTTCTTATTCGGATTCTCTGATGAGCAATATGGAAGGTTAATAGGGAAAGATGCAGGTAGAGTTGCTTTCTCGAAAAAATCCAAAGTTATTCCCTCATAGTAACAATTCTAGCACTTTCGGCCTATGGGGTTCTCTTTAGCAGCCAGTCACATAATTTTGAGCAAGAATGCTCATCCATTAAATCTTGTCTTTCTAAAAAAGTTATGTTGTAAGGTACATGTCTTGGCTGTGTTGCCACTTGATATACCAACATATGTACTTTATGTCTACAAAGGGTCTGAAATCATCTATGAAACATATGTAATGACGCAACTTGAGAAATAGCCAACAGTGCTACTTGGCATTCGATGTACTAATGGACCTGAATTCTGAAATGAAGCACAGCAGGACTTTTGGGTTGGCTTTTAAAGGAAGAGCTTGACAAAAGGCTGCATGCAGTATCTGCACATGACAATAACAGCTTTATAAGGCAAGTTCTGTGGGAATGACTAGAGAACATCCTGGCTGACTATTTACAAGTCATGGAGATTATTGATGAGCTCACACCTGATCTTGGTTAAAACTCATGCAGTATGAAGGCTGCAGGACAAAATAAAGCCTCAGATCCTAAAGGATTACCTAAAACAACCCCAGAAAGAGCTGGCCATAACATAGGCATATCTTAAGTTGGTCTATATGAGAATTTTGACTATACACACACACAAAGTATCTTACTTGTAATAATTACAATAAAACAATTTGAGTGCTAGGTAACAGATCACCAGTCATTACAAAGGCGGAGGAGAGGAATATCTTGTCATTTCAAAAGCATTCTGAAAAGACATGATGTATAAACCTTCAAATATTAAAGCATTTAAATGTGTATGACTAAAAGGAAATACACTTTTAGACTGTTCATGTCTACTTTATGCATTTTTCTAGTCTGTAATCTATCAGTTCACACGAATTCATGCCACTTACATATTGCTGAAGACAATTTTTTTTTAAATAGTAGTTTGGGAAAAAGCAAGACTGATTGGAACATACTGTAAATGTGTAGAAATGTAACAATAAAAATCTCCCTCTATATACTAAGTAAACTAATTTTTAGAAGTTATAGACAGCAGTGGCTTACCTCTAGCTCAGAGATAACCTTAATATGTAAAAGTAAACATGCCTTTTAAGAAAATATTATTTTACTTTTGTGCCCTTAAGTTTATATCTTTATTGTGATCTGAATTGTCGAATGAAAATTAAGAGATATGGTAAAAAAAATAGTAATGTTTATAATATGAGGTTAGAGGGAATCAACTAAAATATTTTATTACAGGCCAGAATATTTAAAAATAAGACTTAGGAAACATTCTAGAGCATTCTAATAGGACCCAAGCAACAACTTCAGGAAATAACTACCTACAAGTACCATCACAGGCAAAACTCTGGTTAAGATTCACAGTAAATGCATGGTTGTGATGGATAGAAACTGAATTACTGAGAAAGTCCTTAAGGTTTCCTAGATGTCATATTTCTTAGAACGATTTTCCTTAAGCTCATTTCCAAAGTTTAGGAAGAGTTAACCTTTTTAGTGGATTTAGGCGTTATACTGAAACAACTCATGAAAAAACTATTTTTCCCTAGGCGTCTGTTGATTTTTCTACGTTTAAAAGTATGGTGTTCCTAAAGATCGCTAACTTTCATTAACTACCTCTGAAAGGCAGTTCTCGTTTTCCATACCTCATCGATTAGTCAGTTGATTGGCAATTTCCAAGACAACAGCTTTGTTAAACTTCATAAATATTGCATGTTGGCTGTTGGAAGGGGTAGGAGGAAGGCAATGCAAACAGACTTTACAGTCAGGCTGATTTGACAGGGCTCCTCAAACGACACATAGGTGTTAAAGAATTTGAAATGTAGCTCCGTAACTCAATTTATACCACAGAAATTGTGAGATGCTATCTTCCTGTTGTTATAACGTATCAGGTCAAGGGATATAAATTGTACCAGGTAATTCATTTTGCTGTTCAGAGAGTCATTAAGTTCCTCCCAGAATATATGTGATTGATATCCCTGGGGGTGAAAGGCTAAAGGAACCATATGGCAACATGTTGCATTCCGTATGCTATCTGCCCATCCGTGCTTAAGCTGCCATTAGCAACATCTGTACCTTACGGAAATCCAGCTGCGCCGACGACGGCTGACGGAATTGTACTTGGGGGAGGAAATCTAGCTTAACGCCATTAACTTGAGACTTAGGAGTCTATCTACCAGGACGAATGGAAGCTTTCACAATTAGACGAGACGACACAAATGCTTTATTAAAGTTTAATTTTGAACTCCCAATTAGCGAAAGTGCAGTACAAATCGATTGCAATTTCCTAGAAGGCTCAGCAAGTACTCTGCCTGTCTGCCCTGCCACGTGCCAGGCGCCCCCAGAGCCAGCCTTCCCGGCTCTCGGCAGCGGAAAGGGGGTGGTTCAGAGCCGGGTCTCCCCGTCCCAGGAAGTCCCTACAATTCTTGCTAGCCCCTCCTTTCGCCGGGCGGGGGCATCCACCGGGGGTGGAACCCCCCCCCCGCGAGGTGGCGGGAAGGTGGGGAGGATGGGGAGAGCGGGGCGGAGGGCCGCTCCCCAGAGTGGGGATGGGGGGGGGGAGGCAGAGAGAGGAGGGAGTGGATGGGGAGGGGCGGAAGGAGGGAGAGGGGCGGCCTGGGGGAGTCTCTATTTGGGGGATCTCTCGGGAGGAGCCTTATCTACTCAGTCACGCAGAAGTTTCTTTCGCTCTGGGCGCTACAAAACCAGATTGGCTTCCAGCGCGCGGGGATGGGACGGGGGAGTTGGGGGTAGGGGCAGAGGAGACCCCGAAGGGCTGCCCAGGCGTCCTCACCCGCCCTGGCCCCAAACAAAGCACCCCCCAGACTCTCGATCTAGGATACGTTACCTGCCTGGCGCTCCCGGCCCCTCGGTCACCGTATCCCCCGCTGGGCGCGCCCCGTGCGGGTCCCGCTCCCCGGGGCGCGCAAAGTGGTCGCCCCCAGGCTGGGTAGATCGCCCTCTTTTTCACACTGGGGGTGAAAGGTTAGCGAGGGAAGCGCGGGAATGGGGAAGCAGAGGCTGGGGCCAGAGGAACTTACAGAGAAAATAAAAGAGGGGGGGGTGGAGTGGGGGGGTGAGTCCGCGGGGCCCGGCCGGGGGGCGGAAGAGGCCGGCTACCTTTCGGGGGGTCGTGGCCAGGAGCGAGGGGGGTCAGGCAGCGACCGCCCGCCCCCCTCCCCCGGCCCCTGGCGGCGGCCGCAGCTGCTCACACAGAAGCCCATTGTCGCCGCCGCCCGGCGCGCAGCCCCGCGGACTCGGCCCCGCGGCCAAGCGCGTCAGCCGGGCCGGGCTCCGTGACGCGCGCGCAGCACGCCCTATAAATAACCCGCCGCCGGGAGGCTCGGGCGGCTTTCCAGTGACGCCGGGCCGGGCGCGGGAGGAGGAGGAGGGCGAAGGAAACAATAAAAACCCCCCGCCCGCCTCCGAGCCTCCCTCCGCCCGGCCTCCCCCTCGGCGCTCCCCCTCCGCTCACCCGGGAATCCCAGCCCCGGAGGAGCGCCGCGAGCCCGGCCAACCTCAGTCCATCCACCCCGCCCCGAGCCCTGGATCCCCACACCCGTCCCTTGGGGCTGTAGATGGCTGGTCGGCACTTGCGAGTGGCGAGGAGTTTAGCCAAGCGCACCCAGTGCACCTCCCACGTTCATTAAGACACCCCTGCCTTTCCTGCCTCCCCACACCCAGCCTCGCAGTGGTGCAGCTGATTTTGTAGCATCAAGTTCTCAAGGAAAAACAAAAGCAAAACTCAGGAATCTTAAACGTTAGCACTATTCTTTGTTGTTGTTGTTGTTGGAGGACAAGAGGCCCACGTTGCTATTCCAATGGAACAGCGAATTGTATAAAGGCCCCAAGAAAGGTCCCAGAACTCGTGCAGCCAGTCCCAATGACTTTTGCATGACGTGTATGGGTCAGAAGCACAGGGTATTTTAAATCTCTAAAAGTCTAGAATCTTTCGGCATCTAAGGCTGCAGTCAAGGCTGATTCTGAAAAGGCGCTTTTTCTACGGGTAAATAGTTTCTTGCAGACTTACTTTCATGGCTAATGTCCTGCATCTCAGTCACATACCCTTACCCCCCCCCCATCTGTCTCTCCGTCTCTCTCTGTCTCTCTTGTCTCTCTGTCTGTCTGTCTGTCTCTGTCTCTCTTTCTCTCTCTCACACACACACACTCACACACACTGTCCATTCCTCGTCTTATCCCTTACTAAGGTACGACTGGAGGTACAAGCTCGCTCAACATGGCTCAGACATATGAATAGGTTTTCTGAGGTGCTGAAATATAGAGAACTTACAGATAACGAGCAAAGTGTTAAGTGACTGGGCATGGATTGAGAGAGCTAAAAGAACTGAAGAGATTATTCTGGGTTCACAATCAGGTAAAATGGTATGATGGAAGGTGCACTGGATTGGGAGTTGGAAGACGAGAAATTTGAGGGTTTTTTTTTTCCTTCTTAGGTTGAATTTTTATTTTTAGAATTATTATTATTATTATTCAGTAGTTGTGCAAAGGGCCTACAATTCTATAAGTCAGGTCATGAATACAGTGTTTCTTGGTCAATGTCACATCTTCCTTCATTCCAGAAATGGACTTTTTAATTTTCGTTGTATTTTTCTGTGACCACTTGCAGAAATCACAGTGTCTCTTTGCGTACTTTTTGCATCTTTACGATGAAGGACAAAGGACAAATGACTCCTTTTACAATAACATACTAGAAAAAAAAAAAGGTATCTTTGCATTGAGAAGGAAAATTTCATGAAACTAATGTAAACACAGTGTTTCCTATGAAAATGTAACAAATGTAGAAATTTTGTCTTCTAATTTTTACAATGAATTTTTAAAATGTTTTTATTGTGAAAATACTCTACAGAGGGGTTACAGTTACATGAGCAAATAATTTTTTTAGTAAACATTTTTACAAATCTTGTTCCTTCCCCTCCCCACAAAGAAAATACATTAGGGCCACTCCAGGAAATTAATGAATTGGGGTATGCTGTTAAAACTATGGTAAGATGAAAGAACATTATTGCCTCATTTCTGTGGCAGACATATTTACATTCTGGTGATCTCACAGATCCTTCCCAACACTGCCTTTCCATATGAGAAATGGATGATGATTATAAATATACTGGGACCACTTTTATTTTTCAATTTTGTTCCTATTTCTGGTTTCCGGGGTCTTTACTAGGAAACTTTTCAGTTGAGAGGTACTAAATCTCTATGAGTGGCAGTGCTCAGAACCAAGGCTGTCTTCTGGTTGACCTGCAGTAGACAATCAGAAGAGGCCTCATTGTCCTGTCTCCAGGTTGGTGAAGAGAGAAAACATAAAAGTGGCAGAAGCAACTAGAGAGCCAAATATTTGCTTCACATAGACACCACCAAAGTGTGATCACAACTAGAAGTTAACTGGTATTTTTTTTTTTTTAGTTCCCAAAGCACATCTGTCTCTTTTCCCCATAACATGTTGGAAGTCTCTTATTTAACTCTGCCTTAAGGTCCTTTCTTATAATCCCTATGGGAAAAAAATTAATCTTTCACTGTCTCTTTCATGAAATATCTAGCTTCTCACACAGTTTTAAAGTAAAACTCTTTACTTTTTATTTTACTTTTCTATTCCTTCTAACATGTTGTCTTCGAATTCTCCATTAGCACTATCCTAAAAACATTAACAGAATGGAAAAAGGCATATCCTGGCTAAGTTTGAAACAGAAGGAATTCTAGAGAGTTGTATGGCTTGTATCTTAAATATCCACCAAAAGTTTGTGTTGAAGCCTTGCTCCCCAGTGCACCAATGTTCATCGATGAAGCTGATTAGGTCATGAGGGCTCTGAGCACATCAATAGATGAATCCATGGATAAGTTCATAATCTGATGAGCTATTGGATAGACAAGTGATGGAAATGCAAGAGGTAGAGCCTAGGTACAGAGAGTAGGACCTTGGGGATGAGCCATGGCATTGGCTATATCTTGCCCTCTCCCAATTCCTGCCTCTGCTTGCTGGCCACTTGCTGTGTGCCTATGGCTACCACCACTTGTTTTTGTCATCTTGTCACCATGGTATTCTGTCTCACACAGATCCAAATCAATGGAACCAGCTGAACTTATACTAGACCCTTGCAACCTGCAAGCCAAAATAACTATTTTTCTCCTTTAAGTTTTTTACTCTCAAGTATGCTATTATAGCAGTGGAACTAACACAGAGAAAGGTAAAAGCTTTCTTCTAGGACCAATAGAAATAGAATGAAATAATTAATTTCCTAGAAACAAAATACAATTCATACGGAAATTTGTGACATGGATGGAAGAATGAAAAATCTTTTTATTTGGATCTCCTTGATAACATAAAGCTTGTTACAATTTCCCTAATCTAGTGGAAGTTTTAGAATGTGGACATTTCCCAATATTTCCCAAAAGACTCTACCTGAGGTTAAATCCACCAGAAGGCTCGTTTACAGCAACAGTATTGAAAAATTTATTAGAGAAACTACTGTGCACGCTTGCCTTATTACTCAGTTAATCCTGATCTATATTTAGAGAGAGTGGTGCCTGCCAGGGTGAGGCTTCACAGGAATGAGCACAAATATTTGCCCTATCGTGCGCAGTATAGTTTTGGTGATTGAAATGAAAATTCATTTTGGAAAATATCACCGAAGTTACAGCACAAGCAAATCTTAGCAACCTTCAAATGGATAAATAGAAGGTTAACATGAAAAGTGATGAAGCTTCTTAGTATTCCAAATGAAAGAAAAGAGACAAACCAGGTATATAGAGTTAGGAACTTTCTTCAATTAAAAGGCCAACAAATTCAAACAAGCTATGTTCTTAAAAATAAAGTTGACCAAATTCAGCACCATGACAGGATGCCCAACATCAGGTTCCCATATGGACAGATATACATAACTGACTCTCCTCATATGGGTATACTGACTTTAATAGTTAATCTATCACCCATCCCATTGAGAGATGCCATTCCAAACAATGTTGTTACAGTATAAATAAGCTATCAACATCAAACCACAATTTGTGAACTATGAACATCTGAAGATGCTTTTTGAGGGTTCAGAGTTCTAGGCTTGTTTGACCCTAGGTCCATTCCCTTGAGTGCTTTTTTCCTCTCTGGTGTATAGCACAGGGTTGCCCATATCTCAAAACTGTATTTCCACAGCTTTCTTATGGGCACATGTCAACGGAATTTGACCAATTGGGAATATGAGCAGAAAAGTGGTAAATTAGAAGATGGGAAAAACCAGGGTATTCTCCACTTCGTCCCCATTGTTCAGCTCCCTTCAAATGACCACTGACCTTGAGCATCCTTATTCCTCCAGCTTAGCAGCCACAGTGTTTCATCCTGTTAGAAATCACAAAGGAATCTTTCTGGTTTCTCAACTTTTGTGTTACTTGCTTACAAATTACTTCAGTTAAATTCTCCCTGTGTTGGACACTTAGAGCAGTTTCTATTTTCCTCTTTGGATCCTAAACGCACACTTCCCACTGGCAGGTGTTATTGGATGGCATACATGGAAAATCCGAATGTTCTTTGAATTTCTTCTGCTAGAAATTCCTTTTTTAAATGTGCTTTTTGGAAGTACTAATACATAGTTCATCCTCAAAAGTAGAAAGAGGTTTGTAATCCTAGCTATTCAGTAGGCTGTAATTTGAGGTTTGTGTTTCAAAACCACACTGGGCAGGAGAGGAAAAAGCAGAAAGAAACTTAATACATTTTTTCTTAACATATTATATCGATACTGGTGTTTGTTATGCTTGTTAGGCAAGTTCTCTACCACTTAAACCATACCTCTAGCCTAAATTCTTTCTCTCTTCCTTCCTTTCTTTTGTGTAATTGTTGGGACTTGAACTCAGAGACTAGGTTCTGTCCCTTAGCTTTTCAAGGCTGGCACTTGACCACTTGAGCTACAGATCTACTTCCAGTTCTTGTTGGTTACTTGGAGATAACAGTCTCACAGACTTTCTGCCTAGCTGGCTTTGAACTACAATCCTCAGATCTCAGTCTCCTGAATAGCTAGGATTGCCACTGTTGCCTGGTGCCCACAAAGCCTAATACATTTTTTGTATTTGTTTTTGAACTCAGGGGCTGTGTGCTATTCCTGAGCATTTTTGCTCAAGGCTAGAGCTCTACCTCTTGAGCCACAGCTCCACTACCTGCTCTGGGTAGTTTATTAGATTTAAGCGTCTCATGGGCTTTCCTGAGCGAACTAAGCCTAATACATTCTTCTTCTGCTTTTTTAACCTAGTTCTAGGGCTTGAACTCTAGGCCTGAGCACTGTCCCTGAGCTCCTTTTGCTCAAGGCTACCACTCTACCACTTGAGCCACAGTTTCAGTTCTGCCTTTTTCTATGATTAAATGGAGATAAGAGGCTCATGGTCTTCCACCTGGGCTGGCTAGGATCATAGGCATGAGCCACCAGTGCTCAGCTTACATCTCCTTCCCTCCCTCCCTCCTTTCCTTCTTTCCTTCCTCCTCCCTCCCTCCCTCCCTCCCTCCCTCCCTC
>NW_012267221.1:8775643-8862022 GCF_000151885.1 Dipodomys ordii
TAACATGTGAGCACCGTTATATATTACAGACTGTGATAGACAATTTGCTCCAGGAAAGTTAGAATGAACTTGTGACTTTAAATGAGCATCATTATGCCACAATACTGTGAATTTCCGGAAATTATGTAATCACTTAATCACAATAAAAAAAAAAAAGAACCTCGGGGAAGGGAGGGAGGGAGGGAGGGGATGGTAAAAAAAAAACAAAAAACAAACAAACAAAAAGTCTTATAATCCAGGGACACAGTGAGTACAGAACTTTAGTGCTGTCCAATATCAGTGCATGAACACAATGCTGAGTTATTATGCTTATTGCTACAGGACAGGGGAAAAGGAGATTTAATGTTGTACTTGTTTTGTGTCAAAATCAAATGGAGATGCCCATTTTTATTTTTGGTTAAACTTCTAGACTAGATAAGATTTTTTTTTTGCCATAGAGATAGTAAACCTTCCTATCATCCTATCTAAAGCTAAATAGGCATATAACATCTTTCTTCTCAGTATATTTCTAGTATGTATTTGCTGCAACCCGACTCCAGCCTCCAGTCCTCAATTAATAGTAGTTCCCCATTGCTCATGCTTCTTACATGAGCACCTGCAGTAGCTCTCTCATTAGGCTGCAGTGAACTCTCCTCCATGGTGTACCCTTCAAGACCCAACACAAAGGCTTAGCTCCGTTGAAATCTTCCTACTAACACTATCCTACTTCTATACATCCACCCATAAACTCTAAAATGTATTGATGTCACACTTTGCACATGCTTCTATTGCGGCTTGTATCTAGGGGGTAATTGTAGTTTTGATGGTGGTGGGGCAGTTGTTTATTTCTTAACTCTCCTACAACCATTCTATGTAGTCCTCTATGAGGGTAGGAAGACTCGCCAATTCATCTTGAAATTTCAAAGGCCTGATCATTGATCAATAGTTACTTCTTACAAGTTCTAATCAATAATTTAATAAATTAAATGAAGGTAGAAGAGTTCATATATTGATATGTGAGGGGTGGCAGTTTCTAGGGCTTGAACTCTGGGCCAATGCACTATCCTTAGGTGTTTTGGCTAAAGGCTAGTGCTAACAGACTTGTGTGCCTGTGATGGCTTTGTACCATGATCCTCAGATCTCAGCATCCTGAGTAGCTTACAGTCATGAGCCACCTGGATCCTGACACTATTTTCCTTCTTAGTTGAAGCTGAAGACCTCCTTTTTAATCCCTGAATTGTATTTCCTATGCATGTCTGATTAATTCTTAGACCTGTCCAATATTTATTATTATTTAATCAAAACATCCATTCAAACATTAAATAAATTCAGAACCAAGGTTTGTTCATCCATAATTCATACATGTACATACACATGTTCATCTTCTCATTCCTTAATAATCCCAGAATTTCAGCATCTTTGTCCAGGAAGAAGGCTACTGTCACTTTAATGGATGCTGTTCCTTGTAAACCCATAAGAACATGGGCATGCTTCAAGGCAGGACAAAAAAGTAGAAGTTAGTAATAACTGCATATTTAGGATAGCTCAGCACAGATTGTAGTATAGCTGGAGAAATTTTTCTCCTTGTTAATATGAATTGTCTTTGATAATAATTTGCTCTTAAGATAGATGTGTTGCTAAATCTATTGGTTTTATCAAGAAGAATGAGATAGAACAGAGAATAGTGGCATACCAGTAATCCCAACACTGAGGAGGCTTAGGCAGGAAGAACATGAGTTAGACATTATCCTAGACTACAAGTAAGACTATGGCTGAAGAAGAAGGAGGAGGAAGTGGCAAATCTTCACTACCAAAGTTCTCCAGACACTGTGCTATGGGAGTCTTTTGGTAGTTTTATTTATTTTATTTTATTTTTACTTTTTGTCAGTTGTGGGGCTTGAACTCTGGGCCTGGGTGCTGTCCCTCAGCCCTTTAGCTCAAGGCGAGCACTCTACACTTGAGCTACAGCACCACTCCAGATTTTCTGGTGGTTGATTGGAGGTAAGAGTCTCATGGACTTTCCTGCCAATGCTGGCTTTAAAGCGTGATCCTCAGATCTCCTTCTCCTACGTTACTAGGATTACAGGCATGAGCCACTGGTGCCCAGTGCAGATACCTGCACTCCCATGTTTAAGGAAACACTATTTATAATAAACATGACATAGAATCTGCTTAGGATGTCTTTGTACAATTACTTAATGGTATTATTAAAAAATAAAAATAAAAAGCACTGAGCATTATTCAGTCACAAAAAAGAGCAAAATCCCATCATTTGCAGAAAAATTTAGGTGGAGAACTTTGTGCTAATTGAAGTAAGTCAAACACAGAAAAACAAGTAGCATATTTTTCTCTCATATGCAGTGACTGAACATAAAAGATGGCCTACAAGTAGAAAAGGGCTTATTAGGAACTGGGGAGGGGACAAGGGAAAAAAGGGAGGAGGGAAGGAAAAGATGGAATAGAAATGTACATAATGCTGATAAATGCATGTATGGAAATGTCACAGTGTGTATGCTAATTTGTGCTGCTGGGACAGAATCAAACATAAAAACCCAGAAGACTTCTTTGCCAATGGTACCAGAGCTTCTTGCCAATTTTACCTTTACATGGCACCCCCTCCACCAAAATGTGGCTGTGTCTTCCTCTTGCTTTAACTTTTCTCATTGTTTACCTGGATTTTGGCAAAAGTAGCCTATGTAGCCTCCTATTACCAGGATAGAAGGTGGATCTGGTCTACTTGTATTGCACTGACTCATATACTTCCCCAGGGCAATCCCAAAGCCATCTGTAAAACCTTTTCTTCTGCCAGATAGAATCCCTGGAATTCCAGAAACAAGTAGGAGAACCAAAAGTTCCAGGCCAGCCTGGGACACAGAGTGAGATCGTGTCTCCAACAAAACAACCAAAGCAAAACAATCCTTTCTGCATGTTTAGGATCCTCAGGATTTCTCCAGAAAGCTGTTCCTTACCTTTGGAAATGTAGGTATGCAGAGTAGTGAGTTGGGCCTCTTGTAGATCCATTAAAAGTATTTCATTTTTAAAAACAAAACCCTCTTGTTGCCAATATTTGGAGTTCATTTCAATTAGCATTATTTTATATGGTCAAATGTACATAGCTATTGAGCTATAATGATCTTCTGCTAGGACTATCCTAGACATATAGTAATTATTACAAATAAGGGAAATCTGTTGTCACTGTTTCTGATTTTACTACTCTGTGTCTTATATATACATTTATCTGATTTAGTGATTTAGGAAAGGGGAATAACAAAATGGTGAGACAAAGGACAAAGGGTGAACCAATTTAACAATGATACTCACAAGACACTATGTTGGGAATGAACTGTACAACTTGGGCAGGGGGGAGGAGTTAAGGGGCAAAATGAGAGAGTAGGTAACAATGTTTGACAAGAAATGTACTCATTACCTTACTTACATAACTGCAATTCCTCTGTACACCTTTCCACTAAAATAAAATAAAGTTCAAAAAAATATGCCATTTTGCTCAGTCAAGAAATGTCACTTGAATGCCTGCAAGCCTAACTATTCAGGAAGCTGAGATTTGAAGGATCAGAGTTCAAAGCCAGCTGGGATGGAAAATTCTATGAGACTGACTCCAAAATAACTGACAAAAAGCAGACCTGGAGGCATGCCTCAACATGTAGAGCACCAGCCTCACAAGCGTGAGGCCCTGAGTTCAGACCCTGGAACTAGCAAAACTAAAAAATAAATTAAAAAAATAAACAAATGTCATTAAAGTTATTTGTACTGCTGAGAGGATTCCATTTAAAGATTCTTACCCATTTAAAGATGACTCAAGTTCTCTGTATTGAGACAGATGGCTCCACAGTACAAGCAGTGATATCTTTGAAGAGCTGTGGTTTTGGTGGAGAAAATAAATACTCATCTAGTGACTGATTAGGTTTGTAGGAGAGGAACCTTTCCCAATTTTATAATTGCACCAGTCATTTCTGGTTCTAGATGAGAAAATATCTCATGAACTTTTCTGCCCAGGCTGAATTGGAATAGCAATCCTCAGATCTCAGCCTCCTGAATACCTAGGATCCCAGGTATGAGCCACCATGGTCCAGTTTATTTTGACATTTTTGGAAGTCCTCCATGGAGCTGAGGCCATGCCCAGATTTTTATTATGCATAATACATGTGGTTTGCAATGACACTAAGGAGAAATGAAGAATCTGAATATAACCCTCCTATCCATTTCAGTAAGGCAGGCCATTGTAAA
This sequence comes from Dipodomys ordii, assembly GCF_000151885.1. Taxonomy (NCBI): domain Eukaryota; kingdom Metazoa; phylum Chordata; class Mammalia; order Rodentia; family Heteromyidae; genus Dipodomys; species Dipodomys ordii. Next base: position 8,779,868 of record NW_012267221.1, read on the forward strand.
GAACCCCTACAAAACCCGGTAAGAATTGCTGGTACCCCCCCCCACCCCACCTTGCCCTTTCCTAATTCAGGTCTATCTTGATCAAATGGATGACATCCAAACTGGATGCCATCCATGACATACCATTGATGGTACACAGTGTTGTTCTTTCCTTGGTCATAAAGAAGTCTGTCTTAACAGAATCATAGATATCATTGATAGAAATGTCTTCTATAGAAACAATGACTTTATAAAGCATTCAACTTTGGTATTTAGTTTATATCCTTACATTAAAAAACTCTTCACCCACTGCTGCCTACGTATGCTGACAACTGTTCTCCTCCCAGCAGGAGTAACAGATTTTATTTCTTCTGCACCACAGAACTACAACCAAAGTGTTATTATTAGATGAAAGATCTCATACTGGCTTTGCAATAGGAAGAAATGAAATGAAAATAATCTAGGCTATTTTTAAATGCCCCACATTTTCAAAATTGTAATTTAATTTGTTCTCTTCAAAGGTAACCTATTCAAATACTCCACGTTCGAAAGGTGCAAAATTGTTTTCAGAGAATAAATGTTGGTCTATCTATATTTATTCAAGTTTTTTCCAGGATGGATCAACATTATAAAATGCATATAGTTCTTCACATAGATAGCTGATACATACAAGCAAATATGATCAAATATACATATTTGAGTATGCATGTTATCTATTTTCTCTTAACTTATTTTGCAAAAGTTTTGTATCAGTGCATGAAGAGCTTTGATTTTTTTCTCTCTCATTGTACAGTCTTCTGGTACAAGTAGATGGATATTTGTTCTCAAATCTTTTGCCAGAACAGAGATATTCCTGTGCCAACCTAATAGTGTTTATGTTAGGTACTTCTTTAGAATAAACTTAAAAGTAGATTAAAGCTACATTTTTTGCTAGTACGAGGGTTTAACTTGGGGCCCAGTTCTTTTTAGGCAGATGGTCTACCACTTGAGCTATACTCTCAGCCTAAGATTGTATTTTGTAAATATATGGAATATAATTTATACGTATTTAAACTCTGCTACAAAATTCAAAAATAACAAAAAGATAAAATTTGAAAAGTTAGTCTTTTTTTTTAATATCTTCTATGCTCAACCACATATTTCCTTTCCCACAGGAACAAATATGTTAGCACTTCTTGTATATCTATTCAGAGATTCAGTAAACACACATGCACGCACATATACAAATGTCTGAAACAATGTCAGACACATACAAGTGTCTGAAAGTTCATAAAAGAGGACTCAGTTTAGATTGGCTTGCATTTTCTTGAGCATTGTAGTCTACAGGAATCAAAGACACTTAGAAGGATGCCTGCTGAAAGCAGTCCCTGTAATCATTCAAGGTAGAAACAGTTTCATAGCCTCACACAGGCAAAGATACTTAAAGCACTAGTACATATTCTGTGAATCTTTCTCATGTCCTAAAGCAGGAAGGTGGACTATGAATACATATCCCTGAACTGTCCCCAAGCCAATTTTTCTAACAAAATCCAGTGAGTGTAGAGGTTTGATCCTATGGGCCTAGTGAGCAGCAGTCACTGTAACCATGTCCTCCAATTGGGCATCCCCTCCTCTCCTCTTTCTCTTGTGTTAGATCTGCTGCTACTTCTGGCAAGAAATCCCCCTATCTATATGCTTGTATATATGTGTATGTGTGTCTGTCTGCCTGTCTCTATCTCTCCCTCTTCACCTCCCCATCCCCTTGTATGTTAGTGCTAGTGGATATGGAACCCAAGGCCTCACAAATGCTTTAGGCAGGTGCTTTATCCATGAGGTATACCTAAATCCCTTATCTTTTTAATTTTCTGTCTTTTCTCTCACCACACCCAACACTTTCTCAAGCTATACTTATTCCAATAAGCTCAGAGTGTTTAGGAGAAAAAGTTTTGAAGATCTTTCCTTCTCTCTCTTTCGTTATTTCTCTCTTTCTTTCTTTTTTAAATTTTTATTTATTTTTTATTGTGAAAATACTGTACAGAAGGGTTACAATTAGATGGGCAAGATAATGAGTACATTTCTTAACAAGCATTGTAGCCTCCTCCTTTGTTTCCCCTTCCCATCCCTTCCCAGACTCCCCCCGCCCCCCACCCAATCCTCCCCCCCTCCCACCAAAGTTGTAAAGTTTGTTTTTGACATGACAACTTGTACTTCTCATTGTTGCAACAGGTCCACCTGTATCCTTATTTAATCTTTCTCTCTTTCTTTCTTTCTCTTTCTTTCTTTCCTTCCTTCTTTCTTTCTTTCTTTCTCTCTCTCTTTCTTCTTCTTTCTATCTTTCCCTCCCTCCCTTCCTTCCTTCCTTCTTCCCTTCCTTCCTTCCTTCCTTCCTTCCTTTCCATTTTTGTACTTGTACTGACACTTCAACTCAGGGCCTGGGTACTGTCCCTGACCGTTTTTGTTTGATGCTGGGACTCTACTACTTGAGCCATATATTCACTTCTGGCTTTTGGGTGTTCAATTGGAGGCAAGAGTCTCATGAACTTTCCTGCCCAGGCTGACTTCAAACTGGATTCAATCCTCTGATCTTGCCCTTCTGAGTACCTAGATTACAGGCATGAGTCACCAGCTTCCAGTTTTTGAGATTTTCATTCCTAAAAAACCTCTTTATTCTTTCCTCCTACCTGGATAACAGTCTCAAAATAGATTCTAGGTGGAAATATTTCATTGCAGAAACATATAAGTATTTCTCCAGCCTTATGGTTAAACCCAATAGCGTTGTCATTTCTGACTCCATTTTTTTTCCTTTGGAAACTTTCGTGTCATCTTCATTGCCAATGTACTAAAAACATTTCCAGTGGTTTCCTAGTCTATATATCCTTTTATTTTTAATCTCCTTCTAGTACCTTTTAAAATAATGATAGTTTCTTGGACTTGTCCTATGTCTCTCTCTCCTCCCTCCCTCTCTCTCTCTCTCTCTGGTGCCCATCCTGGGGCTTGATTACAGGTGAGAGGATTACAGGTATGAGCCACCAGCACCAGGACCTCCTTGTTTTAATCCTTTTGTTTCTATCTCATTTTATATTGGGGCAGCCACTAGGAAAACTCAATTTTATTTTTCACTTTATGTTCTTCTATACGTTAGATGTTATTCATTTATTTCATTTCTTTTTTTAATTTTTTCTTGCTGGTCCTGAGGCTTGAACTCTAGGCTTGGGTGCTATCCCTTGAGCTTTTGTGCTCAAGGCTAGTGCTCTATCACTTGAGCCACAGCTCCACATACAGTTTTTGTTGTTGTTGATGTTTAGTGGAGATAAGAGTCTCAGAGACTTTATTGCCTAGGCTGGCTTTGAACAAAGGTCCTCAGATCTCAGCCTTCTGAGTAGCTAGGATTATAGGCATAAACCACCAATGTCAGACTTTAATTTTATTTTCGATGTGACAAAATGAAATTTGACATTTTAACCAATTTTAGATAAATGATTCAGGGTCATTAAATACATTCATCTCATGTGTAACCATCACTATCTCTGATCTTTGTATGTTTGCATAGTGAAACTCTGTACCCAGTGATCAACCCTGCCCCCTCCCTCCCCCAGTCCTGGGACTTAAACTCAGGGCCTGGGCACTGTCCCTGAGCTTATTCTTCTCAAGGTTAGCACTCTACCACTTGAGCCACAGTGCCACTTCTGGCCTTTTCTGTTCATGTGGTACTGAGGAATTGAGCACAGGGCTTCATGCATGCAAGCACTCTACCACTGAGCCACATTTCCAGTCCCTGCTTCCACACTCTTGACAACCAAGACTATAAGTTGCCGTCTGTGGGTTTTACTACCTCAAATACAGAAATTCTGCAATATTTGTCCCTCTGTATTTGTATTAGTGGAATGCTTTCAAGATTCATCCATAGCACAGCAAATACCACTATTTGCTTATTTTTTTTAAGGCCAAACAATATTTCTCTATATATCTGGACCACAATTTACTTATTCACACTTTTGTTGATTCACAGGTTTCTTCTACATTTGGTAGTTGTAAATCATGCTGCTATGAATACCAGTGTATGTTATATATTTTTATTTACTGTTATATGTACAGTTAAAGAATTCTCTTGAACTTAAATATTCCTTTTCAAGGTTTTTGGGTTTTTTTTTTTTTTACTTTTTCAAATCTGTAATACATTTTCTTTTTTTCATGTTCATTTGGTCAGTGGCCAGCTCTGGACAGGAAAGTATGTGAGATTCTTTTTTTTTTTTTTTGCTGGTCATGGAGCCGGAACTCTGGGCCTGGGCGCTGTCCCTCAGCTCTTCAGCTGAAGGCTAGTGCTCTGTCAATTGAGCCACAGCGCCACTTCCATTTTTTTCTGCTTATGTGGTACTGAGGAATCAAACCCAGGGCCTCATGTATGCAAGGCAAGCACTCTACCACTGAGCCATCTTTTCAGCCTCCATTTTCTTAATTTTCTTAGCACATATGTGTATATGAATATATGAATGTATTAATTTGTTTATGTGTGTTACCTATTTCTTCAAGTTGTGTTTATTTTGGTGTCAGTTTTCCATGATAGATTTTGTCTTCAGATTTCTTGTCATCCTTGATTTGTGTGTGTGTGTGTGTGTGTGTGTGTGTGTGTGTGTGTGTGTGCTGGGCCTTGAACCCACATTTTGCTACTGAGCTACCATACCACTACACTAATTTTTTGCTCATGCTTAAGAATGAGAAAAAAAAATGTGAGTTGGAGTTCAAAATATATGTAGGGATTAGAGACACTGAACTTATCTGGAAAGTGACCTGGGAAAATGGTTTGTTAAGCATATTTGTTAATAATATTTTCATGTTCATTTGGTTGAACTGGTCAGGTTATCATAGAAAAGTCCACTTATCATTCTGGCTGTCAGTGTCCTAGAAGAGTGTGGGGAAAGGGATGAGGGTGTGTTTTCACTAGGATAATCTGGTCCTTAGCCTCTCTCCATCCAGAAATATCAGTGTACTGTAAGGTGAGTCAATCTTGCCCATGGGCATGAACTGTGGTCCTGCTTGTTTTTCTTTTTTTTCTTTTTTTTTTTCCACTCAAGGATAACAGTCTACTGCTTGAACCACATCTCTACTTCCAGATTTTTTGCTTTGAAACAATAGTTTCTTGGATTTGTTTTCCCTGTCTGTTTTTGAATTTCAGTCCTCAGGTCTCAGTCTCCTGAGTAGTTAAGATTACAGGTGAGGGCCTGGGAAGGTGGCTCAGTGGTTGAGTGCTTGCCTAGCATTCATGAGGCCCTGGGTTCGTTTCCTCAACATAAGCAGAAAAGGCTGGAAGTAGTGTTGTGGCTCAAGTGATAGAGCACTAGCCTTCAGCTGAAGAGCTGAGAGACAGTGCCCAGGCCCAGAGTTCAGGCCCCATGACCGGCCAAAAAAAAAAAAAAAATTACAGGTGAGAGAGACAGGTGCCCAGCTCTGTTTTCTGATTTTCAAAAGCATGCTGTTATTATTTCTCATATCTCTCTCATCATTTTATATCTTTAAAAACATCAATAGAGGGAAATGTTTTGATTCATAATATATCCACATACAAAAGAACATGATGAAACTCCTTTGTAAAATTAGTATACAGTAAAATAGAGTTTGTTAGGGGATAGGAATCAGCAGGAGAGGGTTAATGCAGAAGATGAATGAGAGTGAATGGAGTCCAAGTACTTTATATGCATGTGTGAAAATAAAACAATGAAACCTGTTGACCTTGTTTTTAAAAGAGGAAGGGGGAAAAGGGAGACTGATAAAGGGTGTGAGGTTGATGAGTTGCCTTGTATGTATAATGGAAATGAACACAATAAACCCTCCTTGTACAACCAACATATGCCAAGAAAAAATATTAAAGAGAAAAGGTCTTCAAGATTTATTTTTTACAAGAATTTCTTAAATGCTGATGGTTAATGTATGTGTCCATCTCTTTTTAATAACTCTATCTGGGTCAGCAAATTAATTCTTGGTAGAGGGGAAAAATAAATGAATCTTGTTGATTCATTAAACTTCTAGTTGATTTTTAAACATGTAGTTTGATGCTATTAATTTAATTTTTCTTTTTTTAAAATTCTCTCAACTATGTGGACCCATAATCCTAGCTACTCAGGAGGCTGAGTAGCTGAATGATGGTTCAAGACCAGCTCAGGCAGAAAAACCTGCTAGACTCCATCTTTAATTTCACAAAACCAGGGCTAGAGGCACCAGTGCTAGAACTCTAGTCAGGCAGTCATGAGGCCCTGAGTTCAAACCTTGCACCAAGAAAATAAAAAGAAGAAAAAATAATAAAAGTTTACCTAAACTCTATTAAAAGATGAGAAGAAATACAATCATTGAGGAAATTATCTTCATTTATGATGGATTTTAAATTATAACCACTTGAACTAGTCTTTGTTAGAGAGGCTTTATATGTGCTTTTTGAGGTCATCCATTACCACTGGCCAAATTCAAGTGGCAAAATAGTACGCCAATGAATATGCAAGAAAAAAAATACACACTTAAAAATAAAAATGGCACCTGGTTATTACCCAGATATATCTGTTCCCTCTGCTTCATTTTAGTCATAGCTATTTAATTTCTTGAAACAAAAAACAAACAGATTTTTCACTAATGTCAGTACTGCAGAGCTAGCCTAGGACAGAAGAGCCAGCTGTACTCGATTTTGTCTTATGCATCATCAACAAAATTGGCAGCTAAGTTCTGATTTCAGAGCCTTTATGGTTAATGATGATGTACAAGCTGTGCTTGATTTTCAGATACAAGACCTATCTTACTTTGCTGACAGAAAAATCTATTTTTGATTTGTAAATTGGGCAAATTTCTTGCGAAATTATTGATGTGGGATAAACGCAGATCATGAAGTTATCATTTTTAGACTCACATCACTAACCCTAAAACCACTCACATTTATATCATTATTATTATAATCATCATCATCCTTATAATTGTTAGCATTACGGTGATGAAAACTGAGCACTTAACTAAAATTGCAGTTAAGATTTGTGAGTGAATCATACATCGACAAGTATTATACTAACTTAAAGATATGATTGCAAATGAAAAGGAGCAACAGAGCTAATTAGCAATTGATTCTATTAACATCATCTCTGTTCTGGACATAATGTTATGCGGAATTATGTTGCAGGAGATCATGGGTAATATATGACATGGTGTACAGAATGACAGTGCAAATAAAGGTAAAGGAGGAAAATAATACTTCCTTGGTTCTAAGTCATTGGTCAATAGAATTTTTTTTTATCTCTGTCATTGCTTAAAACAGCTATTATATTTTTGACTCATACAATTTGATCACACTTGCTTATGGTGTACCACTGAATGTTTTGGGGAGCAGTCATATTGGCCTTATACAAAATGAGATTTATAAAATATTGTATTCTACATTGTTCCATCTTGTCCCCATTTAGGACTTCCTACCACAGATAGCGGTTTCCTTCTGCTGCCTGTGTCCTAGGAGCAGTGCTCACTACCTATTTTACCTCTCCCTAAGCCATATATGTTACTCCTAAGCCATATCAAAACACACCTGCTATGTGTCCCCTTTCTTTAAGGTTTTGCAAGGACATGCATGATAAGAGCCTAAAAATGTTTATTTTTAAAATATGTCATCCTTATAGAAGTACAGATTTGCATCTTTAGGAAGAACTCTTGAAGACCTATTGCCAACAGTTGAAATGTCACACATTCTGTCTGTCAAGAGTGGCAAAAATCCATATCCTAACAACAACTAGCTTTTACTTATTGATTCTACACAGCATTAAATGTGTGTTTCTGATGCATAATGAGATAGTGGTTCAAATCAAGAGCTTTGCAGTCAAGCAGACCTACTTTTGAAATATACCTCTTTCATTTGTTACTGCTAGCATGATTTACTTCTCTTTCAGGTGGGATAATGGTACCTACTTCATAGGGTTACTGTTGAAGGTGAATTAGTTTCTGCATGCAAAATGATCACTCTAGTGTCTCTCCATGAAGAGAGACTTTGTTTAAAAAGCAACAACAAAAACCAAAACAGGTTGGCGCTGGGTGGCTCATATCCATGATCGTAGCTACACAGGAGGTAGAGAGCTGAGGATCATGGTTTGAACCCGGCTGGGACAGAAAACCCTATGAGTCTCTGATCTCCAATGAATCACTCAAAAACCAGAAGTGGAGCTGTGGCTCAAAGTGGTAGAGTGCTAACCTTAAGCAAAAGAACTCAAGCACAGCACCCAGGCCCTGAGTTCAAGCCCCACAGTGACAAAAGAAAAGTTTGTAACAAACAAACAAGCAAATGATGCTAAGCATTCTGGACAAGAAGTGTTCCTGAGCCTTCAAATCTCTGCTTACCACCCTGTATTACACTGGAACCATGAAAAAACAGATACTCTCATCCAAACTGCAGTTCCCTGTCCCACATCTCAGCAGTTCTGTATCTGGCAGTGTCTCCTCTCATCCCTAACCTCCGCAGCAGAGGCTTGGTTCTCTACATCTTCCATCATACACTGTCTACCTTCTTCCAAACTCTCTCATTCGGAATCACATTTCTGTTTTCTAATCTCACCATCACCACAAGACCTCTTTCCTCTCAGCTGTGCGTATCCCTCATGCTGTAAGTTCTGCCCATTACCTGGTTTTGTAAAGAACATTGTATCCGAACCTAACTGTATTCATTTCTTTGCATATCAATTCCACACTAAAACAAAAGCAAAACAGAGTTGATTCGTTTTGACAGAGGCCATGTGGGCTTCCAAGATTAAGACATCTACTGTTAGCTGACGTCTTTCCAAGTAGTTATCCTTGTTCTGATCTCATCATCTCCCTCAACTGCCCTTTCATCTCACCTTGCACTCAGCCATCTAGAGCTATCTATCAGTCCATCAATGGCAAATTTGTCTGCATCCTCAACTTCAACTCTGTTCCCTCTGCTTTCTTATTCTTGATAAAACCTGTCTGGGCCTTTTTGAAAACATGTCCTTTGCAGCTGTGGGCAGTGGACACTGTCTCTTATGCATCCTACCTAACTATAGGCCTGTCTTGTTCTCATGTCCTACTTTGAGATCTATTCATTTTATCCTTCCAACTCCCAGCTCTGTGGAGATTTATATCATCAGACTTCATATTTACTTACCCCTCCATGTTGTCATCTCATACTCACTTGCCTCTACTTTTCAATAGCTTTTAGCACCTGGCTCATGGTCTTCGTTATTCCCCCTCATTGACTTCCTTACTGACTTTAGCACCCATTTGGATAAGACATAGCCTTGGATGATCAGGAAACTGAGAGTCCTTCCTAGGATGATATTATTCCTCATTCACCCTCAGCCACCTACTCCTATGATGGTAATCATCCACAAGTCCATTATCTCCAAATCCTCGGTTGAAGCATATCATTTTCTGACCACTGTCCCTTAACCTATAGATCGTTTGGTCAATTACATCTATACACACATATCCTGATTTCATTGTCTTTCCAAGTTATTGAATTCATGACTATAACACTATCAGTCTGTACCGTGTGGGCAAACCCTTCCTTCTCTAACTCACTTCGATTCTTGATATATTATTAAGGAGCAAATGATGAAGGAGCAAGAACTATACTCCTGCTGAATGCAGGAGTGGACACCTAGAATCATAGAACTTGGGAAGCTGAGGAAAGAGGTCTGTCAGTTCAAGTTCAGTCTGGGTTATATAGGGAAGCCCTGTCTCAGAAACAAACAAACAAACAAAAACAAAATAAAATGAACTATACTTGCCCTAAATTCTGGCTGGCTATAAATCACGAGTAGTTAAGAACAATCTTTAATTCCATAGAACGACAGTGTTCCAACTTTCACACACACACACACACACACACACACACACTACTATTAGTTGCTTCTTTTATTCTTGCAGCTGAAACTATGCCTGTTGCCTCTTGAGAATACATAAATGTAATCACTGAAGGGTCCCTGTCATCTCCTCAGAGTCAGTTCTGCTTGAGAGGGAAAACATCTTCAGTCTTGAGCAGTACCATATTATTGGAAACAGGAAAGAGGAAAGCATCTATAATTAGGTATATTTGGACATATACTAACCATGCCAATAAAAATATGGCAACTACACTGGCAAAAAGATCTCATGCTATAATTGAATGATAGAATGTAGTACAAATTCATATTGACCAGGCAAATTGCTTTTGCAATATGCTTGAACACAGAAATACAGGAGGAAAAGTTTCTTTCAGTGGAGGAGAAATAAAAATAACTTTTTGGTCTAATGATTTTCATAGTCTCCCAATAAGACAACCAAGTTTCACATTATAGGAGCCAAAAAAAATCATCTATCATCAGTTATCTATGTTTCTTGGTCTATCTTATTTCTGTCCCAGACATTGGAAGTCTGGACTTCTCCCAGAGAAGAGAACTGTCATCCTGTCACATGATTGCAGTTGGCAAGTCTTACCAAGAAACTTTGGCAGAGCCTTAGAACAGGACTAACATATGTTTTATATATGTGTGGGTAGGTGTATATATAGCTATCGATCTACATACATATATGTATACTTATTTATTTATAAGCCTTAGTTAAAGTTAGAAAAATTAATTTTGATGCATATGCATAAGTTACACAAATTAGCACTAGTTTAGAAGGAATTAGTAGAACCCTTAAGGAAATCATTTTGATTTTTTAAAGTAAAAATGCCAACGCCAATTTTAAAAGTAGAACATCATGTTAATAACTTTTATCTTTAGGTTATTGCTCATTTATAGCAGTGATTCATTCACTCCTGCAACAAGTGATTCTTGAACACTCATAGAGAGACATATAAGACATCAAGACAAAGTTCTTGCCCTTGAGAGTCCTATGGTCTGCAGTAGAAGAAAAAAAAATGAACTAACTCATTCATTTAAGCACTCAAAGATTATTCTTGAAGGCCTTCCTTCTATGGCTGCTCATGGGCCAAGATCAAAGAGGAGAGAAGAAAAATTATATTAGCTTTCCCAGAGCTATATAACATGACAGGGAATTGAAAAACAGCCAACAAGCATCAACATGTGTACATGAGAGAGAGCGACAAGTACAATGAAGAGACTTCTTGTCAAAGGACTTCTCAAAGAGTTACTGGGTGGACACAAAAGTCTCCTCTGTGAAGACATTTAAGCTGAGACTCTAGAGACCTTTGTTGGAGGATATCAGATGAGGTGAAGGTCTTTTTTGCAGCTAGTGCTGCTACCATTACTAATGTTTTGGTTGTGGTGTGTGTGTGTGTGTGTGTGTTTAAGAAAGGAGGAGGTTTAAGACAATGGGCAAATGAGGAGAAAAGTCACAAATTTAAGAGGGAGTGGACATAATCTTAGCACTTGAGAGACTGAGACAATATGACTGTTGGGGAATAACCTGGGCTACATAATGAGAGACAGACAGACAGCATGCCTGCCTGTTCTCGGACTTGAACACAGGGAGTGGGCACTGGCCCAGAACATTTTTGCTTAGGGTTAATGCTCTAGCACTTGAGTCAGCTCTCCTTTTGGCTTTTTGATGGTTACTTGAAGATGAGTCTCATGGACGTTCCTGTCCAAGCTGGCTTCATTCCATTATCCCTAGAATCTCAGCTTCCTGAGTAGCTAGGGTTACAGATATGAGCCACTAGAACCCAGAGAACAGTGGCTTTGATTAACTCAATGGCATCTAAGCTGACATCTTTACAATCTGCTTGGTCTCTCCATCACAGTCAAATGTGAACTCCAGCACAACAATGTTTCAGCTCATTTGCACTTCCAAATGAGTGTCCACTGCCACTTACAGTGGCATATACCTATAATCCCAGCACTCAGAAGGCTCAGGTAAGAGTTTGAGGCCAATTTGGGGTACTACTCTCTCACTATACAGGAAGAGCTTGTCTCAGGGGGAAAAATGGTTCAAATACAGGAAGCAGGAGAGGTTGTGGACATATGAGTTTCATTTTCTGTAATGTTCTCTTAGAAAGAGGAGAACACTTTTCCTTATAATTCTGTAACTGACTTTTCTTTATATCTTATTGGCTACAAACTGGTTACCATGAGAACTCCCAAAATTGTCTTTGTAAGAATTGGAGACCCTTGTCTGATTTCTGATGGCTCTGCTTGAAAGGTTAGAAAAGGGGATGGTGTTTCCACAGGCAAGAATCTGGCACAGTGAGCTTGCCAACATACTCCTGGGGTCTCACAGAGATCATGTTTATGGTTGAGTCTTGAATTCAAATAGAAGATGATCAGGTAAAAAAGTTTGAAACAAAGTTCAGAAAGGTTGAAAGGCGGAGATACTTCTCCACGTGTGTAGAACAGCAGAGAATTGCAAATGATGCAGCTGGGCATTCTATGCATTTAGAGCAGCCAGAGAAGAGACTGCCAGAGGTTAGCAAGGAGCTATTCCATAAAGGTGATATGGAAGCAAGGTAGCACATTCTTTTTTGGGGGGAGGGGTATGTTTTTTATTGTAAAAACACTGTACAGCGGGGTTACAGTTACATGAACATGAGTACATTTCTTATTGAGCATTGTTGCCTCCTCCTTTGTTTTCCCCCTACCATCCCTTCCTGCCCACCTCCACAACTACCCCCCTCCCAGGTTGTAAAATTGATTTTCAACATAGTGTTTTGTACATTTCATTGTTACAATGGGTCAACCTGTATCCTTATTTCAGCATTTTGTTATTTCCCTTCCCCTCCCCGAATTAAAGACGCGTATATACAAGATGCAGAGCACTGACATCAAATACAGTGAAAACAGGGGTTGTACTGTGTGGGAGGAACATACAAAGAAACAAAAAAATCACATGATACATTATAAATATGTTAGAAACAAACAATAGCAAGAAGGAAAAAAAACACTTGTGTCCCTATCTTGGGGTTCATTTCACTTAACATCATCTTATATGATCATATTCTTGTACCTTTTGAGGCTGTCATTAAAGCAGGGGGAAAAAACCTGCCTGTTCCAACTCTGAAATAACTTTTTTTTTTTTAATCGGTCTTGGGGCTTGAACTCTGGGCCTGGGCTCTCTGTCTCTCAGCTCTTTCAGTTCAAGGCTAGCACTCTGCCGCTTGAGCTACAGCACCACTTCCAGTTTTCTGGGGGTTTATCGGAGATAAGAGTTTCATAGACTTTACTGTCTGGGCTGGCTTTGAACCGCAATCCTCAGATCTCAGCCTCCTGAGTAGCTAGGATTACAGGCGTGAGCCACCAGCGCCCTGCTGGCAGAAATAACTTCTTTAGTGACCTTGACCACCATGTATTACTTCACAAATGCACAAAAATTATTGAATCTAGGACTGGAGTGGTGACAGAAGTGGTAGAATGCCAAGCATGAGGCCCTGAGTTCAAACCTTAGTACTGCCAAAAAATGAATTTATTTTCAAAATGCAATCTAATTCTTTTCCTTCAAAGAATATTCTGATAAAAATTATTGAGTTATTTTCAACTACATTAAATTAACCCCTACCTTCCAAGACAAAACTCTGAAAATGTGATCTTGTGTTTGGTCCGGATGATTCTTCTGAACCATCTGAAGATATCAATAGATGGAAAAGAATTTAACAAGGCAGTAACAGAAGGAAGCAATGTTTGGTTATCAGAACTCGGGGCTAGAAGAAGTGATTCATGAAAGAAAAAAAAAAGGGAAATGGTTCATGGATCCACCAAGAGGTGGGAATAGCCTGATTTGCAAATAGGAAGCAGATTGTGCAACTAGAAGGTAATTTCTGGGGGGATACAGGCAAAAGGACCTAAGCCAATGGAAATAAACTATTCCTTTCAGGAGAATGGTTCTGTATCCTAGTACCTGTTCTAAAAAAAAAACAAAAAACAAAAAAAACCTTGCATTTCTTGAGCTACATGGTAGCACATACCTGTAATCCTAGCGTTTGGGATGTCAAGGCAGAAAGATTTTGACTTTGAGGCCAGCATGAGCTAAAGAATCAGACATCATTACCTTATTAAAAGAGAAAGAGAAAAAGAGAGAAGGAAGGAAGGAAGGAAGGGAGGAAGGAAGGAAGGAAGGAAGGAAGGAAGGAAGGAAGGAAGGAAGGAAGGAAGGAAGGAGGGAGGAAGGAAGGGGAAGGGAGGGAGGGAAAAGGAGGGAGAAGGAGGGAGGGAGGGAGAAAAGGAGAGAAGGAGAGAGGTAGAGAGAGGAAGGCATGCTGCGTTTCCAAGCTTTACTGAAGTCCTCTTGAATCAAATATAACTTTTCTTGCTTCTGGCATGGCATCTATACATGAAGGTGCTTTCAGCCATTCACAGAAAAATGGAATTTTATTCTATTTGCATCCTTTTCTTCACTATAAGGAAATACCTAGTCAAGCTTTTCTGTTTACTTTTGTTGTTAATGTTGTTATTTGACACAGATTCTTCCTAGGTAGAATAGACTGGCCTCGAACTCTTGAGCTTCCTGTCTCAGTCTCCTGAGTATTGGTATTCATGCTGGCTCTAGCCAAGTGTTAACACTAGGAAAACACAAATGTATAAAGCAATAATAGGAGAAAGGAAAGAAGGAAGGAAGGAAGGAAGGAAGGAAGGAAGGAAGGAAGGAAGGAAAAAGGAAGGAAGAAGGAAGAAAAGATTGGAGAAAAAGAAGAAGAGATGAAGGGAGGAAAGGGAAGATCATCAAGATACCAGTTCTTTCAGCATGCATTAAATATTATTTCATGCAGTTGTGGTAAAGTTATTTATACTTGTATTTTAAGCATAATTAACAAACAAACATTCATTTGTCTTAGATGACAGATAATATCTACCACTAGATGGTTTATTAGTCTTTCCCAATTAAAAAAATGACTCAGGTAATCAATCTGAATTTTAAAGATGTGGAAACTCATAACTCAAGCTTCTTAGCAATAAAAATGACCACTATACTTCTGTGTGTAGCTCTCTTATAGAAGGAGGGTAAAAGCTGTAATAATTCTTCCAGCATGTCTCACAACTTTTCAAATTGTTAAGCCAACTCTTTCTACACTTTTTTTTACAGTATTGTGCACTGAACTCAGGGCTTTTTGCTTGCCAAGCAGATACTGAACCACCAAATCTAGCTTTTCCTTTGGACTTCTTTCATCAGCGTAGTGTGTGCATATGCGATGGCCTAAATGTTGTGCACATGATGTATTAGAAGGAGGAGATACTGGGAGCTAATTAGATCAGAAGAGTAGCTTTTTTTACTAGTGGTTTAGGTGTCCCATAAAAGAGGCAGTAAGAGGTATAGCTCAGTGGTAGAGAACCTGTTTAGCAAGCATGAGGCCCTGAGTCAAAACACAGTATTACCATAAATAAAATGCCCAAGAATTGGCTATAATGGTAAATAATTGTAACACTAGGTGCTCAGGAGGCAGATGCAGGAGGATCACTAGTTTGAGGCAGCCTGAGCAAAATATTGATACCCATCAAAAGATAATAAAGAGATAGATTGCTTGTCTATCATGCACAAGAACCTGTTTTCTAAGCTAGCAACACACTCTCTCTCTCTCTCTCTCTCTAGGGGCTCTAGAATACAACTTTCCCTTCCACTAAGCAGACAAAAGCTTCCTGTCATACCAATGAGGAAGCCTTCATCAGTACCAGGGCTTGAACTCAGGGCTTCAGTCTTGCTTAGCTTTCTTATCCACAACTGGTGCACTATCATCTGAGCCATGCTTCTAGTCCAACATGTTGCTGGTTATTTTGGAGATAGAATGTTAGCCTTTCTCTTTAGGCAGGCCTTCAATCCCAATCTTCTATGTCTTAGCCTCCTGAGTAGTTAGGATTGAGACTTGAGACATTAGCCTAACTGAAACCAAGGTAAATAAAGAATTTATCATCCTGAATTGAACTCTGGGTATTTGTTTCAGCTTGGGATCCTGTCACAAGCCTATGAAAGACCTGATTAGAATTTATGAATGGTATTTCTGGTGAGTAGGAGCAACATTCTTGTCATCCTCCACATTATATCCCACAAACATTTCCAGAATTTTCCAGTACTGTTTTCATGGTAGATTCCGGGATCACTGATTTACATTAGCCAAAATCATCTGAAAAACCTTTCATTTAAATGTTCAATCTATCATGAAATGGATTGCAACACTGCATATAGCCAGCAAGAAACACAGGAGAACCCTAAAATACCACCTACTATAGAATTACTTCTTTAGGATGCAAGTTGAAACTCAAAGCAAGATGTAAAAATTTTAAGGTAATAAATAAACAGCAAAACCAAGTAAATAATTCTAGCCAATAATGGTTACTTACAACAATAATCTCAAATTCCTTCCCAAATTCTCCTGTGTTTTAGAAATCTCATGTGGGTAACACTCAAGTCCTGTGGTACTTAAAAATCCTGATGGGTGATTTAATGCAGTCATGAAGAAATAGCTCCTGTATACTAGGCAATGTTTAAGATAATTTGTATGTATTTACTATTTAGTCTCCATTTACCTCTTATTGTTCCTGTTTTGAAACTGAGGCATGAGAGAATAATGTCTTTCTCAAGGGTGCCCAGGAAGGAAGTAGCAGAATTAAGATCCAGTCCCAGGCAGTATGGCTCCGGCATCTAAGTGCTTAATCACACATGGTAACGCCTCCTAAATTTCCTTCATTTGCTTACATATTTATCAAATCCTATGATTTTAGAGTTTCCTGAGTGGGAGGGGAAGCCAAGGAGGGCTGCTCAAAAGCTGTTAGAATAAAATGTTATACAGCAGCGTTCATTTAAAAAGTCTTTTTCTGTCCTCACAAACACAAAGAAACGTGTCCACACCACACCAGTTATACACACCAAGCTGAGAGTTCCAGAAATGGATTTGAACTAAAAAAATTTTTGATGGTTATGGATAAGAGACATGGGTGGGGGGACTAATCTAAACAAGGTGATTTGAGCTAAATGCAAAGCTTAAATTAATTGTGCAACCTAGAAATGCTCTCGGAAAGGCTAAATTTCTGGATTTTTATGCTATTTGGAAGAGGCCTGGGTTCTGTTAATAGGACAGACTTCGTGCAACATATGTTAAGAAAAAAAAATTGGAAGCTCTTAAAAAATACAAGCTTGGAAACTATCTTGCAAAAACAGGGGGAGAAGTCCTTAAAAATGTTTTGGAGCTTTTAGAAGAAAGTCAATATTAAAATTAGTACAGAACATAGAGAAAGAGCTTTATGAGCTGTGGGATCGTTGTTTTTCTAAGTGTCAGCATGGAAACCCACACAGAAAGAGGTGAATTGGGTCCCTGGAAAGACTGACTGGGAACACTGAGTGTTAAGTTTGTGATGTGATGGATAGCAACCAAAAAATTTTCATGTTGTGATGACAAAGTATTTCCTGGAACTAGGAGCTGCTTCACGACACACAAACAAGGGAAATGCTGTGGGGGTCACAAGTTTTCGCCCACAAGGTCATTGGTATGTGGCAATATTAGCAATGGCTTGTACAATGTTCCCAGACAGCGCTCTCTGTGGTTTGGAAAGCATTCATAATCTGAAATCACTTTATACTAAAGTGACAATGTTTATATACTGAGAACAAGAGAACCAACTTTAAGATATAACTTGCAGTGGCTGGTGTCACGAGACCAAAGGCTCAAGCTTCCTCTCATATACGAAAATTAGATCTAAATTACCAACATATCTAAAGGCATATACAGAACCATATGAATACATACACAAACAAATTGAGTAAAGATTGGTATATGTCAATGGAGATTGCAATAGTGTAACTCCTTGCAACAACAGACTTACAGTTTAACAAAATGAAAACCAGGAAGCAGAAAACATGTTTTGTCGTGGGAAAGGTTACAAGGGGTAGGGACAGACAAATAGAGAAAAGAATGGTGGATGAATTCATCATAATATTTATGTACATATATATGAAAGTGGAATCAGGTAACTGAAGGGGATAGATAGGTCTCAGATAAATGGGGGAAAATTAGAAGAGGTGACATTGATCAAGATGCCTTGTATTCGTACATTGACATGTTAAATTGAAACTCTTTTGTACAATTGCTTAATTAAATAAATATACAATAAATATTTAAATTATACATATATAAAACTTTCAGTGGCTGACGATGTATGGTTTAGTGGTAGACCATGTGTCTAAATATGCAAGGCCCTGATTCCAATCTCTGAGATATAGGGGGGGAAGAAGTTTTCAGGAAATCATACGGTATTGATTTTAAGCCAGGAATTATATCCTCCAGAACTTTAATCACATCACCCAGGAGGCTGAAGCAGTAATATCATGAGTTCAAAGACTGCTAATCTTCATAATCAGAATAAAAAGAGAACAAAAACAAATACAAAATATCAAATAAAATAAGGCTAGAAATGGTAGAATATCCTGTAATCCCAGATACTTGGGAAGTAGAGGTAGGATACTCAGGCCAAATCAGGGCAAAAGTGATAATTCTATATGAAAAATAAGACAGAGTCAAAAGAACTTGTAGGGTAGCATGGCTCAACTGGCAAAGTGTCAAGACCCTGAGTTCAAACCCAACACCAACAATCAATAAATAAGGTAACAGGACACAACATTTTATTTATTTTACTTATTTACTTTATTTATTTATTCAAGGCAATACAAATAGATGTACATGCATTGCCTTAAATTTTTACTTAATTTTACTGCCTTAAAAGTTTACATCTTGTTAAGTTTCAACTTGCATCATAAAGAAAGAGTTCCATGGTAGGAGGTATTTAAGGATTCTCCTTTGATTCTTGCTGGCTACATGCAGTGTTGCAATCTATTTCATGTTAGATTTAGAATTTGAATGAAAGTTATGCTTTTATTTCAACAGCATGGAAAGTAACTAATTTTCAAATAAGACTTTAATTCTCCTTTCTTTAACATCATGATTTAGAAAATATGCTATTTGCTAATAGAAGTTATAACTTATTTTATCAGAGATTTAGAGCCTTACCCTGAACATCATAACTAAGAACTAACCTTTAATTTAAGATAATGTCCTCTACAGCTGCTACCACCTACATTGAAGAAGGTGGGAAAGGTCTGGGAATGTGGCTTAGTGGTAGCGTACTTGCCCTGCATGTATGAAGCCCTGGGTTCCATTCCTCAGTACCACATACACAGAAAAAGCCGGAATTGGTGCTGTTGTAGAGCACTAGCCTTGAGAAAAAGAAGCTCAGGGACAATGCTCAAGCCCTGGGTCCAAGCTCCAGGACAGAAAGAAAAAAAAAGTGGGGAAAATGTGACCTAGTTCAGTTACAAACTCTGGGCATCTTAGTTTTCTCATCCTTAAAAGGGAAGATAGACTGGTCTAAATGCTCTTTAAGAGTTTATGGGAGGGGCTGGGAATGTGGCTTAGTAGTAGAGTGCTTTCCTAGCGTGCATGAAGCACTGGGTTTGATTCCTCAGTACCACATAAACAGAAAAGGCTAGAAGTGGTCCTGTGGCACAAGTGGTAGAGTGCTAGTCTTGAGTACAGAGAGGCTCAGGGATAGAACCCTGAGCCATAGATAGATAGATAGATAGATAGATAGATAGATAGATAGATAGATAGATAGATAGATAGATAGGTAGGTAGGTAGGTAGGTAGGTAGGTAGGTAGGTAGGTAGATGAGTTTATGGGAAAGCTAAGAGCAGTGGCATTTGCCTTGAAGGCTAAGGCAGACTGTGAGTTTGACTTAAGCAATTTAGGCCACAGAATGAGTTATCTAAAAAACAAAAACTGTGGGAATAGCTGTAGCTGGGGTTTTTTTTATCCTCATAATCAAACTCAAGTACTTTTAATTATTAATATTTGGGAGGTTTTTGAGACAGGCTCTTGCTTTACAGCCAAGTGGGCTGGAACTCACTGTGTAGCCCATGCTGAGCTTGAACTCATGATTCTCCTAACCTCACCCTCTTAACTAGTGGGATTACAACTATGTATCACCTCACACAGCTCAAACTCAAATTATTACTGATATGATTTATCTAAAGTACTGATAAGTGCTAAGAGAAGTGAAAGAAGAGAATTAGATGGGATGTGTGTGTGTGCGCGCACACACACACACACACACACACGTGTGCACGCGCATGTGCACCTATTAGGCAACCTCTCCTCCAGAACACTCATATCTATATTAAATACAGTGCTTGAGAAATTTACAACACTGAAAATTAAATAAGAAGCACTGTGGGAAGAAGAGCAGAAATTTGCTTAATTTCCCCAATGTGCTCTCTACTTTACATTTTTATCCCCCTCACTAAAGGAAAACCATTTTGCAAAACACCTAAAGGAGCAGCCTAGAAACCTCCATTCTTACTAACTCACACCTTTCCCCTTTACGGGAACAATTAAGTGTTTTTGTTGAACAGTCTTTTTCTTCTCTAATTAAACAGATAAACCTGAGTCAACAATGGAGTTCGGGAAGCAGACAAACTGAAATGTCAATAAGCTATTGAAAGACACGCTCTGTCCAGCGATAGTAGGAAGCTGCATTGATCCTGAATTCTTTTTTTTTTTTTGATCCTGAATTCTTTAGAAGAGAGAAAGACCTTCAAATTAGAAAATAAGCCGTAGGAGGAGCTGCAGAACCTCCTGATTAGCTTAATCACCATTCTTTCCACTTAGTAACCCTTTCTGATCCACAGGCTAGAAAGCTGAGGGCATGGCTCACCACATGCCTCAGAGCAGCTATGGTATCTTCTCCACAATGTCCCCTGATCTTTCCTGGGAAGTAGAGGAAATCTGTCCAGCAGCAGGTGACTAGTCATGGAAGGCAGATGAGCATGGTTCACGCAATCATTTGTCTTCTATCTACCTTCATTCTTGGTATAGGGGTAAGGAGTTGACCACAAAGCAACCTCAGCCTCTATAAAACAATTTTCAAGGAATCAGGGGTTTCATATGTCTACATGAATCTGATTAATCTCACCTCTCCCATCATGTTCCCAAAATGTTATTTAATCCAGTAGATCCAAATTTTAAATATGGTAGTTTCATTAGTTGTACAAAATGAAGAGTTTCATTATGTCATTTCCAATATGACAATACAATTAAAATATATTCACCCTCTGTTACCTTCTCTTCTTCCCCTGTGGCTTCTCTTTTCCCTTTTTTTCCCACTTCTCCCAGACCCTCTCTCTGTCTTTAGGATTTCACCTCTGTTTTCACAACTTTGATTTTAGTTGTTTTCTTTTCCCCTAATTTTCACAAAGGAGAAGAAACATGGGACAATTGTTTTTGTCAGACTAGTTTGTTTCACTTAACCTGAAAGTTCATTTTCAAAAAGAAATAACAATTTTATTCTTCTTAGTGGCTGAGTCCAACTCTACTGTGTACATATACCACATTTTCTTTAACTATTTGATGGTTACCTAGGCTAATTTGTCTATTGTGAATAGGGTAACTGTAAACATGAGAATACAAGTATCTCTATATGAATCTGACAATTCTTTGAAGTATACACCCAGCAATGGTAAGGCTAGATCATATGGGAGTTCTATTTTTTACTTTTTGAGGAGCCTCCTTATCAATTTCCACAGTGAGCCACCCAATTTGCAATCCCAACAGCAGAGATTAAGAGTTCCCTTTTCCTAGGCTTCCTTGCAAGCATTGGCTGGTTGTTTTCTTAATAATGGCCAGTCTAACTAGGGTAATATTTCTTTATTAACCAAGAATGTTGAAATTATTTTTGTGTGTAGACTCTACACACATTGATATTTTTAAATTAAAAATTGGTGAAATAGTATCCACACACTATACAATTCACTCATTTAAAGTATATAACACAAGAGCACCTGCATGAGAAGTCCAGAATACAGTAGGAATAGAAATTTCTGACCTGAACATAAACAAGGCTATGTATGGCAGGCCTATACTATAATGAATGGCAAAAACATAAAAGCAATTTCTCTAAAATATGAACAAGACAAGAGTGTCCACTATCACCACTCTTATTCAATATAGTATTGTATTCTTAGGCAGAGAATAAGGCAAAAGAAATAAATAAAGGAGATAGGAAAAGAAGTCAAATTATCCCTATTTGCAGAAAATAAAGTCCCAAAAGATTCCACTAGACTTTTAGACCCCACATTCTGCGAAGAAGCATGACACAAAATCTACATACAAAAAAGTTCTTTTTTAATACAGCAGCAATACATATTTAAAACATATAAAAGACAAATAAAAGAAATTCTACACGCATTCACAATAATGAATAAATACCTACCTATAGAAACTATAATTTAATCAAATTCTAAATCTTTTTTGGGGGGGGTCCGGTCGTGGGGCTGAAATCTGGGCCTGGGTGCTGTCCCTCAGCTCTTTAGCTCAAGGCTAACGCTCTACCACTTGAGCCACAGTGCCACTTCTGGCTTTTTTCTGCGTATGTGGTGCTGAGGAATCGAACCCAGGGCCTCATGCATGCAAGGCAAGCACTCTACCACTGAGCCAACTTCCTAGCCCTCAAATTCAAAATCTTTATGAATTATTAGTAAAATAGGGACTACAATCAAGAAATCTTGATTAGTAAGCCAAGCCCAAAAAAACAAGGCCCCATCTTTTCTTTTACATGTAGATCTTAAACCCAAAATACAACCTCCCATGTAAACACATATAAGGGCATATGCTTATGTACACAATTGAGTTGACTATAGTATATCCAGGAGTGAAACTCCATATCACAAACCTTTCAAATAATTAACAAACAATTTAACTAAATGAATATCAGGAAGTTGAAACAAGACATAAGGAGGTGTGTTAGACTGATGTACTGGATGAATGAAAAAGGGTGACAATGGTTCACTCCGTTAATCCTAACCACTCAGGAGGCTAAGATCTGAAGACTGAAGTCCAAAGCCACCCTAGGCAAGAAAGTCTCTCTCTCTTTTTTTTTGTTCAGTCATGGGGGCTGAACTCTGGGCCTGGGTGCTGTCCCTCAGCTCTTCAGCTCAAGACTAGCACTCTATCACTTGAGTCACAGCACCATTCTGACCTTTTCTGCTTATGTGGTGCTGAGGAATTGAACCCAGGGCCTCATGCATGTAGAGGCAATCACTCTACCACTGAGCCAACTTTTCAGCCCAAGAAAGTCTATCTACAATTAGTCACCAAAAGTTGAAAGTGGAGATGTAAATGCTCAAGGACAGCACCCAGGCCCTGAGTTCAAGCCCCAGGATTTGCAAAAAAAAAGAATAGAAAAAGGTACCAGGAGACAAATACAGTCAGAATACTTAATGTGCATATATGATAAAGGAAGTGGGAAATGGGAAATGTGTGTGGGAAAAGGCAACATATAGAATTGGAGAGAACGGTGGAAGGGTGCCTCTGATCAAGAAGCATGGACCCTTAGGTGAACATGTTAAATTGGAACTCCCTTGTATAATCTTCTGAAGTTCAGAAAATAAAATAATATGTTTTAAAAAGCAATCTTCACTGGAAGGGCTGGCAGTTTCAAGTGGTAGAGTACCTGCCTAGCAAGCATAAGGCTCTAAGTTCAAACCAGTGTTATCAAACAAGGAATAACAACCAAAACTTTCACCAGAGCCAAACTGAGTCCCCTCAAGCAATAGTTTATCTGATCATTTCACAGGCTGCAGGAAATTTCTGAGCATGTTCTTACTGAACCTCTTACTCAACCCCTCCAAAGACCTTGGAATGTTTTGAGAGCTGTACAAACCACCCATCTCCTACAGAAGGAAAAGTGGGATACAGCAGGTTAAACATCTTTCCCCAAACACTAAATGATAATTGGTCAATCAGACTGCAAACTAGGTCTTCTGGACTCCTGGTTCAGCAGTCTTTTCACTATAAAACTCTAACTTTAAAATGCTACTTCAGCATGTGCCAACCTAACCTTTAGAAGCTATTGTGCGAACACACTTTCCAAGTTCTTTCTTAACGATGCTAAAAAAGTGAACATCTTTTTTTTTAATCTGCAACACAAAAAGAAAATGCACAATTTAATTCATTTTTCTTAAAATTCCTTGAACTATTTGTCCCAAATCTCAGACTCATATGTGTGAGTGGTGAGGAATGAATCTGTATGTGTTGAGAGGGAAGATAAACATGTCTCTTTGGGCTTGTTGAGTGAAGGATGAAGTAACATTCTAACATGAATTACAGCACACAGATGATCATAATGCCCTCTCATCAACTGCCTCCTCACTGCCTGTTCTGCCCAATCCTCTCTTCCCTGTGGATGATTCAGGATGACTTCTTGTCCTTTTGGATTTTTGCACAAAGCTGGGGCTCAAACCCAGGGTCACACATGTTCAAGGCTGTAAGTGATATCCAAAGGTCGTGTCTCACGCTTCATGACCCCTTGGTTTTCTCATCATTATTAGCCTTCATGTTTCCTCTGTGTGGGGCATCAACTCTCAAGAACTTGTTGTCACCCTGAACTCTTCCATCTTTGAATATTTGTTCTTTTTCTTTCTTTTTCTCTGTTGTGGGACTGGCTTGAACTCAGGGCCTGAGTGCTATCCTTCAGCTTTTGGCTCATGGCTAGGGATCTATCACTTTGAGCCACAGCACCATTTGCAGTTTTTCAGGAGGTTGACTGGAGATAAGACTTTCATGGATGTTCTTGCCCAGGCTGGCTTTGAACCATAATAGTTAGATCTCAGTCTCCTGAGTAGCTAGGACTATAAATGTGCCCCAGCGACCAGTTAAAATATTTAATCTCAATATTGCACTGACCATGGCTCTCTGACTTGACCATAAGGAAATTTCCCTGTATCTGGTCATCCCATCTCATTTTTACATTCTAGTCCAGCATAGTGGCATATACCTATTATCCTATTACTTCTGAATTAGAGGCCAGCCTGGGATATATGGTGAGTTCAAGGCCAGCCAGAGCTATACAGTGAGACTCTGTCTCAAAAACCAAGGGTTGGGCGGAGGGATGGTTATGGGCTCACACCTGTAATCACCAAGCTACTCAGGAGGCAGACAACAGGAAAACTGAAGTTCAAAGCTAGCCAAAAGGGGGCTGGGAAGGTGGTTCAGTGGTAGAGTGCTTGCCTTGCATGCATGAGGCCCTGGGTTCGATTTATCAGCACCACATAAGAAAAAAAGAAAAAAAAGCCGGAAGTGGTGCTGTGGCTCAAGTGGTAGAGCACTAGCCTTGAGCTGAAGAGCTGAGGGACAGCGCCCAGGCCCAGAGTTCAGGCCCCACGACCAGACCCCCCCCAAAAAAAAGCCAGCCAAAACAGAATATCATCTGGACCCCATTTGAACAAATAAGCCAGGTGTGGTGATGTGTACCTATGGTTCTTGATACTGTAGATGTAGATGGGAATGGGGTGAAAATGCAAGACTCTGAAAAAAGACAAAAAAAAAAAACCTTTAAGAGTAAAAAGAGAAAAAAATGTTGATGTGACAAGGCATTGCAACAGTATAAGTACAAATTCAACTATAACCAAAAATAAAAACTGTCAAGGGATGTAGCTCAGTGCTTAGTAGTAGACTACTTGCCATTCATAAGACCCTGGTTTGATCCTGGAGGATAAGGGGGAAAGTTTAGGTTCTATGTTTTTCTCTACAGTAATACCCTTATCAGTCTCACATTTCCTGGACCTATTGTCTTTTCCCATGGCCACCTAACAGGATCTCTCCCAGGCAATTTGACCAGCCTATTCTTCTTTGCTTAACTCACTGTCCTCCTCCTCCTCTCTGTTTCCTCCTTTGATGTGCTGCTCAGAATTCCTTGGAGCTCTTTAGAGATTTTCCACTTCAAATCTTTAAATACATAAATTGGAATTGAGGCCAGTTAGATAGTCTTTCTATTTTCTTTCTTTTCCCTTCCCTTCCCTCTGTTTCTTCCCCTTCCCTCTCTCCTCATTCCCCTTTCCCCTTGACAAATAGAACTTTGTATGTTTTTTCAGGCAAATGTCCTTATTTGGCTGACTCTAAATCTCTAAAATTACCCAGAACACAGAACCTATGTGCTCCTTCTTTTTTTCCTGCTGTGATAGGGTGTGAATGAGTTTCTTCTCTTTCCAGTAGACACTTGAGCTACTTCTTACACTCTTTCCTTGTCTCCCTCTCTGAAGTCTTCTTAGATCATTAAAAAATATTGACTTCTCTTCTATTTTAAAATAAAATAGAACAAACCTCCACTTTTTAATCCCCAGCATTTCCTTAATCTACTAGTTTTTCATTTGCTTGCTAAATTAGACGTCATCATTCACTCCTTCCTCTTTCTTTCTTTTTTTTTTTTTTTTTTTTTGGGGTCCGGTCGTGGGGCTTGAACTCTGGACCTGGGCACTGTCCCTCAGCTCTTCAGCTCAAGGCTAGCGCTCTACCACTTGAGCCACAGCGCCACTTCCGGCTTTTTTTTCTTTTTGCTTATGTGGTGCTGAGGAATCGAACCCAGGGCCTCAGGCATGCAAGGCAAGCGCTTTAACCACTGAGCCACCTTCCCAGCCCCTCTTTCTTATTTTCTATGCAACTGATATTCAAATTTTGTCAAATTCAACTCCTCAGTATTGCTTTATCTATATGCTTTTGTCTCTCTCCAATGTAAAGTTTCCAAATCTGTGCTACCCAATAGAAATATAATGTGAAAATATGTAAAAGTTTTAAATTTTCTGGGAGCCACCAAAAAGTAAAAAGAAAAATCCATTTAAATTTTTATTTCATTTTTACTTAAATCAAATATCAATAATATTGTTATTTCAGATGCAGCTCATTATAGAAATCTATTAATGAGATAGTTTGCATCTTCACTTTGGATTGGTGATATTTCGAGAGGCCTAACTACCAACTAGATGCTGGTGGCTCATGCTTGTAATCCTAGTTGCTAAGGAGCTGAGGTCTAAGGATCGAGGTTCGAAGCCAGTTCAGGCAGGAAAGTCTGTGAGACTCTCATCTCCAATTAACCACCAAAAAGCTAGAAATGTATCTGTGGCTCAAATGGCAAAATGTTAGACCTGAACAAAAAAGCATATGCAGGGATAGCACTCAGACCCTATGTTCAAGCTCCAGGACTGGTGCACACACACACACACACACACACACACAGCATAAGTTCCTATATTAATAATATTGGACAACAGAACTTTAGGTAAGCATCACTTACCTATGTCAGACTCTTGTTGGATGGCAACAAGCCCCAGTGATCTCCTAGCTTCCACTTGGGTCTCCTCCCCATATGCCCTGTAAACTATAACCAGGATGATTTTTTTCCTAAAAATCATTTTGATTTTCTCCAAAGAACCCTATGTGATTCCCTCAGCTCTCTATGACCTCTTGCATTTACAAGGCTCTGCATAAGTAGATGTAGCCTTCTTTTCCACCTTCAGCTCTTCCTTTTCATAGATGGTGCATATTCCCACAACTGCACACAAAATTACAGCGTAATTGTCTTCATAAAGCCATTATTGTCTTCTTGGATTATGGATCACTGTCTATTTGTTCCTTCTGTTTAACATGCTTTTCTTTACTCTCCTTCTTCATATTCATCCTCAAGAGCTAACTGCTGCTCCTACTAGACGTTCCTCTGAAACATCCCAGATCCGCTAGATGCGAATGGAATGTTCCTTCTGTGTGCTCCCATGCAACTCCTGTATTCTTCTACTACAACACCTCTCACATTATTGGTGAGTCCTTTATAACTGGCTGCCAACTTCCTGAACTTCAATCAGAGCCAGGGCAGGGCCAACCCTAACTTTGACAATGCCTTATTACTAGCTCCAAGTAGAGTGCCTACCTACTGGTAGGTGCCCAGTAGACACCTCATCATTAAAGAA
Organism: Dipodomys ordii; assembly: GCF_000151885.1. Lineage (NCBI taxonomy): Eukaryota > Metazoa > Chordata > Mammalia > Rodentia > Heteromyidae > Dipodomys > Dipodomys ordii. Next base: position 8,807,504 of record NW_012267221.1, read on the forward strand.
ATGAATAAATGTAATCTTTGGGGGACCAGGAAAAGAAGAATGTGAATCTTGTCTATTTGTAAACCTTCTGGTGCTTTAAAGGTATTTGTGTCTTCTGTCTTTCCTTAATTTCTTAGATCTCACTAGTATCCAGATGAGTTTGCTTTAAAAGAAATTGCTTCTTTAAGGTAGGTATTAAAAGGTAAAGAGCATGAAATAGCTTTTTCAATAAAAGAAAGACATGAAAACTTCCCAGAAAGAATCACTATAAATTTAATAGCATTTATTAAGAGAATTAACATTCAATTTGTAGTGAAATAACTGTTATTAAAGGTATCAGTGATCTTCATTTTCCTAAACCTAAAAGAAATGTTAAATCCTGAGCATCTCACCTAACTTCTCAGGTGCCAGTCTTTTCTTTTTTTTTTTTTTTTTTGGGTCCGGTCATGGGGCCTGAACTCTGGGCCTGGGCACTGTCCCTCAGCTCTTCAGCTCAAGGCTAGGGCTCTACCACTTGAGCCATAGTGCCACTTCCGGCTTTTTTCTTTTTGCTTATGTGGTGCTGAGGAATTGAACCCAGGGCCTCATGCATGCAAGGCAAGCGCTCTACCACTGAGCCACCTTCCCAGCCCCAAGTGCCAGTCTTTTCAAACTTAACCTCTCTTGGTATTTTCTCCCCTAATGCTAGGGATCAAACTTAGCACCTTATTTGTGCCTGGCAAACACACTTCCATAGAGCGATATTTCTATCACTCAACTCCGCCCTGTGAGCCTTCTTTCCCCCCCCCCCCGAGTCTCTGAAAATGTCTCCTGATTATCTGCCTATCTTCATGAATATTCCTCCTTCTCATCCTCCTATCTTAACCTTTAAATGTGATCATTATTCAAAGCTAGACCTTCAGCCCTGTTTTCTCTTTCTTTCCTTCCTTCCTTTCATTATTCTTTCTTTCTTTCTCCTTTTCTTTCTTGTAGGGCCTTAACTCTAGGCCTGGGCACCGTCCCTTAGCTCTTCAGCTCAAGGTGAGTGCTCTACCACTTGAGCCACATCACCACTTATGGCTTTTTGTGCTTATGTGATGCTGAGGAATCGAACCCAGGACCTCATGCATACAAAGCAAACACTCTACCACTGAGCTACCGTCCCAACCCCTTGGCCCTGTTTTCTTAGGGGCAGTGATTACTGGAGTTTGAAATCAGAGCCTCACACTCACAATACAGGTGTTTTATCATGAATCCATGCCTCCAACTCTATTTTCCCTTAGTTAGCTTTTGCCCAAATTGGTCTGGAACCACAATCTGCCCAATCTCATTCTCCCACGTAGCTAAAATTATAGGCACGAGGTACTAACAACCATCTCTTCAGTTACTTTGTATCTTGTCTCTACTTCTCCCTAAATATTCTTATCTATCACTCTGTTTATGTGTGTGTGTGTGTGTGTCCTCTTTTCATATCTTCAAAAACAACTCTCTACTAACAACCATCTACCTATGCACGCCTGTGGAAGATAGGAATGCATTCCAAATTGTATAAGTGAAAATGGAATTAATGAGCATCTATAAAACGAACTCTCAACAAAGTGTGGTGGTGCATGCCTATAATTCCAGCATTCAGGAGGCTGAGGCAGGAATATCACAAACTTGAGAACAGCCTGGACCATAGAAACCCCCAAATTAACCAGGTTACTGGATGGTTGTCCATTTCTCTAGCAGCCAGGAAGGATGTTGGTGTTAAGGCAGTGACCAGCTTGATTTCCAGTATATTGATAGCAGTTCAGATTCAGGATCTTCTGACCAAATGTCTGTATCTTTACACTGCTGGAGCATTTCTTGTCACTCTGGAGCTTGCAGTAATAAAGCATATGCAGATTTCTATGAAATCTGGTTTGAAGGAGATGAAGAAGCCTGTTGTTTTTCAGAGTGCAAGGTGATCTGGGAAAGTAAATAATTTCTCTGGTTTGAATTCCCTTTATATTTGTCCTTGACCTGTACTCCTGAACTATGAAACATGATTAGGTAGTCTAAAGAATAGTTTCCTTGATAAAATAATAATTAACAAATAAGAAAAACAAAATGGCACTAACAGAATACCTCACTCTCCTACTGTTGGCTGCTTCATGAAATGACATCCTACCATCTTGTTCAAGCCAGAGCACTGGTTTTACTTACCTTACACAGCACCTCCTCTCAGAAGCCCAAGTAACAATATTTACTATGTCAACCAGTCTGTAGTAGATTGGCATTATAAATGTTTTACATTAGTAAATTTGTACAGCATTCTTAAAGTAGATAGATATTATATATAATTATATATCCATCACATATATATGTAATTTTGCAGAACTGACATTTTTTCCCTGGGATTCCACACAGTATTTAATGTTATGAAGTTCAATGGCATCTTTGCTGTTGTTTCTGCCTTTTGGTATGCTAAATGGAGAATATTTAAGTAGCATTTATTTTCAAAATGAGTAACAAGAGACTGACATGTTGAATTTAATTTTGTACAACTATTTAATTAAAGTTTTTATAAATAAATTCCATAAAAATTACAAAATAAAATAAAACCAACGTTGATATTGATCCCCTGATTTCCAGCTACCACCAAGACAATACTTCATCCTGATCTAACACTGTTTTCTGATCAAGATCAACCAGACATGTACTTTAAGCTGTTGAAACCACTTTCTGTGGTATAGTATTTACTTTTGTCTTCTGTTACATAACTCTTCTCATTGCAATTATTTATAGGCTTTACAAATCCTCCTTCCATAGCTTACATTTCTTGAAAGCATATGCTACATGATACCATGTGCTCTTCATTCAAGTATCCTATATAGTCAATTTTTGTTTATTGGATAAATAAACTTCAGAATAATTACAGAGTGACAAATATGAATATTTTGGATACCAGTCAACATTTATAACCTGTTTCCCACTTTCGAAGAATTTGTTTTATAATGACAAGAAGCTTGAAATTAGAAGTGAACAAAGGAAGTATAACTTTGGAATGCAGAAACAAGGCCATGGTAATCACCTCTTCATTTGCATCTAGACACTTGCAAATAGGTAGAATAGTACAGGAGATACTGAGAAAGAATATTTCAGTATAATGCAATTGCCTTTTTATTGCTTTTAGAGATAAGGAAGCAATAAAATTCTTTTTTTTTTTTTTTGTCAGTCATGTGGCCTGAACTCTGGTCTGGGCTCTGTTCCTCAGCTCTTCAGCTCAAGGCTAGCGCCCTACCACTTGAGCCACAGTGCCACTTTCAGTTTTTTCTGCTTATGTGGTGCTGAGGAATTGAACCCAGGGCCTTCCTTATACATGCAAGACAAGCACTCTACGACTGAGCCACCTTCCCAGCCCCGCAACAAAGTTCTATAACCTAGAATTATGGAAAAGTAAAATCTCTGGCTTCCCATTAGCTTGTCTGTATTCAACCTTGTTGGCAACATTGGCAATGCCTAGGGCCATCGCCCCTGGTATTATAAAATTGATACAGTTTCTCATCAAGACATTCCTGTTTCATTGCTGGTGGCCATGCTTGTAATCCTAGCTACTCAGAATGTTGAGATCTGAGGATTGCCATTCAAAGCCAGCCCAGGGAAGAGATGTCCATAAGATGATAATCTCCAAAGAGAAACCAAACCCCTAGAACTAGAGCTCAGCTCAAGTAACAGAGTATTAACCTTGAGCAAAAATAATCTGAGGGACAGCTCCCAGGCTCTGAGTTCATGTACCAGTACCAGTACATACACACACACACACACACACACACACACACACAATGATCAGTGAATTGACATACCTATTATTTAAAACATACATGCTTCTCATGACAAAATATAAGGTGTCTTTTTTTCTTACACATAGTCAAGTATACAGCATATTAATAATTATACTTACCGAGAGGTCATCAGAATTCATTCATCCTGAAATGTTTTATTCTAACCAAAATTTCTTCCTTTCACCACATGGACACAGCTGCTAAAATCCACCACTTCATCAACTGCTTCTATGAATTCAACTTTTTAGGATTCCACATGGAAGTGAAATTGTGCTTTATTTGTCCTTCTGTGCTTGGTTTACTTTACTTCACATAATGCTTTTCAGGTTCATCTGTGTTATAACAATGGATAGTAATTTCTCTCGCTCTTCATTATATATGTATGTTACAGTTCCTAGAAGTCCTTATCCATCAACATACATTTAAATTGATTCTTTTCTTTGTTGTTGTGAATGAAGAAACATAGAGTAAAAGTATTTCCTGGGGTGGTGTGATGAGAGACATGTCTGTTAAAATCACAGGAGCAATATGATTATATGCCTACTTTTGTCCCAGAGAGAACCACGCAAAGCATTCCTTTTGTGAATGAGAACTGATGTGCTTTTATGGGAAATACAGATCCCAAATAAAGCTGCTTAAGTGTGAAGCGGCTTTCTCTCCCATTGAGTCTGGATATAGACAGCTCAGTATAGGCATGATGACTCCATAGCTATTTAGGATTCAAGCTGCTTTCACATGGCTCAGATGTGGCTTTCTCCTCAAGCTGTAAGCCTTACTTTGAGCTATCCCTAAGACTGAAAATAGGATGAAGGGAAAATGATGATCAATTTCTAGGAAAGCTTGTCATTAAGGGAAGACATGCTTCTTTCTCTCCAAGTGTGGCCACAAGCTGAAAGTCAGGAGATACATTATCATAGATAGGAGAAGAAATATTGAGACCAGTAGTAGTGTTTAGCAAAAACTTAGGAAATATTTCTAAATACATACACTAATCATATAACCTTAAGGATATACCATTTCAACTTTATATGTATAAATTCAGGCAAGTTACAATGTTCTTGAGTATTTGTTTCTTCCTTTACCACTTCATGCAAAGTTCCTTTACAGAATTTGCCATGATCTATTAAGATTTATCACTGTGCTCCGCAGGACTTAGTTTAGTAACCTAGGTGTAATTAGGATTCCCTATCCCTGATCATGGCTCTTGGAGCCTTCTTTGTAGCAGTCTACTCTCTTCCAATGATTTGCTCCTTTGCTTCCTCATTCACTGACCTTCATCCCTTACTTTCTCACTATGGTACAAACTTTTTTTTACTTTTTCATGTCTCTATATAACAACCCATATGAGTAATCATATATCAGTGTCACATGTCAATGCCATACATGTTTTATTATCAAGTTAGAACTTCCATACCATGCATTCTTGTCACAACAACATGGTTTTCATCACACAATCCAGCTTTTGTTGTTGTTAATATCTTCATCACAATGGTAGAATCCTGGAAGCACATTTTCCCTTTACCAATCACCCACATGAAACTGTAAGTTGGCATGGTTTATACACCTGCTCAGAACTTAGTGCTATGGAAGAATTGACATAGAATAGCTAGCTTTCAAAATAAGATTTCATCAGAATCTGCTATAGACAATATGTATACAACTTCCAGCTGTTGGAGATGGACCAGTGCTACAAGACTGCAGGAGCCCCTGGTTAAGCAGACTGTCTAAATCTGGAAAGTTTTTTCATATCCCATAAAGATAACTATTGTTTTTCTTCCAATCTTAAAGCACCTTTCCTTTAACAGACCATTAATAGGTGTGTGTGTATGTGTGTGTGTGTGTGTGTATGTGTGTGCCAGTCCTGGGGCTTGCCTGGGCACTGTCCCTGAGCTTCTATTGTTCAAGGTTAGCATGCAACCACTTGAGCCATAGAGCCACTTCTGGCTTTTTCTGTTTATGTAGTACTAAGGAATCAAATCCTGGTAGAGCACAAGATGGAATTCCTGAGATCAAAGCCCACTACTGCAAAATCCTTGCTTTTGCTTTAATGATGGTAATCAAAAGCTAAATTACAGAATTTGCAACTCTTCCAGTAACTTACTATTAAATAAATACTTCTAATTCTAAATGCAAATTATGATCAGTGTAATTTTTCACTTTAGGAAACTTATTGAAAGGAGTAATGTTTATTAACTTTTTTGAATTAAATATAATCAGTAGCTTTCTTTGCCCTCAGGTTATTATTAATAATAATTAACTGTGGTGATGAAGAATTACTAATAGTTTTGAGCCTGAGGAGCAAAATAACGTATTCTGCAAAGCTACTTGTTCCTTTAGGTATTAAGCAAAACAATCCAGTCCTTTTTTCATCCAGGAAACTACAAGCACTAGGCTTTCCCAGGTGCCAAGTACAGATCATACTCCTCCTACCTATCTTCTAGCAATTTCTTGAGCCTGTATAGCTGCCAGGAAATAAGCAGGGTCACCCTCAGTTAAGGCCTCCAATCATATATAACCAATATGGGGTGGGGGAGACAAAATACAAGGATAGGAAATGCTTGTTGTTAGCACTTGAACACCTGCCTCCACCACTTCCATTTTACTTGAAAGAAATTAGGGAGGAGAACTTGGAATGAGTCAGCTTCTTTCATCCTCCAGCAACACTGATGCCTGAGTGTGGTGGCTCTGGGCAATGAGCCTTCCACTTTCAGAATTATGGCAGCCTTGCTGTTCGCACACCAAGTGAAGAACTTGAGAAAGTATGCACTTGAGTTCAGCGATTCTCTTCTCTGGAAGTCTTTCAAACATTCCATGCCTAGGCCATTCCAATGCCAGGCCCATTAAATCAGTGCACTGGGGATATGATCCATGCATTAGAGTTTTTAAAAAATATATTTCTAAATGTTCCTAATGTGCACAGTTAAGATTGAGAACCACAAGTCTAGAAAGAGGCATCTCTTATTGACATGGAACCCACTTGCAAGCAATGGCTCTCAGTTTAATCTGCATGATGGACTTTTACAGATACGGATATGGGAAAATGGAGAGATGGTGATCAGTGAGCACAAATTTTCAGTTATATGAACAAGCTCTGGGGATCGAATTCTAGGACTACTGCAATAGATATTTTAATTTGATTATGGTAATCATCACATTATATATGGAATCTTTATTGATTTTTTTTTAGTTTTTGGCCAGTCCTGGGCTTGTATCAGGGCCTGAGTAGCTAGGATTAAAGGTGTGAGCCACCGGTGTCTGGCTTAAATGTGTTCTTAAAAAAACAAAAAACAAAACAAAACTTATTCCTGGTCCCACCTCCAGAAAATTTAACTGGTCTGGGTTGGGCTCAAATAAATGTCCACATTCCAAGAGTTCTCCCAGCGGTTCTAATGTGTAAAAAGGAGTAAAAAACCACTGCTTCAACTGGGAAATAACACCTTAATTTGTAGCCAGCTCTGAGGAAAGAATACTCAACACCTGCTGAATCACAAGTGCCAAGAACGGAAGCAACATACAGGAAAACAGTGTCAGAGATAAATGTCACCTGCTTCAAAAGGGGACCAGAGGTAGGTCTTTGTGAATGGTGTGTGTGTGTGTGTGTGTGTGTGTGTGTGTGTGTGTGGAGGGGGGGGGGAGGAAGGAAGAAGGGGGAGAGGGAGGGAGGGAGAGGGAGGAGAGAGAGAGGGTGTGATCTAGATGGGGAATAGGGATGTGGGGAACATAGTAGATCAAGCTAAACTTTTTAAGCTTGCATAAATTTGGGACATGTGGTCAGCCTTTCTGAGTCTTTGAACACCTTGGGGCACTTTTATTTGCATACAGAATAAATGTGATCCTAGGAGTTCTCCTGAGAACTGTAATCTAACAATGTGCCCTGTGTTTTGTCTTTCCTTTAATCTTTGGTAGTGAAAACACCCATTAAGTTTGAGCCCTTTTTTGGACTAAATCAGAATACTGACATAACTTCACTTCTGTTGTTTTTGGAATTACACCTCATTTTCCTTACCAGGTGACATAGATAGATCTCAGTTTGTGGAAATGGAGGAATGAGGATTTAAAAGGAACCCATCTTTGGACTTAGCTCAGGACTTAATTGGCTCAGAAGAAAGCCACTGAAAGGAAAGTCCCAGGCGATGAAGAAACAAACCATAGAGTTGAGGAAGGAAATCCTAAAGAGACCTTAGAAGTTAGTCTCCAGAAGAAAAACGGCTTCCTTCCCCGTTAACTGGGTAGTATGATTGAAGCCTAGGGGTGGAAAAATGACTGTCCTCAATTTCCAGTTTGGAATCAGTTGAAGTTCATATTATTGTACCTTGAGAAGGAAAGCCAGAGCGTTCTCAGGCTTAAAGCCGACCTCTTTAATAGTTATCCACTGATTTTTTTTGACATTCTGTATTATGTGACTTGTCCTAGCTAAAATCAAAATCTGATTACTAGCTTTTATTTGTTTAAATTACTATAAGAAAGCAGTCATTTATTTCTTTTTAATCTAGAATTTTATTATGACACAGACGGTTTATCGTAGTGATTTTGAAATTTCTGCTTTCTGCTCTGGCTCTGGGCAGGCTATTTTTCTTTTTCTTTTCTTTTTCGGGGGGGGGGGCGGGAGCGAGCAGTGGGGTGGGGGATGGTGTGCTCTACTAGCTGAAAGGGAACATCTTTAGGCCTTCACTGGTCAACCTCAGAAAGGCCTGACAGTGACAAGGATCCAGCTAGCAATGGAGATCTCCACTGTTACCAAGGTGTCTGAGGCTTCTACCCCCTCCCTCCCCAGCCAGCTTTAACTGCCCTGAGTGGTCTAACAGACTTCATTTCACAGGGTCAAAGGTTAGCTCATCCTCTCAGTCCCTGACCAACTCAAGACTCAGTCTCTTAGGGAATCGGACTCGGGGTTTTTAAACTCAAGAGTCTTTAACTTAGGGTCTGGGTGTGATTGGAGGTTAAGGAGACGTGAAGAGGTGATTAACTGGGCTACAGGAATCCGCCAGCAGTCTGGTAGCCCCGAGGCCTAAAGATCAAACACAGTGAGAATCCGCTCCGGGCAAACTCTCCTCCCAGATCGTATCACCGGCGATTCCCACCCAGTTAAACTGGAAAGAGGGTGGCAGGGTGCTGGTCTTCCGGCCGGAGACCCACGCCAGCGAAGAACACACCAGCCTACGGCGGTGGGAACACGGTGCGCACGCATCCGTGAGCTTTTCGGTGTGCGAAGGGAGCTCCACCGGCTCGGAACCCGGGGGTCCGCGGGGTCCCGCGCAGGTGCCCGCACACAGGGCGCGCGCCTGATACCCCGACAGGAGTCGAGGGGTCAAGGTCCGGGTCTGGAATGGAGTGGGAATCGCCGGTGCCCCTCCAGGCCACAAGGCTCTTCGGCGCCTGCGCAGTCAGTGCGCCAGCCGGGCCCGGGCCGGGCTGTTCGGGAAGCCCCGCCCCCACCCGCCTCTGTCCCCGCCCACCCCGAGCGTCCTGCGAGCCGGAGTCCCGGAGGCCGCAGGCCGAACGCGAGCGCAGGAAGTTGGCTCGTTCGTCGCATTGAATCTTTAATATAAAGAAAGCAACATCTGCAGAGATAGGGAAAAAAACCAAAACAAAAACCACACTTCAGAAACACCCATCGAAATGAAAGTACATTTTTCATCTCGCTGGCCAGCGGTAAAGCCACTCAATAAGTAGGAATAACAGGGCGGTGTAAGTCGGCTGGGGGATGTAGCTCAGTGGTAGAGCGCGCGCTTCGCATGTGTGAGGTCCCGGGTTCAATCCCCGGCATCTCCAGCCAGCCGTCGGTTTTTTGTTTTAGACCCCCGCTCCCTTTTCACTCCCATCACGTTAGGATGTCCAAAAACCATCAAGAAAGAAAGAAGGAAAATGGCAACATGCAAAGCGAGAACCCTTTCGATTGCTTGAAGTGAAAGTGAAACGAGAAGCTCTTTTCTTTTCCTTCTCTCCCTAAAGCCCATGTTTGTTTGGAAATACTGAATTTTCGAAGATAATGAGGGCAGAAAAACAAAAACCCAAACCAAAACCTTTGGTAAAGAGCGCAGAATGAAAGAAAAACACAACCTTGCATTGGCCGGGAATCGAACCCGGGCCTCCCGCGTGGCAGGCGAGAATTCTACCACTGAACCACCAATGCGGAGACAGTAACTGAGCTTTAGGATATCGCCCTAGAAGATGGCTCTAAGAACCACGAGTGTGTAAAAAGACAGTGATTTCTTAATTATTGATTACAAAATTATGGGGAAATCTTGAAACTTAAAAAAAATTAATTATGCTACCTTCTGTTGAACTTCATGATATTCTTCTGAAATCTGAGAAGCAAACGAGAGCTTTGATGCCTGGTAGGCTTAGGCAATGTCCTAGCCTATCCTAAAATCCATTTCGTTTCTTTTACTATTTTTTTTAAACTACTATAATAAATACATGTGTAAATTCGTTTAAGATTAAAAATAAGGGCTAGGGAAGAGAAGAGTTTGCCTAGACTCTGCAAGGCTCCGAGTTCCAATCCCCAGCACCAGGAAAAGAAAGGAAAAAAAGTTACAAATGTAAACTTCAGGGATATATTGGACCTATCATATAGGAGCTGCACTGAGAAATTTGAAGCATTATCATAGCCAAGTGGCCTGAATTAACTGTTTCAGATTTCATGTGGAACCCTTGATCCCCAACCACTTCCAAATCAAATATTATGAGTTTGAGTCTTTCCCTTTAGTGTTCCCAGGAAAAGTGAAATCGCCAACGATGCAACAAATACCAATAACGTAAAAGGAGGGGGAATTAATTCATGGAAATAGACACATAAAATAAATGTCCGTGGATTAAGGTACCTGCCTTCCTTCACTTCTGAGAGGAAAATGTCCAACAATTGTCCAAGGTCTTTGGCTAAAGAGCAGTCTGGGGAAAAGGAGACAAAATAACAACTGGCATCTAGCAGATATACATGCCAAGCTAGGTAAGCATGCTGTATATGGGCTTCAAGTGTGGAAAATTATCTCAAGCAAACAAATGAAACTGAAGCTCTCAGAGTCAAGATTGGAACATATGTAATATTAGGTCAGTGTGTTAGCCACTTTCCTGTTGTGAGTACAGCAGAATAAATCATTCTGTATTTGCCCTTGAAGTCATGTGTTGTATCTTAGGTTGTATATATTAAGAATAGCACTGTGGAATTAGAGAATAATCATAAAAAGCAATTGAAGTGATTTCAGGATTCTATATTAAAATTTGTTTCTAAAGACTCCTAGGCTTGTAATAAAGTGTAAAAGACACAGAAGTGCCAGGCACTGGTGGCTCATGCCTGTAACCCTAGCTACTCAGGAGGCTGAGAACTGAGGATCTCGGTTCAAAGCCAGCCCGGACAGGAAAGTCCCTGAGACTCTTATCTCCAATAAACCACTCAGAAAACCAGAAGTGGTGCTGTGGTTCAAGTGATAGAGCAGTCACCTTGAAGAGCTGAGGGACAGCATAAGCCCCATGACCTCCGCCCCCCCCTCCAAAAAAAAAAGGCAATCAGAAAATCTAAACTACAGTCCTAACTAGTGAAAGAATAAGTCCAAATCATTTCACCTGTAGGACTAGTTTGTTCTTATGATGAGAAAAATGAAGAATAATGTGGTTTCAAGACACCATTCAGGAACACTCATTCTATTTTATGGAACAAAATGTTGCCTGGTTTTAGAATTGAAAATAAAACTCATTAAGATCTTTAGACAAACAAACCATTATGAACGGATCTAACTTTCCAGGGAAGCTAACAGGCCAGTGACTGGTCAGGCCATACCTTCTTTGCCCTGGCCTCTCAATTTTACCAACTCATTTAAAAAATTTATTTATTTGTATTTGGTTATTAGGTTACAAGCCAGAAGTTTTAAACAAGCTAACTAATTTGAGGCTAAGGCTATCACTCAGTAATAGGCCAGGCTCTGGTTCCAATCCCTAATACTAAAATTAAGTAAAACAAAATGTTGAAAACCCCTTAACTAAATGATCTCAGATCCATTTAGTTTTTGTTGTTGTTTTAAAAACCAACCCACAACAATTGTTTGCCTACTAAAGTAACCTGTTCAAAAGCCATTTTATTTTCTGTTTTGCTGAAAGTCTGCTCATGTGTACCTATGCCTAGGGACAAATATGGTGTCCTAAGCCAGTTATCCAATTTTGGATAATCTAGGATGGGTTTAATAAGCAGAACTACAGTCAGCCAAGGCATGTCTGTGACTGATGACAACAATGGCAAGAAGATCACTTCCGCCCTTCTTTCTTCCTTGTTAACACTGCCATATAAGAGTAGAATGCTTGGGGCTGCCCAAACATCCTGAGAGACATTGAAGGCCGGGCAGAAACATGGCATCTGAGAATTTCTCCTTCTACACCATTGATTAGGTATGGGTCATTTTGTTACATACGACCAAAGATTCAAAGTAGGAGAGTATGCGTGAAGGGGGGAGGGGGGAGACAAGGGGGGTGGGAGAGACTTGGGTCTATTTAAGAAAGGAATTACTAGAAATGGTTTATGTAAATAGGAGTAACTGAGAGAAGTAATCATGCACTAATGCAAGTGGGCAGATCATTGAGAAAAGAGGCTCTTGAGAAGGGGAGGGTGGTGATTATCTAGAGCAGATCTGCTCATGCTATTGTGGGACTATCACATGGATGGCCACCAGGATCTTCAGGGCACACACAGGACAGGGCACTCACAGAACAGGGCTCACAGAACTGTTCCCACTGGGACTAGTGGAGAGAAAAAAAGCAGTGTCATGAAGCTAGTTACACACAGCCAAGGCTGCTGTGCTACCTCAGTGGTCCAGTCGCTCATGACACCAAATGCAACACCTTACAAATGTCGAAAGGCTTCTAGTCAAAGAATGTAAGCCATTAAGAGACAGAATCAGGAGGCTTTAACTCCCTCCCGTTTCTTGCCCGGGGAGCAGAATCATTTCCATTTCTCCCTAAACTACTAAAATAAATCCTTGCTAAAACTTAGAAAAAAATAGTTCATGTACTACATAGTCACCAAAGCAAGGCTTCCCTTCCCCCTTTATTTTTTAACTTGTGAGTGATTGTATTGATTTAATACACACAGCTTATTTCTGTCCCAGGTTACAAGCTAGCCCTGGGGAAATGGTGGAGCCTGTCATTTGGATTGCCCTTTACTGGCTGGGAATTAAATCATTACTTATTCCATTTTAGAATCACAAGTAGTACCCTAAGGCCTACTTTCCTAGGGATTAAAATCAAGGCATGGAAATGAAGAACCCAGGTATAATTCTCAGATGCATGCAGATGTTGAGAATGTAGCAATTTTTCCTGGAAAGCTGTCATTGCAAAATCATCTGCTCACCTCGCGTAGTCCTCAAGCATGTCTAATTAGTCAACAAGTCGAAGTCTTCTCTCAGATGGCACTGGAGTTTGCTTTCCTACTCAGGCCAAACTCACTACATGATCAGTGAACTCCTCCCATTATCTGAGAGCCCTTACATTTCCTTAACTCTCCTTCCTATCTCTGTTCCTTCTTCCTTTCCTGTCTTTACGTCTTCTTCCTTAACTCTTGAAAATTCAATCATTCTTTTCTTTCTAATTCTAAAATTGAATGCATTCCTGTCATGTAAAGTCCTGAGGATAGAAGAAGTGTAGTGTGGTGTGAACGTGGCTACCATCATCTTGGCAGAAGTGACTTTTGCCTCTTCCAAATGGCCCTCCTTTTCCTAAGTCATATCATCTTTTTTTTTTTGGCATATGAAAAACCAGAGAGAATAGAATTTTATTGTTGAGTGTATTCTTTTTTTTAATTGTGAAAATACTGTAAACAGGGGTTACAATTACATGGGCAAGATAATGAGTACATTTCTTATCAAGCATTGTAGCCTCCTCCTTTGTTTTTTCCCTTTCATTTCATCTTTTTTCATCTCACATTTTTTACATTTCCTTTCATGTGTATAACTCATGCTTACGGCTCAAAATCAAAGCAATATATGAGAGTATGTCTTGAGGCTCAACCTGGTGGCATGCTGTACAATCTTAGTACTTGAGCAGGCAGCACAAGAGCATCACTAGTTTAAGAGGATCACAAGTTCAAGATCAGCCTGGACTACTTCATCCCACCTCCCACTAGTTCCTGCTTTCTTTTCTAAAGGCAACCACTATTATGCTTTTTGTGTTCCTCTCTCTATATATGTGCTTATTTATATACATTATTAGTATACATTAGCTATACAAGGAGGGCTTCATTGTAATATTTTCAAACATACATACAATGTATCCCTCAACCTCACCTCTTCTCTTTCCCTTCTTCACCCTTTTCCTTCTGAAAACAATTAGAGCAGTTCTCGTTGTTCTATTTTCAAACATGCATGTAAAGTACTCCTACCATATTCAAGCCCATTCACTCTCCTCCTTTACCTAGCCACATATTTATTTATGTTTATTTTTTAATTGTAAGGGTGATGAACAGGGGAGGGGGAGTTTACAGTTATGTAAGGAAGGTAATGAGTCCATTCCTTTTTTCTTCTTCTTTTTTTTTGGGTCCGGTCGTGGGGTCTGAACTCTGGGCCTGGGCGCTGTCCCTCATCTCTTCAGCTCAAGGCAGGCGCTCTACTATTTGAGCCACAGCGCCTCTTCTAGCTTTTTTTTCTTTTTGCTTATGTGGTGCTGAGGAATTGAACCCAGGGCCTCATGCGTGCAAGGCAAGCGCCCTACCACTGAACCACCTTCCCAGCCCATTTCTTTTTAAACACTGTTAACCCTCCCTCATTTTCTCCCACTTAGCCCTCCCTACTCCCCTCTTCCCACAGATATATTTATGTGGATTCTGATATTTCATTGTATTTTTAATCAAAAAATGGTCTCTTATAGTTGTAACTACAATCTCTTTTTTTTTTTTCTCCAGAAAAATACATCTAGGAAAGTTTTTCTTTTAAGAGCACATGAAATGAAGGGATGGAGGCAGGGCTGGAGCAGTATCTTGCTAGCCACCAGCTGAGTGGGAGGTCCTGAGTTCAAACCCCTCTACCAGGGGTTCTAGTAGTACCTTAAAGTTAAATTTCTGAAGGAATGGAATCAAGGCATAAATATGCAGAATACAGCTGCAATCCTAGGATGCATAAAGACAGCAGGAAACTCCCTTCAATGGAGTTATCTAAGCCAGCCAAGGATGTTTAAGTTGTTTCTGATACTATGATGTGAAATGACTGATACTGTGGCAGATGCTTTGTATGAAGGCAGTTTTTCCATGTTTGATAACATCCACAGGATGAATTCCTAGAATTAGAATTTCTAAGGCAGAAGGTGAGAGCTTTTTAATGTTGATTCACAAGGCAAAATTAATTACTCCCCAAGAAATCTAATTCTTGACATTACTTTCATCATACTAATCTTTCCCTTGTAAACTTTGTGGACTGTATGTCCAACCACATTTTTAAAGTTTGTCAGATCCAGAGTGGCCTTCATGAAAATGTGGGCCTTAATTCTGTTGTCACCAAGTTGTAATTCTTTTTTGTCTCTTCACTGACTCTATTTTAATTTTAAGAACGCGTTATACGCTTCCTATAAAATTGGTTGTAAATACGAGTTTCTTTTAAAATGGTAATTACTGTTAAAATTAAGCACTCTTTATTTTTTTTTTAATTTTTTTATTTTTTGGGTCCCAGTCGTGGGGCCTGAACTCTGGGCCTGGGCGCTGTCCCTCATCTCTTCAGCTCAAGGCAGGCGCTCTACTATTTGAGCCACAGCGCCTCTTCTAGCTTTTTTTTCTTTTTGCTTATGTGGTACTGAGGAATCGAACCCAGGGCCTCATGCATGCAAGGCAAGCGCTCTACCACTGAGCCACCTTCCCAGCCCCCGCACTCTTGATTTTTTATTTTCTTTTTTTTTGTTGGTCCTGTGGCTTGAACTCTGGGCCTGGGTGCATGTCCCTGAGCTCTTCAGCTCAAGGCAAGCACTCTACCATTTGAGCCACAGCACCATTTCCCCAGTTTTCTGGTCGTTAATTGGAGATAACAGTCTCACAGACTTTCTTTGCCTGGGCTGGCTTTGAATTGTGATCCTGAGATCTCAGCCTCCTGAGTAGCTAGGGTTACAGGGGTGAGCCACTGGTGCTTGGCAAAATTAGGCATTCTTAAATGTCTATTTTAACATATAAAACACTAAATATATGGAGATAAATAAAATACATAGATAAATTCCTTGAGATCTTCATTATGTGAAGAGTACAACGTTGTGACTCTTAATCTTGGAACACATGGCTTTGCATTTGTTCTTATCTGGGTGCTCCAAGTTCTGTGGCCAGGCGTGGCTAGATTCTCCAGACTCCTACATCCAACTAACATTGTACTATGGCAGCCATACATTCTTGCTGTTGTCCCAAACTCTGGATACTGGTACTCTTTATGATGATAGTTTTGCTCGTGTTGCTTTCTCCTCCAGACAGTTTCCTTTATCTCTGTACAACAGTAGTTCTGGTTCTAGTCCCAAAATCCCTTTAAGGTTAGATAAGTCATTTCTTTTCTCTAGTTTGGAGATGTAAGATGAAGTATTGTTCTAGAGCACCAAGATAAATTTTTTATCAGCATTAAGAAAATATGTGTGTTTAGGTTGCTTGTAAATATGCATGTAAATAGTTCTGTTAATAACCCATTATTTTACATCTGGTACATCTGTGTCTGCTAATGCTGTTAGCTTTCTCAGTTTTCTGCTTGTTTGTTCAGTCTGAATTAAAATAGATTTTAAAAATAAAAAAAAGAAAATATGTGTGTTTAGATTGCTTTGAAATAAGACAAGTTTGAGATTGTAGGAAAAGTTTGAATATGATGACAGCATGTAATCTTAGCTACCCAGGAGGCTGGGTATGGTTCAAAGCCAACGTGGGCAGGAAAGTCTAGGAGACTCTTATCTCCAATAAGCCACCAGAAAAACCAGAAGTGGTGCTGTGGCTCAAATGGCAGAGCACTAGCCTTGAGCTGAAGAGCACAGGGACAGTGCTCAGATCCAGAGTTCAAACTGCACGACCGACCCCCTCACCCCAAAAAATAATGATGACAACATGTCATGGTAAGAGGTCTTGGCAAGGTGAGAAAGAGTAGATTTGAGTGGACAAGGTATTTCCTCATTAGAGTTCATAAATGTTATAACAAGAAAAACAAGTTTAAGAACACCCCACTTTAGGTGGACACAACTGGGTCACAGCTGTAATCCTATCTATTAAGGAGACTGAGATCTAAAAAGCATGGTTTTGAAACCAGCCTAGGCTAGAAAGTCCATTAGATTTTTCTCTCCAATTAACCACCAAAAAAGTTAGAAGTAGAGTTGAGGCTCAAATGGTAAAGTGCTAGCCTTGAGCAAAAAAGTTCAAAATTATTCATGTAGAATAAGACATTCATTGTAAGATAATACATCTAAACAAAAGGATGTTACACATGATAAAGTGATGGCTTTTAGAGAAGCAAAGGAAATGGAATAAAAATATAAGGCTAAAAGTGAATAAATAGATGGCAAAATAATAGATGGACTGCAGCCTAAGATAATAACTTGACAAGTTATTGTCATAATTGATTATTGTGATTATACAATTGTGATTAATGCAATCCCAAGTAAATGAATTCCCTCAACAGAAGAAAATAGACCTGGGTGCCAGTAGCTCTCTCTTATAATCCTAGCTACTCAGAAGGTTGAAATCTGAGGATTGCATATCAAATCCAGCCTGGGCAGGAAAATCCATGAGATTCTTTTATCTCCAATTAATTCCTTTTAAAAAAAATATGGAGCTGAGGCCTTGAACAAAAAGCTAAGGGACAGTGCTCAGGACCTGAGTTCAAGCCCCCAAACTGGCACACACATACACACAAAAGTAATACATCCATACTATAAAAATGTAAACAAAAAATACAAATGTATAAAATCAATAGTAAACTGTCCATTGTACTATTCTTCCCTTCCCCATGTCTCAGATCCAGATCATAAAGTTCACTTCCATTAATAGTTTTTGTGTTTAGTTGACTTTTCTGTTTTTCTTTTCTTTTATTGTAAAGGTAATATACAGAGGAGTTACAGTTACATAAGTAATATAATGAGTACAATTCTTTTCAAGCAGTGTTACCCCCTCGCTCATTTACCCATCCCTCATTTTCTCCTGCTTTCCCTCCTCCAGACTCTCCTCACCCCAAGTTGTAAAGTTCATTTCCAACATAGTATCTAGTGACTATCTCTATTGCATTGGTTCTCTTTGTCCCACAGTTTCTTTGTTAGCTTGCTTTTCTATACACCCATTCAGCATATACATTGTATACATGTATGTAAATGTCACAATGAAATTTCCCTCGTGCATAACTAATGTATGGTAATAGAAAATCTTTAAAAATATAGACTTTCCATTCACTAGCACCATAGAATAGATAAATAAAATTAAACAGATTAAAAGTAGTTTTTCCCTTTCTAGAAATAACTGACATGTTTATATTTCTGTTATTTTAGGTGTAGAAGCCTTAATTGTAATAGTGGTCATGAAGGATTACAGTCCTAAGTATAACACAGAAGAGGCAGGATATGAAAGCTTAAAGAGGGAATTAAATATATTTTTCACCATCAATTCTGCAAATATCATTGTAAACTTATATGTTTGCCTTTTTATTTTTTAACCACTTAAAAACATTAAGATGATAAAGTTTAATAAAAAAAAGTGACACAGAAAACAAGCTCTAAGTCTTGAGTATAATAGAAATAACAGAACTCGATAATATATTAATGTATAACCCATATGCAGAAAAGAATTAACTTGGGTCAGGAGTAGTGGCTCACACTGTGATCCCAGATACTCAAGAGACCAAGACTGAGAGGATCCAGGTTCAAGGCCAGCTGATGCAAAATTAGCAACACTCTACAGCAACAAATAAACCAGGTATAGGTGTTATACATTGTTATCCCAGCTGTATCAGGAGCATCTGTAGAGGACTGTGATCTGAGGATGACCCTTAGTAAAACAAAAACAAAAACAAAAACAAAATCAACAGGGATATGGTTCAATTGGTAGAACACTTACTTGGCAAGTTCAAGGCCCTGAGTTTTGGTTTTTTTATTTTTTGTTTTTATTGTGAAAATGCCGTACAGAGGAGGGTGACAATTACATGAGAAAGGTAATGAATACATTTCTTATCAAGCATTGTTGCCTCCTACTTTGTTTCCCTTTCCCATCCCTTCCCATCAACCTCCCCCCCCCCCAACTCTGCCAAAGTTGTAAAGTTCATTTTTTGACATAATGGGTCCACCTGTATCCCTATTTAAATGATTTGATTTTTCCCTTCCCCTCCACAAATTATACCAACATCAAATACAGTGAAAACAGGGGTTATACCGTGGTAGAGGGACATAGAAAGCAACATAGAAGATCATCTTATAAATATGTTAGAAACAATCGCATGAAAGAATAAAACATTTGAATACTTATCTTGGGGTTCATTTCACCTAACATCAATTTATCTAACCTTTTCTGCTTGTCTCAGATATATACTAGTTATTGCAAATAAGGGAAACCATCAGACCTATGTTTCTTTGGGCCTGGCTTACTTCACTTAATATAATTTTTTCCAAGTCTTTCCATTTCCTAACAAATGGGGCAATGTCATTCTTTCTGATGAAGGCATAGAATTCCATTGTATATATATATACTACATTTTCTTGATTCATTCATCTACTGAGGGGCCTCTGAGTTGGTTCCATATCTTAGCAATGGTAAATAATGCTGCAATAAACATAGTTGTGCTGGTGGCTTTAGTATGTCTTGTTTGTGATAGTTTGGGTAAATGCCCAAAAGTGAGATTGCTGGGTCATAGGGGAGCTCTATGTGGTCTTTTGAGGAACCTCCAAAGTGGTTAAACAAGTTTACACCAACAATGCAGTAGGGTTCCCTTCAGTCCACATCCCCTCCAGCATCTGTTGTTATTAGAGTTCTTGATTCTAGCCATTCTAACTGGGGTGAGGTGGTATCTCAATGTTGTTTTGATTTGCATTTCTTTTATGGCTAGTGAGGTTGAGCATTTCTTCATGTGTCTATTGGCCATCCTTTTTTCCTCTTCAAAGAACTTTCTCTTTAAGTCTTGAGCCCACTTATTTATTGGGCAGTTGTTTCTTTAAGGATTTGTTGTTGGGGGATTTAATTTTTTTAGTTCCAGGTATATTTTAGATATGAGACCTTTGTCTGTTGTGTGGAAGGCCCTCAGTTTTTGAACCATTGTATGTAAACACAGTCAGATTCATCCAAATCCATTATGAAAGCCTGACTTGCCTTATAATCTGACCATAAGAAGAAAAAGAAAACACTAGTTATGTATATAAAATAATACCAGTCCAGTAAATTGTAGTTTGAACAAGAAACCGCTCTACTGCCAGAAGGAAAAGAAAAGGAAAAGTATTGCCTCAAGTAACATTTGAACACAGTACAGTACTTTGACTATTTAGTGATGTTTTCTGGAAAAAAAATTATAAGTAAGTCTTAAATGTCACATGACAGACATATCATTAGTAAATTGGTATAGTGATTTTGAAATTATTTTATAAGTACTATAGGATAAAGAAAATGGGTAATATATAAATGTGCTGTTCAGTCTGTCACTCTGGAAAGAAAGAGAAACTAGATGGCATTGGGGTTGTGAATGTAGCACATAGGCAGAGCGTATTTAGCATGTGGGTCCTTATCTCTAGCACCAAGGCAGAAAAACCCACATTGGCGAAATATAAGAAAGAACTCTGGACTACTGAATTCAAACTGGAAGTGATCCTTACAAAATCATGATTAAGAATATTTCCCCTTATTTGCGTCAACTGAAAGGGTATAGAAGCAGTAAGAAGTCTAGCACAAGAAGTCTAACTCATGGCTAGACCTTGATTTCTAAAGACTTTCCTAATTTTTGTATATGGAGCAAACAAGGGCTCATTCTCATAAAATCTTGCAAAATCACACTTTTGCAAGAAACACAATGTATCTAATCATAAGGGTAAGAAAAGAGGCCTCTTTTTTGTTTTTTTTTTTGGTCAGTCATGGGGCTTGAACTTTGAGCCTGAGCACTGTCTCTCAGCTCTTCAGCTCAAGGTGAGTGCTCTACCACTTGAGCTACAGCTGGCACTTTGAGTTTCCTGGTGGTTTATTGGAGATAAGAGTTTCACGGACTTTCCTGCCCGGGCTGACTTTGAACTGCGATCCTCAGATCTCCTCTTGAGTAGCTAGGATTACAGGCGTGAGCCACAGGCGCCCGGCAAGAGGCCTCTTCTTAGTTGCATACTTCTGACTTCTTGTATCCTCACCTGGCAGAAAGAAAATGAAGGATACTCTCTCTGGTGTCCTTTTTAGGAACAGAGTGTTTGTGGCTAAGTACACATTGCCATTTACGAGCTGTGGACACTGTGGCAGGTGGATGATTTGTGAAATAAAGAAAGTTATATACACATAAGCATTGAGAAGAATTTTTAGATCATATTAAGGACCTAAAAGCTGTTACTTGTTACTAAAGACAAGTTTAAATATGGGCTTTTAGTTATTCACATTTACAAAAAAGTTTCTGCATGTATGACCTTTGTAACAAATACATAGTAGTACAATTCACTTTAAAAAGGCCAATTATCTGAATAGATTTAATTCAGTGGGTTATGATTTGTCATGAATATGACATTTGATGGAGGTAGGTCAAAGTCAGGTTAGATGTTTCCCAAGAGTAGTCACCTAGCATTTTCCTGGGTGATTTCTACATCTCAAGGTGTGGCTCTCAATTTTGTAAGCTCAGAAGTTTTCTTCTTGGTACATCTGAATAAAACCACCCCAGGCTGAGGAAGTAGTTCAGCAGAAGAGTACTTGCCTACTATGTATGATGACCTAAGTTGACTTGTCAGTAAAGCAAAAAGAAACAAACCGACCAAAAGCAATGCCTCTGAATCATGTGAAGATCAAATGAGAACCACAGTCATTTGGTTCCTAATTCAAACTATCATTTCTTGGACTAGTATTATTGTCTATACCTAACAAGTACTTTTTTTCTTCTTCTTTTGATCAAATATAAGGGAAGTCAGACTTTCCTATAATGAATTTGGATGAAACTCACTGTGTTTACATACAGCATGGGGATATCGTTGTAAATTCAATAGCATCAATTTAAAAAATATTATTTCCATTTGCATAAGAGATACATATCCCTGATAGAGAAACTGGACAGAGTCCAACGTCTGGGCCATGATCTCCCCCCCTTGGACTGGTTGTACTAAGGTGTACCTCTTCAGTTGAGACTAAATATGCTTAACCCCTTCCTAGACACACCTTAATAGTATTGCTAAAGTTAGTTGATTGTAGGTTTTTTTGTTCTTTGCTTCAGAGATTGTCCTGAGTTATTTTTCTTATTTTTATTCAACTTTGTTTCTTTTATTGTCCTGATTTCTAAAATCAGTTCACACTTGTTCCCAAGTCCCACTTGGAATATATGGTGTATGAGAAACAGCAGGGAAAACCTCCCTATCTAGAAAGAAGTCTCTTTTGAACACCTGTTTGTTCACAACTAAGGCACATTCATGGTAAGTTACTGAACAAGTCAGTGAGTATTTTTATCATTAAGTACCATGGATAGAGTGGCTTGTAAAGAACCTAAATTTATTTCTCAGCTCTGCAGCCTGAAAGTGGGCAATCAAGGTGCCATCATGGACAGCCTCTTCTCAGTTGGGTACTTCTGACTTCTTATACCTTCACCTGGCAGAGAGAGAGGGAAGGATACTCTGGAATCCTATTTATAAGCACAATAATTCCATTCACAAGGGTGCCACCTTCAATTTATTTATCTTAGAAAGGCCTGACTTCCTAATACCAATCAAATTTCAGTGTTTAAATTTGAGAAGTTGTCTACATTTAGGACTTTGTTAAGAGTGAGATCTGCTTTTCCTGTGCTTCAGCCTAACCAGACCAATAGAAGCTGGTAAACTAAT
This sequence comes from Dipodomys ordii, assembly GCF_000151885.1. NCBI lineage: Eukaryota > Metazoa > Chordata > Mammalia > Rodentia > Heteromyidae > Dipodomys > Dipodomys ordii. The sequence continues at coordinate 8,830,210 of NW_012267221.1, forward strand.
GCTAAGACACTATTGTGTTTCTGTGCTTACGTTCTGACTCTTCTTATGTGTATTCTGTTGTCTTTTCTTCCCCGTGGATCCTGGACTTGCTCTTGGCCAAATTGTTTACTTTGGTGTATCTGTCTCCCATAACTAAAAAATTTGTAGGATCTCTTCAGCTCTGCTCTCAAAGCCCCAGATTAGGTGCCTAGAAAGTAAGGTCAAGGCAAGGCTTTATACAATTTTGTGCCTTTTCTGAAAGATTATGGAATCTGTTTAAGTTGTTTATAAATACCTTGGTCCTTTCCATCAGGTATGAAACATCTCTATGCTGAGGTGTGGATGATGTACAAGGTATCCTGATAGAGATTTCAAAGTTTCATTTTGGTTGAATTATTAACAAAGCTGTCTCTCTCCTTTTTTAATGTTCTTATTCATTCATTTACTGCAGAGTACTGTTATATACCATTTGACTTTGCTTTGCTTTCCTCAACATTCATGACTACCTTATCTTGATTTTATGCTTAAAAGGCTAATGTTGCTTTTAGTTACTTAGAGACCTCTTCCCTTTTCCCTTTTCCTCTACTATACAGATATACAATATTTACGTAAAAACAGGATATTGCACTGGTGAAAGGAATATTCCACTCGGTCAATTTGCTGATTATCTAATAGAGATAAATTATTTCCATTTTATTAGTTTTTTACCTTTTTTTGGAAGGTTTTAGACCAATATGTCTTTGCTAGAACATGGTGTATGGTCACCGGGGAGCAGTTCTGGTTGTCCAGGTTAGCTGGAAGAATACGCACATAGTAGCCAGGCAGAGATGCCAGGAGGAAATGCAACCACCCAGACTTGAGTGGGCTAGAATCTGAGACATCCTAGAATCTTCCAGAATTCTTTAAAAAAAAAATTCCTGAATCTTCCAGAAATCGGGGGGGGGGGCCGGCGGTGGGAGAGATCTAGAATCTTCTAGAATTCTTCAGCCATGAAGAAGAATGTCAGTGTGCTGGGTTCTCTGAAATCACCATGTTGAGTCACAGTAGATTGGTGGTCAAGCTCCCTGTTGGAGCTGGACTCAGCTTTTCTTCCCCAGCTTTGCTTGGTCCCTCTCATTTGAGAAGGATCAGAGTGGTTCTTCAGTTGCTTGCCCAGGTCACACACAGCTGGTACATAGTGGGTCCTCCTTCTTGTGCAGACATGAGAGAAGAAAAGACATCCAGCTACCAGAAGCTGGAAATCAGTCTAAGTGCACATGCTTCTGATCTGCCTCATTCATTCATTCATTCATTCACACGTGCATGCAACCTGAGGGGTGGTGGTAAGGCCCAGCATGCCCTTGAACTGCTGCTGTGTCACCTTGGCCTGGTCCCTTCACCGGCCTACGCTGCAGCTCCTCCTTTCCCAAGTTTGCCTGAAGGCCTCCAGTCAGGTGCCAGGCACCTGTGGCTCACACCTGTCATCCTAGCACTCAGGAGGATGGGAGGACACTCACTTCTTGTCCCCATAGTGCCTCAAACTCCTGTTCAATTGCTTCTTCCCACAGTGCTGTGCATCCCCACTCAAATGCTTTCTCCCACAATGCAAAGGCTTCTAGTTTTTTAAGACTAATTTTATGTAGTGAATTAAGAAATTAAGAATGACGGTAAAGCAAATTAAATGGTTAAAATGTTAGCTAAGCAAAGCTACATATAGGGCTGATTAAAAAAATTAGACTGCTCAACTTGAACTAATAGCAAAATAATTATCACAAACTAGAACATGTCTAGTTAACATATAAGAAAACAAGGGCTTAAGCTGCTTGCTAAAAATCTTCCAAGAAGTAGAGTATTAAAATGATTACTCCACAAGTCAAATTCTTCAGAATTGATCTATGCTCCATATCAGATTTACTCTCCTTGATTTGTACAACTTCCTATTTATGTAAGTTCTACATATTATGCAATGCAGCAAGGAAAAAATTTCTAGCAGTTTTTCCTTTAGCACCAAGTAGCTGGGAGATATCTAATTCTTCAGATATCTTCTACTGTGACCTTATGGGTCATTCAACCTGTTTGCTAGTGTATTAAACCTGTTCATTAGTGTATTAAAATTTAAAAATAATACATTCTGATACTGTATTATGTAACAAATATATATCATAAACATATGATTTTATTTTATTTTTTATGCAGGTCATGTGGCTTGAACTCAGGGTCTGATCATGGTTCCTAAAAGTCAGGGCTCAAGTCTAGCAGTCTTCCACTAGAACCACAGCTCCACTTCTGGTTTTTTGGTGATTAATTGGAGAGAAGAGTCATGGACTTTCCTTCACAGGCTAGCTTTCAAGCTGGATCCTCAGATCTCAGACTCCTGAGTAGCTAGGATTATAGATATGAGCCACTGGTGACTGGCTCAGCATAGGATTTTAAATGCGTCAAACATTGTCGAGTTATTTTCTTATCTTTAGAATTATTGTTGGACTTTAGGAATATCATGCTCATTCAGAAACATCAAATGCATTCAGATATTAAGTCATGCTCTTGGCTTGGTTGAAGATCCTGAGTGCAGTTGAGAACATTGTAATGACACAAAGCTTCTATTAGGAGCTTCAGTAGGAGATGTCAGCCGTTCAAGATGCATGCATAACTTGTGGTATGTTGTTTTGGCTAAGAGTAAAGTATCTAAATGAGCTTCCAAGGTTCAAATTCTTTCTCCATCTATCACTCTGTAATCTTAGACAAGGTTATTTGTCTTCTTTGTCTTAGATTTCTCCTTGGTATAATGGGCATATAATTGCATTTATCACATAGGGTATGAGAATTAAAATGGGACAATGCATGTAAAGTTCCTTCCTTCTCAGAATCCAGCATCTAATAAGCTTAATTCAATAAATGTTGACTGTTAAGATAGTAAAAGAAAACCAGAACAGTATTGTAAAGCCTGTTTATAATCAGTATAATGATGAGCAATATTGTGCAAAGGTAAGTAAATATGAAGCTGGGGGGAGGGGTGGACTCACTTACATAGTATCAGAATACTGAGCTTGCAAAACTGGAAAATATTTCCTCAGTATTTTATAACCATTGTGCCTGCTTCTTTCTTTCTTTACCTTCCTTCCTTCCTTCCTTTCTTTTTCTTTCCTTCCCTCCCTTCCTCCCTTCCTTCCTTTCTTTCTTTTTCTTTCCCTCCCTCCCTCCTTCCCTCCCTCCCTTCCTTCCTTCCTATCTTCCTTCCTTCCTTCCTTTCTTTCTTTCTTTCTTTCTTTCTTTCTTTCTTTCTTTCTTTCTTTCTTTCTTTCTTTCTTTCTTTCTTTCCTTCCTTCCTTTCTTTCTTTCTTTCTTTCTTTCTTTCTTTCTTTCTTTCTTTCTTTCTTTCTTTCTTTCTTTCTTTCTTTCTTTCTTTCTTTCTCTCTTTCTCTCTTTCTTTCTTTCTGGGCCTGGGTGCTGTCCCTAAGCTTCTTTTGCTCACGGGGAGTGTTCTACCACTTGAGCCACAGTATCATTTCGGGCTTTGGGCTTTTTTAGGTAGTTCATTGGAAATAAGAGTGTCATGGAGTTTCCTGTCCTGGCTGGCTTCAAACAGGGATCATCAGATCTCAGCCTCTTGAGTAGCTAGGATTACAGGTATGAGCCACTGACACCAGGCATTGTGTCTTCTTTTGTAGGTTATGTTAGTAGATAGCTGAGTTAACAGAGGCAGTAACCATACTGGCCCTTTATGTTTCTAATATATTTATAGAAACAAAGCATTGTTTCAAGCATTCTGTTTTGGCACAAATCAGAGTGATAGGTAGCCTTTTCCTGTTTTCCTAGAGAAGGGATTAAGGCTTCAGAAATAAAGGTAGTATTTTAAAGGGGTAAAACTGGGACTCAAAGGAAAGATTTTTAATGGTTGGAGGTTTAGCTCAACTGGTAGAATTTTTCTTGGAAGGTATAAAGCCTTAGGTTCAATCCCTAGTAGCCCTTTCCTACTAAAGAACAACTTATTTAGTTATAATTTTTTAAATTTGTTCTATGTGTGTGAAATATGAGTAAATGACTTATGTGCTCAATAAATACAATTAGTGAATCTGAAGAAACTATTCAATTTAATTCAGTTTGTTTAAAGATTTAATCATTTCAGCTTAAACAATTTTAATATTAAATGAAAAAGAACTGATGCAAATGCACAAATCTCTTGAGGACAGAGTTTGATTTTCCTCATAATGAAGGATAAGGTCTTAATGTCATTCTTGCTTCTACAGTTAAAAATTGTAATACAATTAGCAGAGAACGGATGTCATCAGTGTACTTTCATTTGGGTATTCGAAGTGAAATTGCTTTTAGAACTGATGCTTCAAAACAAGATCATTGTTAAATACACATACAAATTGACTACCAACCTGTTTTTCTTGTTCTTCCAGTTTTGTTATAAATTGAAAGTTAGGCGCAACAATTGTGATAATTGCAGCTGAAGCACAAGAAGAGAGGATCAATGTGAGGTCAGATATTCACATTAAAATTTAAATCATAGGTCTATTATCTGAAAGTATTCATAATAATTTTACAGATATATTTCAATGTGTTTCAATCCCAGGATCTTGAATAGCTTATGTGTTCACATGTTTAATGGAAAAGGTATGAACTAAGTGATCTCAAGCTACTTTCTAGCCCTGTAGCTTTGTGACATTTTACGGGTTTTAAATGTATCATATTATTGGTGAACTTTATTTAAAAAAGGAATCAACTTTTTATGTTCAAAGTGGATGAGTACTTAAAGTTTTTTCAAAGGTTGCTTAGCACTAACATTACTTTAGTGAGAACTTAATGTGTTAAATGGCTATGGTATCAATGCCATTTGTACACTAAAAATAGAAGATATCAATTTTCCACATACATTCTCAATAACAATGACAGTCTCAGGATGAATTGGCCTTTGATATATACTGTTAAATGAGGGCATGAAGACTGCATACTAAGTAAATTGTGAAATTATATTATGATGAGTTAATGTGCTGCCGTTCCCTCTGTCTTTTAGATAAGATAAGGACAATGTGTGCTATGTGTAACTACAGAAAGAACAAGCAGTAAATGTGATTCGAACTGCTTTTCATTCATTAGTCATCTGTTAGGCATTTCATTGAGGGCTTTAATGTCTCACTATTCTAGTCCCTGATGATACATTAGGGAACAACACAGGCAAAAAAAGTCTCTGTACAATATAAAGAGAATGATGGAGGGTGGGTAATATTGAACCCTATCTGTGTCTATGTATGTAGGTGACATAAGGAATCTCACTGAAACATGAGTTAATTTCCCCCTCTTTATCCAAGTGCTTAACATCCGACTCCAATCCTTCACTTATTCCTGTCATGATATCTTGTCTTGCAAATCATTTTTAATTTTATCAGTATTACATAGAAAGTACAAGCCAACCATCTGGGCATTGGTGGTTCACAACTGCAATCCTAGCTAGCTACTCAGGAGGCTGAGGTTTTAAGTCAGGCAAAGCAGGAAAGCCCAGAAGGAAAGTGGAGCTATGACACATATGGTAGAGCACTAGCCCTATGCAAAAAAATCTCAGGGACAGTTGGGGACTGTTGGGGACTACTGGGCCCTGGGTTCAAACTCCAGCACTAATCAGGACACACACACACACACACACACACACACACACACACACACACACACGAAGCAGACCCATATAGAGGGTAGGGAATAAATAGATTGCAGTAGATTTTATCTTGCTGAGAAGAAACAAGCACAGAGACTCTTTCTAGGAGGTCTTACTAGATACCAGCTGGCCTCAAACCGTCAATCTTTTTGACTCAGCCTCTTGACTGCTGAGGTTGTAGACATGTGCCATATTGTCCAGTGAAGACAATGGTTTTCGTTAGTACATGCAAGGTGGCCTGAAGGTGTTCTACTGTGGTAGAGGTGTATAAACTTCTATAGTGATAGCTTAAGGACAATCACATATCAGTGTTTACCATATACATTCTTGTGGGACATTATGGCAGATTATAGTAAAGTGGGAAATCTTCCCTGCAGATTTTAGATATTATATATATATATATATATATATATATATATATATAATATTATATTCTTGGCTTTAGGATTGACGGAAGCCAGATATCTGTCAAGAGTTCTACTTAAGAGTCCTAAGAATGTTAGGTTGGACACATAGGTTGAAAGAAAATGCCTATCAAAGGGACTATGATAGCGTAAGATATTTTGTCTCTCAACCAGCAACCTCCATCTTTCAAAAAAACATGTTGTTCAAGATTATGCAGCTAACAGGAGGTTATTTTTTTCTTGAGAGAGAGTCATACTTTTTAGTCAGAGCCAGCATTCAACTTTTGATCCTCCTGTCTCCCAAGTGCTGGAACTACAGGTATGCATCACCATGCCTGGCCTGCATCTGTATTTTTAAAATACATGCATCTTTTCTGAAGAACTTTACCTTCTCCTTTTCTGTTTGTATCTTTTGTAATCAGATTTCTAAATAGGCAGCTATTGAGACTCAGGGAATGGCACTTTTACCAAAATATGGCATGTTTTTATTTTCTTTGTACACTGAGCAATTGGATCTAAAAGGAAGTAAAAGACCTTGAAGACAGGCTCTGTATAAAGGTCCTCCCAACCTTTCCTTGCTTGTATCTTTGACACGCCTAGGGAGAGGCTTACTTCATTATGACTGCAGGGCAAAACCACACTATTGACTTGCATGCTGACTCTGCAATCTTGTTCTCAGAAAAGAAGTTTGAGAGGCTTAATGTGTGAGTACATCTTATAATTTGAATTTAATTCAGAGACTGAATTAATTCAGAGACTACAACAGAAGGGTGAGGAGTTCAACGCCAGTCTGGCTATCATAGTGAGATCTTGTTGAAAAGACCTGTCCCCTTACTGTAGCAACACTTGGATGACATCAGGTATTAGGATACCGTAATGCCTGAGCCTTGTGCTCATACAAATTCCTAGAAATGTTTGCATGCTATTTATTTTAAATAATCATTCATGGTCCCTCAAAGTTACCTATATACCCCTCGTTGCCCTTTCTATATAAAAAGGGTCATAAATGTTTTTGAGCAATGTTGAGTTAATGGCTGCTGTGTCCGTGGTAAATTTGTTTATCTTTTCTCTTATTTAATGTAGGTTATAGCTGTGAAACTTTGGAAGGCAGAGGGGAAATTTCCATATATCCCATGAGACTCTTCTCTCCAATTAACCAGCAAAAAGCCAGAAATAAGAGTTGAAAATCAAGTGGCAGTGGCCAGTTTTGAGTGAAAAAAGGCAAGCAAGTATATGAGATCTCGTTTTTAAGCCTCAGTATTGGAAGGCACACACATAAACACACACACACACACACACACACAATGTTACACCAATAACAAAAAAGTTATATAAATATATATGTATACCAATTATATATTGAGCACCTATTTTGCTAAGATTTTTCAAACACTGTTGGCTCATGAGATCAATTTATCATAGCATATAAACATTTTCAAACTTGATTGTTCATAGCAAATTATAATGTGTGGGAATTATTACTTTGCAAGAAGTTAGTTTTTCTTTTACAAAGCTGGTTTGAAGAAAAAAAAAAACATTACCAGGCTGGTGCTGGTAGCTTATGTCTGTAATCCAAAGTCTGAGGTCTGAGGATTGCAATTTGAAGAGAGCCAGAGCAGAAAATTCCCATGAGATTCTTATCTCCAACTGATCACCAAAAAGCCAGAAATAGAGTTGTGACTCAAATGGCAGAGGCCAGTCTTGAGTGGAAAAAGGCAAGCAAGAGTGTGAAGCCTTGTGGTGAAGCCTCAGTATTGTCAGGCACACACATAAATACACACACACACACACAGTATTACACTAATAACAAAAGTTACACAACTGTTAAGGGACATTCAAATTTCACAAGTTTGAGAGACAATGTATTGTGAAGTATACAGTGGCAGGAAAGAAATTTCCAAGTTTCTATTGTCCTGGATATTTGGATTTGAGATCCAAATAGATGAGGCAAAAGAATTTACCAAGACAGGAGAATAGGAGAAACACATATTTATTAGGACTCAGACACAAGAGAGACACAGAAGGCCCTAATGGCACAGCAGAATGCAGATAGGGTTAGGGGTGGAGTTATGTTTTTGATTAGGCTACTTTTGATTAGATAATCCCTGTTTTGTAGAACACATTTTTGGACCTCTTTGTTGCATCATAGTTTAAATTTCACTTGGATGGGACTGGATTGAGCCCTCTCTGTTTTATCTGATCCCTTTCTGGGTCTTGACTGACTTCCTCATTTTACCTGAACCTTGTAATGTGCCTCTACCATATCTATTATCTTAATCAATTTAAATGAAGTATTGCAATAGCATTCCTTCCTAGTTCCAAAGAGAAAATATTTGGTATTCCAGTGGGCTTTCCAGTTGTTGAGATTAGTGTTGGCTTTAAATTTACAATTGGTGATTAAAAGAAAAAGCCTCCTTACTGATAAATCTCCTCTCTCTCTCTGTCTCTGTCTCTCTTCTCTCCCCACATCCTGAGACCTAGGCACTGTCTTAGAGCTTTTTCCACTCAAGATAGTACTCACTCCACTATGGCTTTTTGGTGGTTAATTGTCTTGGACTCTGCTGCCTTTGAATTGCAATTTTCTGATCTCAGCCCCCTTTGAAAAGCCTTTTGCAATCCATTTGTTCATTCATTCATTTTGAGGCAAGGTTTCCTCTATTCCTGGTGGGCCTGGAACTCGCAAGCCTTCCACCCAGTGATGGGATTACCAACATAAAACCTTTTTATTTAAAATAATTTTTCAACTCATAATTATCCTTCTTATCATCAACAAGAATAAGTTTCAGTGAAAAAAAATGTGGATAAACTTACACTTAGGAGAAAGGAAGCTTAGTCTACAATCTGGTTGTATTTGTTTTTATTGGGGGAGCTGTAATTAAATGAATAAAGTTGGTTTGCTTTTGAGTAGCTCAGGCAGAACTGCTGGGTTCAAAGAATCCCCCAGAGCTTCCTCTACATTATATTATGAGCATCTAACGAATTTAAAACCTTTTCCCTAAATATATTTGTAATAGAGAAAGCTAAAATATCACTTGATCCAGAGTGTATGCCCCCCCCACGCCACACACACCATTTGTTCAAATCTCATCATATAAGAGAATATTTAGAAACTGCTTTTTCCATAAGCACTGTTAGTTACTATGCTTGTTTGTGAATGTCCAAAGAGTAACTGAAAGCAGACAAAACACTAGGCATCTTTGCCTGTATTTTGCAACATTTTGGTTTTAACCTTTCCCTTCCTGAAGCCATTTTGGATTCCAGAAGGACTGAAGAGCTGGATAAACATCTTGGGAGGAAAGCTGAATCTACCCATAGGCAACAAGGGCTTTCTTTTCCTGACTCAGCTTCTGAGTAATCATGAGATAAAGATCAATCAACAAATGGGACCACATCTTGGAGCAAGGTGTTTATGTTTACCTTCTTTCTTCTTCCTGAGGCCAAGTTAAATGAAACTCTTTTCTCTTTTTTTCACTACTCATTTCTATAATTGGCATATTGGGATGATTGGTCAAGCTTAATCAGATGAGACTCCCAGAGCTAAGACTTTTGTCCTAAAATTCCAAGATCATGCCTATCCATACAATTATTTAATGAAACATTTGCCATCCTAACAAACATTCACTAGCTAGACTTCTATAAAAGAATAACAGAACAAAGCATTAACTCAGTAAGGAAGTCTACCAATTTTGTTATTTCTTAAAATACCAACTGGTAATGCCCCATGAGTTCTCCTCTTTGCTTTTAGTTTTTGCTGCATAATTTTACAACTTAAAAGACTGGTCAATAAAAACTGTCATGAGATATAAAGCCAAAACTAATTTTATTTCATTTAGCATCTATTGATCATACTTCGGGCTGCTTAAATCTTTCTTGGTGCAACCTCCCAGAAGGTCATTTATACCTTAGAAAAGAGGTAGAAATTGATAGATAAGCAGAAGAGGATAACTAGAAAAATATTAATAGATCATTTAGGTCTCATTTTTCCTCATTACATTTTCTGAAACGTTGGTGAAGGTGTCTTAAATGCCACAGGTTTGTCCTTTGGCTCCCACCCTCACATTACTGAATTAATGCGGAAAAGAACTTGAAGTACAAGGTTGCTTGTTATATACTCTCAGTATCCAGTATTATGTAGACTCTCTTTTTGTGCAGTAAATATTATGTGTTTGTCCCCAGGCTCTGCTACAGCAGAGCTTGTCTCTATTGCCCTTTATTCCCTACTGCTAAAAGCAGTCGCCACCAAGTGTAAAAAATCAAAACAAAGCATTTTCTCATCTCCCCAATGGAGTAAAAGCAGTGAAGCCCAAAGAATGCTTAGTTACCAAAAGCCACGCCAGGTGGCTAATCGAAAGGGTATTGATTTTAGCTAGTAAATAGCCCTTAATATAGGTGGATCTTGGGTTGAATATGCAGCCTAGTAATTAGCTAATAAAGCAAACAAGGGCTGGAGAGAACCTGGCACAGTAGGATAAACAGCAGCCTGTCATCCAGGAAGCTTGCCTTCACCTAATACCTTATCCCACGAATGGGGCAAGTTAGGTCTAGAATTCCATGCCTAGTGTTTTCAGCCATTAAATAAGGAAAAACCCTATAAACCTATCATAGGGTGTGAGATATAACTAAAAGCTGTTGTAAATGTTTTGCAAATATTACACATTGTAGACATGCTTCCTGAAAACACAGATGTTGCAGTTTAATAATCTTAAATGGGGAGGTTTATTAACTATTTTAGATCATTAGGATAATGTTTAGTGCTCTGGGATAGTTATGAAAGTTTCCAGTTGAACTCATCTGATACTCAGATAAACCCATAGTTTGATTAGTTTTCATATTATCTTCCAACTGCTCAACGACACGGAAAAGTGGCAGAGGCCAGATGGGACAAGAGAGAGAAAAACAGAGACACAAAGAGAGACAGAGAAAATTGGCCAGATACTGTTTTGAGAAAGGAAAAGGACAAGGACAAAACATCAGAGAGCTAAAGCATAGGGAACAGGGACGGAAGAAAGAGTGGAATCATAGAGGGAAAATTCCAAGCCTAAAGATCAGCTTCTGCACCCAAGTGCATGCTACGAGACTTGGGGCAGAAGTGCCACTTTTGGTGGCTTTGTTGCTTTTAAAGCTTTGGCTACTAATAGTTTCTTAAAGGCAAAAGAAAGTATTCTATCTAAAATTTCCATATCTCCAGTGTATTTTGAATTCAGAGAAGCTATTAACACTATTATTAACACTAATTGTCCCACGGCACAGTGGACAAGAGCTTTCCAGATGCTGGTCCTTCCATGTGTGCTAAAAATTCTGCTGATGAAAATGTTAAAGCTGAATATAAATTAGAAAAGCAAATGTGTTTCCAGCTATGTGTAGATCAACAACAATTAATGTTTTGTCATTTATTATAATGTTACATATGAATATGGGCACACGTATGTTTTCAACGAACCATCTGAAAGTGGCTATGTTACTACAACCCTAAGTGTTTTCTCATTCTTTTCTAAAACCAAGAACCATCAGTGGGGAATGTGGCTTAGTGTTAGCATGCTTGCCTAGCATGCATGAAGCCCTGGGTTCGATTCCTCAGTATCACATAAACTAAAAGGCCAGAAGTGGTGCTGTGGCTCAAGTGGTAGAGAGCTAGCCTTGAGCAAAAGAAGCTCAGGTACAGTGTCCAGGCTATGAGTTCAAGCCCTAGGACTGGAAAAAGAACAAGAAAAACAACAATAACAACAAAAAAACCACAATTAATTACTGTCTGCTATAGAATGGCAATAATCATATTACACTGAAAAAAAATCATTTGCAGCTCCAAATTCTGGCTTTACTCAGTCTATACTTGAATTTCCCAATTCTTCTCCCTCCCTCCCTCTCTCCTTCCTTCCTTCCTTCCTTCCTTCCTTCCTTCCTTCCTTCCTTCCTCTTTCCTTGCTTCCTTTTTGGTACCCTCCTCCTGTTGTTTGTTTTACTTTATGTTTGGAGATGAGGTCTTGCTCATGGAACAAGCAGGGAACTTGTATACAATCTTCAACTCACCATCCTCCTGCCACAGCCTCCCAACTGGTGTAATCCATGTTTCTTTTCTATAATGACACACGCTGCAAGAAAATTTTACAAACAAGAGTTTACTTTCGCTCATTGTTTTAAATGCTCTGAGTCCAAATAGCCTGGTGCAGTCATAGTGAGGGCCACATAGTAACTGTGTCACTGCTCGGTGGATGATGATAGTACTGCTTATGAGAGAGGTCACATCTGTGGCGTCAGGCTCGGGATTTTAATGAGCCTCATCTTCAGAACTAACGAAGATCCCAGGAGAAATATCTTCACTCCTTTGGAAAATACATCCTAGATTGAGCAAAAGATCTCAAGTTAAATGCTACCCTTGAAACTGCACTCACTCACAATAATACCTGTGAGACTAAGCTACCAATACCTTGGGGGGAAAACCATATCTAAACCATATCAGTCCCCTAAGTATCCTTTTGTTTTCTTTTTCTTTTTTTGTCAATCATGGAGCTTGAACTCAGGACCTGGGTGCAGTCCCTGAGCTTTTCTGCTCAAGGCTCGCACTCTATCACTTTGAGCCACAGCACCACCTCCAGTTTCCTGGTGATTAATTGGCAAAAAGGATTACAGGCATGAGCCACTGGCATCTGGCCTAAGTACTTTTTGTATTCATTTTTTTTTGGGGGGGTCGGGTCGTGGGGCCTGAACTCTGGGCCTGGGCGCTGTCCCTCAGCTCTTCAGCTCAAGGCTAGCACTCTACCACTTGAGCCACATCGCCACTTCTGGCTTTTTTCTTTTTGCTTATGTGGTGCTGAGGAATCGAACCCAGGGCCTCAGGCATGCAAGGCAAGCGCTCTACCACTGAGCCACCTTCCCAGCCCTTGTATTCATTTTTATTTCAAACTGAGATTCAATTAAAACACATTGTGAGATGGACTCCAGTGGCTCAGCGTCAGTCACCTTGAAGTAGAACTTTGGCTCCATTTCACGAATGCAAGAGGACCAGTTTGATAGAACTGTATTGCTGAATGTTAGAATATACATTTCTCTAAACTTGCTAGGACACCAGCTTTATCTTCTTATCATAGAGTCAATTGTTTCATCTCCGAAACTTGGCCAGAGCAGGATTATTATTTAGTGTGGTCTGGAGAATTTTCCATTAAGTTGCATATTTTCCCATTAAATTCTCCTCTTCTTAGCCCTTCCATAAAATGAACTTCAATTTGAAACCCAATGACAATAGAACAAAGGATGAAGAACAGAGTTTCTCTAGGCTTCTGTCTTTCCTGGGTAAACTCTGAATGATTTTTCTAATAGAAGAGGAATAAAGGATGTGGTTTGTAGGCCAAGGTATTTTACTGAGAGAACGGGCATGCATTACATGTTGGCTCCTCCTCACTGTGTGTAAACTGCCTTCCTCTCTCTTGGCCTGCAGAAATTAGATCAATTCCTTATATGATCTAAGGCAGATGAATTAAGATACAACATCCCCATTTTAAAACTAATCATAAATTATAAAGCTAACTATAAATGACAAAAACTTTATTTATAAATCCTGTCCACAACTGTTGTCTCTCTAGTTTTGCTTTTCCCACTTATTATTTTTTAAAATCACTTTATACATTACAATCAATGGTTAAGTTTAAGCATTCATAGCTGACACTTAAACAATCTCCAGGTTAGATAACAGGCAGTCCAGCACCGAAGTGAATAAATCTCCTGTTTTTTGGGCCGCTTGCTCTGGGCTCAGTTACTTCTCAGTTACTACATGTGGATGGTAACTTTTCTCTGAACCTAAGGTTTGAGCTCCCACATCAGAGCCTAATACTTATTCATGCTCTCTGCATGAGTTTACCCTCGACCTTCCTGCTGTTATTAAATAAGAGGCTCTGTTCCAGAGACAACATGATTCAGTTTACACCATCACCATTTGCAAAAGCTTGTTTTCAGTGCTGCTCTGACCTCTGAACAAAGTGGATGTTGGTCTGGGAAAGGAGAACTCATTTCCTTTACCCTCAAGACCTTTAAATCTAAGTGAGTTTCTTGGTGCCACTTTATATTGATGCTTTAAACATTTATTTTAAGAATACTTTCCCAGATTCTTATGAAGTAAGAATAAAACCTAAAGTACCCATTTAAAAATATATTTGGTATTTTTATTTCATCTTTTCAAGGATCATATATTTTTCACCTCATTCTTGATCCTGACTCTTTGAGACTCATTGACTTGGGGAGATTCTCTGCTAGATATTTTTAGATGTCTATAACTCTTCTGTTATGAATTCATGTAACAAGTAAGTGGAGATTGACTGACTGAGCTGTTCTAATCCTAAAGTCCTCAAGTAAGGGGAACAATCCGTCCAAGGATTTAAGATTTTCTTGGATAGCATTGTTAATCTTTTAGCATTGTTAATCTCGATTAGTTTTGTTGTGATTTTTTTTTTTTTTTGAGGCAGGTTCTTGCTCTCTATCCCAGTACCTCAAAGTCAGGATCCACCTACCTTAGCCTCTTGAATGCTGAGATCACAGACACGTGCCACCATGCCCAGATTTAATCTGCTAGAATTTCTATATTACTATTGTGTAAGTTGTAAACTTGTAGTCTTTGGTGTGTGTGTGTGTGTGTGTGTGTGTGTGTGTGTGCTTGTCTTGGGGTGTGAATTTAGGATCTGAATGCTCTCTTAGCTTTTTTTGTCTTGGGGTGTGAATTTAAGATCTGAATGCTCTCTTAGATTTTTTGCTAAAGGTTAGTATTCTATCACTTGAGCCACAACTCCATTTCCAGCTTTTTAAAAGTGGTTAACTGGAGAAAGAGTCTTATAGACTTTCCTGCCACGGCTAGTTTGGGACTGTAATTCTACAATCTCAGTCTTCTGAGTAGCTAGGATTACAAGTGTGAACCCCTAGTATCCAGCTTTCTTTGTTTAGTTTAGGTTCTAAATACTTCAACTACTATTAACAATGTATAAGATTGTAAGAGTGTACACTACTTCTTAATTCCTCTAATGACTTAAAATGCACGAAAAGTAAAGGACATATGGAAAAAGAAGGTGTGAACATTCATGGATTAGGACAGTCTTGGCAGGGTACCTGGCCAAGAGTAAGGATCTCTGTAGGTTACAGAATGGAGCAACTAGTTACTTGCCAGGTGTTTTACATTTATCAGAACATTCCATTCCACTTTGGCTATGTGTTACCTTGGGCATGTTACTTGACAGTTTGTATCATTCGACAGATTCTTTTTTTTTGGGGGGGGAGGGGTGTCCAGTCGTAGGGCCTGAACTCGGCCTGGGTACTGTCCCTCAGCTCTTCAGCTCAAGGCTAGCACTCTACCACTTGAGCCACAGCACCACTTCCAGCTTTTTTTCCTCCTGTTATGTGGTGCTGAGGAATCAGGGCCTCAAGCATGCAAGGCAAGTGCTCTATCACTGAGCCACCTTCCCCGCCCTTGGCAGATTCTTATATCTGCCAAACCCAATCCAAAGTAAAAATCTCCAGCTATTCTTATGTTTAAAGGTTACATGCACTTTGCAAAGAGGGATTTGAGTCCAGCCTGGGCTACAGTAAGAAAAAAGGAAAATAAAACTATTGCCTAGCATAACGTAAGTACCTTGTGAATATTTGCTGTAGCATCTACCACCCATGAGGATATCAAGGTTCTTGTAGGCTAGAGAACCATATTAAGAGGACACATTTGTAACTCACTCCAGTTCTTTATTCCAAGCAGTTCCTCTTTTTAGTCTTGGTTCTATGATTATCTGTAACCCTGAATATATCACTGAATAGCTTTAAGTCTTGGTTTCAAAATTTATAAAATAAATGTGAGGTATCTAATGACATTTATATACTAATGTTCCATAAAATATGTTATGAGCTTTGGTGACAGATGAACTTACACACACACACACACACACACACACACACACACACACACACACACACATCACTAATAACTCAGCATACAACTGAGCAATACATTGTTAGTCCTCCACTATTTCTACTGTAGACAGCACTACTGTTTAGCATGATAATCACTGCTAGATTACTTCTCTGGAACTTGTTTAAAACAGACTTCATTTGCACCTTGGAAGCTATCTCCTAGGTGACATTTTTTGACATTTTTGGGGATAGGGTCTTACTACAGCTCAGCCTGTCCTCAAATTCAAAATCCTCCTGCCTCACCTTCTGCAGCACTGGAATTACACCTGTGTGTTACGTATCTAGCCCTGATGGATTATTTTGACACGTGAGCACCAAAAATTGAAATCATACGGAAGCAGCTATTTTCTGAGCATATGCCTCATGAAGAGCCATGCAGACCTGATTACTTCACCTGCAGTCACCTTTCTCCATGATTCAGATGATTCTGCTTTTTTCATATAATAGATTTCCCCAAACTCTATATTCTTGCGGTGGTCTTTGCCCTCCATGCACAGCTACCTTGTGAATCAACTGTGAAGCCTGAACAAAATAGAGCAATTTTAGGTTTGGATTCCATTTTGTCCGGGAAATGTGTCAGCAACTCCCCTTGATTCCCTTGGGCTCAAATTCCAGGAACAACCCTCTATGGTAAATTCCACTAACTACAGCTAATCAGCAGATAACAGGGAAAACAGAAAGTTCCAGGTGTTCCTGCAAGTGAAAGACTACTGTTGCGGCTCCAACCTTAAGCCAATCATTTCGAAGAATCTCCCATGAACCAGCCAATCCCCAGTACCTGGTCAGTTCCCGCCACTGGTTACACTAATCATCTTTTAGAATTATTTTATCATTTTTCTGCAGTAAATCATATCAGAGGATATGAGGTACTTGCATTGGAATCAGCTGTTGGTGGTCTTTGGGGATCCTTATCTGGGCATAAGAAAACTTTGTGCAAAACTCAGTGTTTCAGTGATTGAAATAGTGTGTAAGTGGGAAAAATGGTCCTGGTTTAGTAACCTTACTGGGTGGTTTAAGATGACCATAGCCTGGCTTGTTCTTTAGGCCTGAGAAGAGAGGAACTCACTCATTTTGTCACACTGGACTACAGGCAATGGCTTAAATTCACCTGATAATGCCACAAAAGCCACATACATGAGCAGTGGCCAAACTTAGGTTTTAGTAAGAGAGGACATAAATGTGAAGGGTGAAACCTTGCAGATTATTGTAGTCAGGGGGAAAAAAACCCTGCCCTGATGGTTTCTTAAGCACACAGAAAAAGATTAAGTGGCACCTAAGATATTTGAGTCTGGCAGTCTGAAAGACAGTAAACATAGCTGCTTTCCAAATGCTTAGTCATGCGCCCCATGACAAGGAGAAACACTTCAGGCTCTTACTTCCCTCGGGGCTTAGTCTTCAAGACTGCCTGGGTTGAAATAACTGTTAATGTTTTGGCATTTACCTTCCCTTCCTGACTTCACTCAATTTTTTCCTTTTTATCCATAAACCTGTTTTCACTTGCTTTTAATTCCATGAGCAAAAAGCAGCAGTAGCAAATGCCTGTGTCAAAAAGATGTGTTGTTTTTCCTAAAAAATATTGTTTGTGGATTGAAGGTAATAGCTCAGAAGATCAAATCCTAAATTAATAATGCTCCTTCTCCCTGTGAAATTATTTTAATAATGATAGGAAATTGCTTTGACATATGGGAAAGTAGGCACCTCTTGGATATTTCACTCCTTCAAGTCTTTCAAGACAGGGGCAGAGATATGGTGCAGAAAGCTCTATCTGTACTCCTAGAAAGTATTAAAAACATCTCAAAGTATTATGTAGTCAGTTAAAAGAAATGTGTTTTTATATTTTATTCCCTTTGGAAAATACTTGTGGAATAAAGAATAGCTTTTGATTTTCTAAGATTTTATGGGAATTTGAAGTATAGCTATCATAAAACTCTGAATTTTGAAAGTTAAAAATTTTTTAAATCAAATTTGGATGTGTTCTCAATAAGTTGTGCCAAGTAGTTATAAGTCAGCAATATTTTATCTAGGAAATGAAAAAAAGCTCCTGTATAACAATTTCTTCTTCATTTTTTGCTGGACAATACATTGAGATGGGATGTATATACAGAATGTGGGTAAGTATAGAGCAGAGACAAGTGGTTTTGGGAAAAGGAGTCAGAGTAAATTATGGGCTGTTCAGGTGTGCTATTGCTGAATCATTTTGGATGTTTACTGTTCTGCTTTCTTCTGTTACTGTAGGGTCCAACTTTGTCAAATGAGGTATTGTCCAGTGCTTTTGACTTTCCTCTCCTCCTCCCAGGTCCAAGTCAGCTCTAGAATGTGAGAGGAGGCCAAGACTTATTAGTGGCTAGTGAATAGCAATCACAATAAATCCTAAGACAAATTTTGTTCACCTAAGCACTGATATCAAGTCAATAAACAAACATCTATTATAGGCACCAGAGTCAAAGGTGAATGACAGATGGTCCCCATGTTCCAAGAACTGAACTGCCCCATGAGAATTAGCAAGTACAGGACTGGCACTTGATTGGACCAGATTATTTGTTTTTGGAGAAACAAACCTAACTGCTAGGTAAATGTTTGTGGTTAAATAAATTAAAAAAAAAGTAGTGTTTATTACAAGGGTTCTTCTCCACTAGAATACCTAGAGGAATTTTAGTATTTTATCAGATTCACCTTAAGGTTTATTAAACCTGGGAGCCTTAACTGCTGCCGTTGATGAGTCTGGAGTGCAGATGAGAATTTGTATTTCTATCAGATGCTGCTGAGGCTGAGCCCCCAGTGGGCTCAGTGGTCACGTTGCATTTATACAGGGTGAGTCACAGATTATTATTCTATGCAGCGTTATATAAAGATTCCCAGATACCAATGCCAGATTCATTCCGTGGATTCAGGGATGAAAATTAGGGATTGGTCATTTTAGCTGCTCACTTTTTATCTCGGGCCCAAGGCTAAGAGCAGTTGTTTCTCTGGATACCCTATACTTAGGCCTTATAAATTACCATTTGAAAGTTCATGAACACATTCCTATGGGTCAACTGTGGGAATTCTGTAATGCTTAAGAACATTCTAACAACGACTTAATAAGGAGCGATTTCAAATTACTTTTATTTTCCTTCCAACTCTTTTGGCTCTCTTATTCTGAACTTCGTTGGGACCATTTTCTATATATTTCCCTAGACTTTGGTAGTACTAGTATTACCAAGAAAAAAAAAAGTCTTAAGGTTGTGGGTCCCATTAGAATCCCTTTCTTGCTCCCCCCCCCAGGCTCGCCTTGCCCCTGTAGTTAGCTGGGCATGCTCAGTGGGCAGGGTCGGTTTTGGGGTAAAGCCTGCAGTTCAGCTGTTGGGGCTTTCTACCTCTCCCCCCCCCCCCACCTGTAGGAGGCTGGGCCCTAGGAGTCCATGCTCAGCATCCCAACCCCTGGTGACTGAGCTTGGTCTTCTCTGCGGGTCCCCGTGCTGACATTCAAGTCCGGGGTCAGGAGGCCTGGCGCGCCCTGGGAGCGCGCGCGGGAGTGGGGTGGGGTGGGGAGCCCGGGTGAAGGCTTTGGGTTCCGCAGGCCTGGTCCCTGGGGGGCTTCATCCTCCTCCTAGAAGCGTTTCTAGGCCCAGGGACGCCGGCCTACCGGGAGGTGCGAGTAGCAAAAGCCAGATCTGCGGCGGGGCGACGAAAACCAGGTAAGCCCGTGTCACCGGCACGCAGGTGGAAGAGCGTCTCCACGGTCTCCCGGGCAGATGGCGTGGGCAGCCCGCAGGGGGAGGGCGCAGCAAATCGGCCTCCTCCACCCCGGCTTCTCTGGCCTAGCTCAGCCCGGGCTTTCCCATCTGCTGGCCAACTGGCAAGGCGGGCGGGGCGAGGGTCTGGAGTCCGGGGCGCAAAACCGGAACAGCAGCCTTGGGACGCAGGCCTTGGCGCGGCCCTACGAGGCGGGACCTGTGTCGCCGGGTCCCGGCGTAGTTAGGTTTCTGGGGCGAGCCTTGTTTGGCTCGCCCGTCCGCCGCACCGTTGTAATAGTCCCCTTCCCCCCCCCCCATTTTCAGCATCTCCCAAACCCCACCCTTGTGCCCCAATTCCAGTCTCCACATCCGCGTGCTTGTTCCAGGCCGGTGGAGCCTGGCCAGGCCCCAGATCTCCCGGCGGGACGCGGCAGCCGGGCCTGCAGGTCTGGCCTCGGGAGAGGGGACGAGAAGGTGGGGGGGGGGGAAGAGGGAGGAGGGACTCGAGGGGGAGGAGGAAGTCGCCCGGGGGGCGGGCGCGCCGCGCCGGGCGTGTCGGGTTACTCTGGCCCCGCCTGACCCGAGTGACAACCCGGCTCGCCTCGCCGCCAGCCCCAGGCCGAGTCTCTGATTCCGGGGAGGGGAGGCCACTGCGCCCTGGCTGGAGGAACCTGGGGCTCCTGCCGCCGTCCACTCGCGCGTGAGGATTGAGCTGAGGTGTGTGCTTGCTGGGTACCCCCCCACCCCACCCCCGCTTCTTCGCCCTTGGGGTCCCGGGGGGGCTGGGGAGAAGAGTGGTCCTTTCCTGAACCCCGCGATCGGTGGAGCTAGGGTCTTGCCGAGGTGGTGGCGGGAAAATGGGCCGAGATTCGGAGGTGGTTGGGTTTTTTGGTCCCCCCACCCCGCCCCGTCTTCAGCCGAAGATGGACTAGTTCGTGTTTAGGGTTGAGCATTACAGTTGGGTGGGAAGTAGAGCAAAATCCATTTGATGAAGACTTCGAAAAGTGGACGCCAGTGAAACTGGATGCAAACTTTTAGCTTGTGCATGTGGCTCGTGGGAGGTGAAGGATCTTCGCTCGCGCGCCAGGCTGGGGTGGGAGCCATTCTGGAAGGGGACGGAGGCTTCTCGGAGAAACTCGGAGGGGTGCGACGAAGTACGCTGGGGAGTTGAACACGGCCTCGGCTCTCCAGCTAGGATAGATTTGCCGAGTGCTTTGGCAGGAAGGTGCCATTCTTAGCAGCCGCGTCTGTGGGCATCTCCCACCTTGTGCCGTGTTCCCTCCTGCAGCCGCCCTCCCCACCAGTCCCAAAGGAACTTACAGACACCGAGTTTCACAAAGGATCGGAGACTGGGGCAACACCAGCTACACATCACACATGGCAGAACCACACAGGAAGCCATAGCAACAGCCAAACGCTAATCTAGTCCATGTATGCAAATAGGTGAGGGAAGGAAGTTGGTTAAGCACCATCTTAACAGCTTAAAGCAGGGTTTTGCGTACTTCCGAGTAGAAGGGATGTGGGGTGACTTTCTGGAATGTGGAAGGTGGGTCATGGCTGGTTATGGTCACACTGGGACTTTCACTGACCACTCTTGTGGGTGAAACCCACCGCTCATGTGGCCATCACGTGTGAGCCAGAGACCATTGCCCAGTGGGTACTATGAGCAGTGTGTAGAAACCTTACCGAGTGGATGTTGAAACTTGCGTTTCTCATGAAAGAGGCATGATGTCAAGTCAGCACACTCCCTTCATTTGAACAATCCAACTCCGCAAAGTTACAGTTGTACCTTAGTGAATAATGGTTTGGGAGAGTTGAGAATCTGGATGGTTGGAGCTGAACCTTCAGATTACATTACAAAGAAATTCTAACTAGCATAGGAGTTTTTCCTTTTCCCTCTCTCTGGTTTGATGAAAGATTTAGTTGCTTACTTTAGTAATTAATTAATATGAGGGACACAGTGTTACCAGTTTTCAATGAGTCTTACACCCCTATTTAGTTTTTGCAACTATTTAATCTTATAATTAGAGATTTGATTATCATTGTACATCATGGGCAAACTGTTACAGTCTGTCTGGTTATTTGTTTTCTGTCTTCCATCTCAGGAATGTAAGGTTTGTGGAAGAGAGCTTCTTGGTCTACTTAACACTATTTAGTAGTGTCTGTCTTAAAATGAACACTCCTTCCCTTCCACCCACCCTCTCCTGCATATCTTATCTCTCCTCCTGCCACCCCCTTTCAGAGGGTCTGGTTATGTAGCTCAAGTTGGCCTGGAACAGGAACACCTGCCTGTTTCAGCCTTCCAAGTGTTGGGATTATAGATGAATGCTGCCATGGCTGGATTCAATGTTTTCTAAATGAATTACTAAACTGTGGAACAAATTACCTGAGTCTAAAAAAGAAACTTAGACTTTGGCTCTAATATTTAAATTCATTAAGCTTTGATTGCTTCATGCGTAAAGTATGTGTAATAATAATATAGGACAAAAGTTGCTAGTATGTAACTGTCACTGGTAGGCAATAATCTTTAATACACTCATGTTCTCCCTTCTTATCCTTTCTTTTAATACTTTAAAGGGAAAATCTGGGCAAAGTGCACATTGATATAATTTATCTCTTACAATGTTGTGAATGAATGAATTATCCTTTTCTTTTTCACCATTTAATTTGGTAGTGTGTGTGCTGCGCAGAAAGAGGAGGTGATGGGATGGAGGAGGATTAGTGGCAGTTACAATAATTAGAATAAAGGAAACAATTTCCAGATTATTATTTAATTCCTTTGATTTATTTTTGGAATTTGGTGATGTTTTCATTTAGAGTTTCCCCAAACTTCTTTTTTGTTGTCAATATTTGGATTCACAGGGTTGACCTAAGTACAGAAACTCTTCAGAAAGCCCTGGAAATCATGTGTGTGTTACACTGGTTTTTGTTTTCTTGTTTGTTTGTTTTGTGATAGAATTTAAATTTTGGGGCCTTGATCTCTTTCTTGCCTTTTCACTTCAGGCTGGTGCTTACAACTTGAGCCATACCTCCAATGCTGGATTGTGTGTGTGTGTGTGTGTGTGTGTGTGTGTGTGTGTGTGTGTGTGTGCACGCGCGCTGATCATGGGGTTTGAACTTAGGGTCTGGGCTCTATTCTTGAGCTTTTGTGCTCAAGACTAGCACTATACCACTTGAGCCATAGCTCTATTTCTGGTGGTTAATTGGACCTACGAGTATCACTGGATTTCCTGCCTCAGATGTCAGCCTCCTGAATAGCTAGGATTAAAGGTGTGAGCCACTGATTCCCAGCTTCACTGCTGGATTTTCCCTGTTATTTGGAGGTAAGAGACTTTTCTGCCCAGCTGTGATCCTTGGATTTCAGCATCCTGAGTAAAGTTACAAGCATGTAACCTAAATTATACCAGCTCCTGGTTTACATTGGTTTCTCAAATGAAGTTTATGTAGCCTTGTGTATCATCATATAGTAATTAGGGTTAGGTAAAGAATAGTTATCATCTTTCGAGATGATTATTTTAACAAGGTATGTCATGTGCCACCTTAAGTCATCTTGGTCTACAATGCACCATAGATATGAAGTTGGTTGTGTAGCATTATATTACCTAGTGAGGTGGAAGCCATCTTAGTTTGTATAAGTAAGTACACTGTATGGTATCTCCACAATGGATCTCCTAATGAAGGCTTTCTCAGAATGGATCTCTGTCCTACATATGATTATACAGATGAAACAAGTAGAGACAAACCAATGTGATGTGTTGCCAAACAGGATATTGGCTGTAACTATTGTGGTTGTGGAAGACAGGGTTTAACATAGGCTTAAGTAGTTGGAGATAATATCATTTGCATTAAAGATAATATTTCCATAACAGTTATTTACAGTGACCTTCTGATTACAACAAAAGTTCATAGTTTCAATAATATCCACCACGTGATGGGTTTGGTACATGACTAAAATACTGGCACCTCAGGAATCTGCGGAAGGAGGATTGTGAATTTGAGGCTACATAGTGAAACCGTATTTTCAACAATAAAAAATAAATACCCCGGAAAAGAAAAGAGAAAATTTGTTATTTTTTATGTCAGTGAATGCAAAAGCAAATACAACCAGGTTGTTTTCAGAAGTTTCTTTTTCTGTGGAAGATGAAGAAACTTTTAGTACCATTCTGTATGTGCATGAATGAATACTTTCCACGAGGTCTCTTATGAGGACAGGATTACTGCTTAAAAATTGTAACGCTTCATTCTTGTCACTTAGAAAACTGTGTCACATGGCCTGCCTTTTACTCTGTCCTGTTTTGTCAGTGGTGTACATTTTCTGTCTGAACTATGAGAGAGAAAATTACTGGTTATCAGAGTTGGGACTCTTCACAACTGTGTTCATGATTGCTATTTGGGGAGATAAGGAAGGACTGAATGAAATGAAAGAAAAGTATATAGTTGTAGGTTTTAATTGCTCATCAAAATATTTGGATAATTCCTTTATGTCTTGTTACCTTTGAGGTAAGAAGAAAAACTGTAAGTGGTTTGTCACCATAAGAAACTTGTAAAACTTTCTTGTTTTATAATTGTTGACAGGATGAATAACAAAAATTATGAGAGACCAGTGACCAGATTCTAGTCCCAGTGACAAAGACTAGGGCCATCATGGTTGCAAGCCAGGACATTTCTAACAAATTTAGAATAGACCACTTCCTATAATATGTAACCAGGGATTGATTTCCAAATCAATGAAGAGGAAAGCAGAGCTGCTGATGGTTTGAATGCTCAGGGCTGTTAAGGCAGTGATTGTGGTCAGTTGGTCTACAATTCTAATTTGTGCTCTGACATGAATATGATTTATTTTATTAATTGATTGATTGTACTGATACTGATACTCAGGACTCTTGCTCAAAACTAGTACCCTACTACTTGAGTCACACCTCCATTTCTGGGTTTTTTGATAGCTACTTAGAACTAAGAATCTCAGGCTGGGAAGGTGGCTTAGTGGAAGAGTGCTTACCTTACATGCATGAAGCCCTGGGTTCGATTTCTCAGTACCACATACACAGAAAACTGGAAGTAAAAAACAAAAAAAAAGCTGTCTCAAGTGGTAGAGTACTATCCTTGAGCAAAAGAAGCTCAGGGACAGTGCCCAGGCCCTGAGTTCAAGCTTCAGGACCACCTCCCTCCCCCCCCCCCAAAAAAAAAAAAAGAAGTAAGACTCTCTTGGATTTGTCTGCCAGGGCTGGTTTCAAACAGTGGTCTTCAGATCTCAACTGCCTCACTAGTTAGCATTCAAGGTGTATGCCACTGGTGACCAGCTTTTGCTTAAAGGCTTTTTCTGCTTCTTTGGTTGGGTATATTATCTTTGTTTTCTATTTTGTTTAAGTGTTACTGAAATTGTAGCTGTTATTAAAACTTGTAGTTTTACAAAAAGGTTACAATGACATAAGTCAGGTTACTAGTACAAGTGTCTTGGTCAATTTTGTGTCTTCCTTCTGTTTCCAATTTCTTTCTTTCTTTTTTTTTTTTTTTGGTCAGTTGTGGGGCTTGAACTTAGGACCTGGGTTCTGTCCCTGAGCTCTTTTGCTCAAAGCTAGTGCTCTACCACAGTACCACTTCTGGTTTTTGAGTGTTTAACTCAAGAGTCTCATAGGAACTTTCCTGTTCCAACTGTCTTTGAATCTCAATCCTCATATCTCAGCCTCCTGAGTAGGTAGGATTATAGGCATAAGCCACCAGCACCCAATTCTACCAACTCTTTATTCCACTACTACTATATTCTAAATTTTAACACGAAGTTGAAGCTCACATCTAAGTTTAGATATTGCTTTCAAGTCTTTTTTTTTTTTTTTTTGGTCATGGGACTTGAACTCTGGGCCTGAGCGCTGTCCTTCAGCGATTCAGCTCAAGGCTAGTGCTCTACCACTTGAGCTACAGCGCCACTTCCGGTTTTCCATTGGTTTATTGGAGATAAGAGTTTCACGGAGAAAAGCCCAGGCTAGCTTTGAACTGCAATCCTCAGATCTCAGCCTCCTGTTTCCACTTTCTACGTGGAGCATTTTGTGTTGGTTCCTTCAGCATTAGATTTTGTGTTTGTACTCCAAAACATGGATTCTCATTTGGTTAGCGCAGTCATTGCTTCTGTTAGACCAATTCACTAAAATCAAAGGGAACAATATGTTAATGGGAATTTTGAGTGTCTTTTAACTAAAACTTCATTGTGACATATTGTGATATAATAAAATATAGGTTCATCTCTGTTCCTTAAACAGGAAACTTGGGATTTCTGGAGTGATAGTGTCATTTTATACACTAATGAGACTCTAGAAGATTATGGTGGGCTTCTGGGATGGAAACTAATTGCTTGAAGCCCCTCTGGTCTGATGAGAGTTGACCTATGGAAGGAAGTGGAGAGCTGGAGATTACTAACCACTAATGGCTGGGTTTTTGTTTTTTTTTGTTGTTGGTTATGGGGCTTGAACTCTGCGCCCAGGTGCTGTCCTTCAGCTCTTCAGCCCAAGATGAGTGTTCTACCACTTGAGCCACAGCACTTCTGGTTTTCTGGTGGTTAATTGGAAATAAGAGTCTCATTGACTTTCCAGCCCAGGCTGGCTTTGAACTGTGATCCTCAGATCTCAGCCTCCTGAGTAGGTGGGATTACCAGCGTGAGATGCCTGGCTAGCTAGCACTTTAATAGTCATGGATACAGAAAAACTCGAAATTTAGGTTTGGAAAAGCCTCTGTGTAGTTGTTGGAAGAATGACAGGCACCTAGAAAAGAAAGTTTTGTACCAGTGTCCCACCCTGCCCCACCCTGTCTGCCACACCTCTTCACCTAGACTGGGTTTCCTTTACACAAATCCTTTGTAGTAAGCCTGTGAAAGGAAGTAGAATGTTTCCTTGTTGCACTTCTAAGTGGCTCAGATCTGTAATCCTAGCTACTCTGGAATTGAAGATCTGAGGATTTGGTTTGAAGAATATCTCTGGCTAGAAAGTCTGTGGGACTCTTATCTCCAGTTAACCCCCCAAATCCTGGAAATGGAGCTGTGGCTCAAGGGGTAGAGTGCTGGCTTTGAGTGAAAAAGCTAAGCATAGCACCCTGCTTCAGATTTCAAGCTCCAGTATGGGCACAAACAAACAGACAAAACAATATGTTTCATTGAATTCTGTGTGTTATTACTAGAAAATTAATTGACCCTGAGCAGAAGCTTTCAGGAATCTTCCATGTGTGGCCAACTCAGAAGCAACTTGAGAACCTAGAGCTTATAACTGCTATCTGAAAAGTGTGTTTGGGGTGGGGGGAGGGTGCCCAACTGACCCTTAACCTGTGGGGCCTGTGCTAACATGGGCAGTTAGTGTCAAAATGTGAAATAGATTTTAGTACTCTTATATGATGTCCTCATAGAAGTGGAGAAATGCTGATAGGAAAAATCCACACATTTTTGTGTCAGAAGAGTTGTGAGCAGAAGTTTCCTTCTACATATGCATTATTACAATATTGAGCTATTATTTAGATTTTTTTTTTTGGGTCCGGTCATGGGGCCTGAACTCTGGGCCTGGGCACTGTCCCTCAGCTCTTCAGCTCAAGGCTAGCGCTCTACCACTTGAGCCACAGTGCCACTTTCGGCTTTTTTCTTTTTGCTTATGTGGTGCTGAAGAATCGAACCCAGGGCCTCGAGCATGCAAGGCAAGCGCTCTACCACTGAGCCACCTCCCCAGCCCTATTGAGCTATTATTTAGGTGCATAATTACTAGTTTATTTTTGAACAATGAGATGCTGTAACTGAATGGATACATTTTGAATGATGACACTTTTTTTTAAGTTATGTTCTTCAATTCATCTTCTATTTGATTATGCCTATACATCTTCCCACATAAGGTTTTAGTTTTCCTTCTGTGTACAGTAGTTTGAACTCAAAGCTTCACTTTTGCTTGATTTTGAGGCTTCACTTTTGCTTGGTTTTGCTTACTTTGCTGATATTCTACCACTAGAGTCACACCAGCAGCCTGGATTTGTGTTGGATATTTTGCAGATGAAGTTTGTTGGACTTGTCTACTCAGGCTGGCTTTGAATTCAATTCTTTTAGTCTCCCTACCCAAGTAGTTAAGATTATGGATGTGAGCTACTGGCTCCTGGCCCATGGTAGGTTTTAATATGGGTAGAAAAACCAATCTTGGAAGATGTTATTTTCTATAATGAGGTTTTTGCAGTTGCTACTGGTAAATGAAGTAACTTCTGAGAAAACATGGTGACAATGACATGCTTAGAGATTTTTAATAACCACCTCATACCTACTGGTGACCACAAAGTCAGGTGGGAAGTTTAAATGTTGATACACAGAAGAAAAGTTTATAGTCAGTGTAACCATTTTTGGAAAAATTTTGTCAAATTTTTATCAAGATTTTATGTCATTTTTATGTCGGTACAACATAGTAAGCTTCTATGTATAATTTCAAAAGTGATTAAAATAATACAGTTCAGAGCACTAGGTTCTTAGAGTCCTTTCCTTTGATTTACCTTGAATAAACAGAGGATGTTTTGTTTTATTGAAATAATGTCAAACCTCTTTGATCATTCCCTGCTCTGCTCCACCCTTCCGGAGGTCAGTCTCCTGTGGGATCATGTTCCAAGTATTTGTCTTGGAATTCATAGGGTTTCCAGTCTCCACCAAGATTCTGCTCTCATCTTCTCTAGGATGAAGCCCAACCTGAGGAATTGGAATTCCCTAAGTCTCCTTTATTTCAACATTTACTTTATGCTACTGTTCTTTCTTCTACTTCACCTTTTCTAAATCCCGGAAGACCAGCTTCCAATTTAATAAAGCTTTCCCTCCCACCCCAACGTACATTTGCTAAACCTTTTAACTAGGATTTGAACTCAGGGGCCTAGTGCTTGCTATTCAGGTTCTCTACCACTTGAGCGACATGCTCAGCTCATGTGTCCTGGAATATGCTCCTGTAAGTAGTTGAAATTTTTCATTGTTCCCTTTCGTGCAGAAGATCATGCATACAAGAGCCTGGATCTTACTGTTTGTTGCTTAGAACTCAAATATCTAACCCATTGTGCCTTGCCAGTGAGAGTCACTTACAAGTAATCATTGAATGTATGCTTCCCTGTAGAATTACTCATCCCTTAGTTATTCAAGAAATGAATGATAGTCTTGGATGAATGATAGTCTTGGGTAGATTGTGATCTGAGAGCAGATAACTCACAGGCAGATAATACTCCCAGTCACTTTAACTGGGCACTCTTAAGGTCTTTCTCTTTTCAGGCCTTCCTTTTCTCTCTATACAAGTATCACACATACCACAAAAGCTTAAAGGCTATTTGGGATAAGGAAAATTATGGCAGAGGAATACCATCAGAGCAATGCTGGAAGAAAATCTGTGGTGGAATCTACTTACAAGGAAGTTATCAATATCCAACTCTGTTCTTTGGGTTCTCGGATTTCTTCTTCCTTCTCCACCCACCCACCCACTCACCTATGCCAATTTCTTTAGAAAGAATTTGGCAAATCAGTTACAATAAGGTGATTGATGTTACCTTTACCTTTCCACCTTTATCCAACAACAGTCTCTGGATTTAAGGGAACAAAACTTTGGGGACCATTTATGTAGGCCAGGTTGAAGTGTCAAAGGAGATAAATGGCAAATGCTTCATCTCTTTGAAGAAAGAATTTACTAGTAGGCACACAAAAGAGTCTTGAATAGAGTAAGTTACTTCAAGTAAATTCTAGATTTTATTTAAGCAGGAGTGATCATAAAGCAATAGTACACAGCCCCAAAGGAAACTGAGTGCAGGCAGCCTGACTAAGCAATCCTCCCCCAGTTTGGGCCACTTTTATGGATAGAGTTTAAAGACTCTGCTTACCAATATGTGGATATGTGCATAACTTGAGTTATCTAACAAACACAAGGACATTTCCAAACCTTGGAATTTTTACCTAATAAAGTGACACTTTAGGAGGAGACTTGTAGGCACGAAATTATAAATATAATGAGATGTATATGAGACTTCTGGCTAACCTCTGGAGTTGGGACTATTCTCATTGGTGTCATTGGGGTGAACTGTTCACTTTTGTACCAAAGAGTAATTAGCCATTATGCTAAAATGGTGGTGGAGAAAAGATTTGGTGAAACATACCCACACATAATACTGGACCTGTGTACTGGTTCTTTTCTGCTGTGGTGATCCTCTTTCTACCTGCCTGTCAGATTGGAGGAGAGTGGAGAAATTCCCCCTATCACCCCCCCTTCCCGCCCTCTCCCACCCCCCACCCCCGTAGCCCAAGCTTTTACTTTTAGTCTTTTATTCTTCTGTACATTTTTTTTTAATCAGAAGATGATTGCTAGTGGTCACCATAGACTAAACTATTCAAAAATAGATACAAGTTGAAACACAAAGTTTCTTTTCTTTTCCCTCTCCTCCTCTCTCCTCCCCTTTACTTTTTCTCTTCTCTACTCCCAAGTTCTTCTTTCTTTTCTCTCTCTCCCCTCCTTCCATCTCTTCTACCTTCGTTTCTTTTTCTTGTTTTTCTTTAAAAGAAATTACTTTGGCTATTGAGGAAACATCCTACCTCAACAAAATTTAAACCATGTAAAAGCAGGCTGTAGGTGTGACATATATGGTAGAGCCCTAAGCTAACACAAGCATGCTGAATAAATTCCGAGAACTTAGTGTAAACCTGGTAATCAGAAAATAAATCTAGTTTGGATGCCTGTCATAAGATACATGCCTATAAACCCAATTACTATACAGTTGTGAAATTTTGGAAAATTGGTGTATGTGACCATCCCTAAGCAAAAATACGAGACTGTATTTTTAAAAAGACTGGTAAACGAATGCAAGACATACTATGGGGGTGAAAAAGTTGCAATTTTGCCTAAAAAAATTTCCCTATATGAGCCAAGAACTGTGGCTCCTGCCTGTAATCCTAGCTGTTTCGAAGGCTGAAATCTGAGGATAACATTTCAACGCCAGCCTGGGCAAGAAAGTCTGTGAGACTCTTATCTACAATAAACTACTGAGAAAAATCAGGAACTGGCACTATGGCTCAAGAACACTAATCTTGAGCCCAAAGAGGCTCAGAGACAATGCTTATGCCCTAAGTTCAAGCACTTGGACTGGCAGATGATTTTCACCTTAGTTTAGAACTACATATAGTTATAAGTTTTTTTACTTAGGAAAATAAAAATGCAGTGTTTGTTAGTACTGTGTGAAACATGGAGCGGATGTAAAGAAAAATCCCACTGATGGCAGAGGCTAATTGATTCAATCATGAGACCTGATGAATAGAAGAAGTGGAAATCATCTTCAAGTACAACATGGCTTAAATCAATACAAGGAGTTTTTATATCTTAACTTTTTGATGGTTATTTGAAGATGGAGTCCAGAGGATCTTTCTGCTTGAAATGACATAATTCTCTTGATGGCTGCTGCCTTCACAGCTTGTATTACAGGAGTAAGTCACCAGCTTCTGGCTACAATAGACATTATCCTCAAACATATATTTGTTAATTATTTTGTAAGCTATAAAACATGTCAAAATTTTCCTGCTCTAATATAACTTTTTCAGTATAACTGGCTTTGAAAAAATTATCAAAATGATTTAATGTGAGGAAACTTACAAATGAATTTTAATTTTGAGAAAAAATATTTTGAACCACAGAATGTAAAAATATATTGAAATTATGTAATTGTTACAACTAAAACACTGAGTACACTAAGAGGGAAGAAAATGTCAAATTTTGAGAAGTGGTGCCGAAAATTACAGCCAATACCATTGTAAGAAGGTATTGTTACAAGCATTTTACTGAAAATAAACATAAAGGCACAGTGGCTTGACTTTAACTTTTAACTTATTGATGCCTAAATAGACCACTAAAAGTAAACCTCAGGAACACACCCTTGTCTAATCCCATCGAGGAACAGCATTTTGCTTGGTTGTCAGAGTACTTAGATCCCCAACCTCTCTAACTATAAATGGAGTCAAACCACTGAGGCACACAGACTATCCAGAAGAGCTTCCCACTTCAACAGAAGTGCTGGAGTTTAGAAGCTGGCTACAGTTGGTGAGCATCAGAGTGGAGAATCAGCTCTCTCAACTTGCATTCATTGGAAAGATGGACTCAGACATCTCCAAGGCCTTCTGGGAGGAACTG
>NW_012267221.1:8863674-8942181 GCF_000151885.1 Dipodomys ordii
GATTCACATCTCTTTACCTCGTCCCCATTTTTGTCTCATTATATGGAGAGGCCTGTGGGCAGGATTGGTGTGTTCCTAGACTTTGAAAATGGAAACTTGAGTTTTTTTAATGTTGCTAAGAGCTCCTTGATCTGGAAGTACCCCACTGGCTTCTTCCAATTTCCTGTCAGGCCTTTTTTTGCTACTTCCCATACATGATGATTCATTAGTGAAAAGTTTGTCTAAGTATATGGACCTGTTCTGTGAAGCGCATCACTAGCACTGTACTGTGTGTTTTTTTTGGCTTTCTTTGTACTTTCATATACACTCATTTTGTTATTAATTATGAACATGTAATAAAGTGAATTAAAAAATGAAAATGACTTTCAATGAATCTTTTTTGCTTTCACTTTTTATTTTTTTGAGACAGGGTTTTATTTTATATGTAACTAGGCAGGCCTACAATTCATTGTGTAGTCCAGACTACCCTCAAACTCTTGAGCTTCTTGCTGTTTGAGTGCTGGGATTGCAAGTATTGCTGCTATGACTGGTTTACAGGTTTATTTCTTGCTTCTGTCATAGTCTTGGTTGGAGTGAGACTTCCTCCTTTCTGAAACTCTTCTTCTTCTCTCTACTCCCCTCTAGCTACATGCTCACATTTTTCTTCTTCAGGCTACATATCTTTCTTTTTCTTTCTGGTCATGGGGCTTGAAGTCTGGGCTTGGGCTCTGTCCCTTTGCTTCTTTTGCTCAAGTCGAGGGCTGTACCACTTGAGCTACAGTGCCACTCTGGCTTTTTTGAGTGATCTATTGGAGATGAGAGTCTCATGGAGTTTCCTGCTTTGACTGGCTTTGAACCTCCTGAGTAGCTAGGAATATAGGCATGAGTCACTAGTGTCTGGCTACACTTCATGACAGTATGTTTTTTTTTTTTTTTGCAAAGTTTTAAGAAACACTTATCCTAGTATAAGTTAAAATAGGGAGAAATAGGAAACAGAGAACCTCTTATCTTCTCAAATGCAGGAAAAGTTAGTAAAAGACTTAAAGTGATGGTTCCTCTCTGTAGCTTTTATACATGGTCATGTGCGTTTAGCACTCCCAGAAGTTTTGACAATAGTATTTGGTGGGTATAAGATAGTTAGGACTGCCAGGTGCCAGTGGCTCACACCTGTAATCCTATCTACTCAGGAGGCAGAGATCTGAGGATCTCGCTTCAAAGGCAGTCCAGGCAGGAAAGTCCTTGAGACTCTTATCTCCAATAAACCAGTGGAAATCGGAGAGTGTTGCTGTGGCTCAAGTGGTAGAGCTCTCTCCTTGAGTTGAAGAGCTCAGAGACTGTGTTCAGGCGAAGAGGACAAGCCCCACGACCAACAATAAAAAGAAGAAGAAAAAAAGATGATTAGGACTACCTGGGCACAGGTGTTTCCCACATATAATTTTAGCTACTGAAGAGGCTGAGATCTGAGGATCACACTTCAAACCAGTGTAGGCAGGAAAGTCCATAAGACTCCATCCACTTAACCATCAGAAAACTTTAAGTGGTACTGTGGCTCAAGTGGGAGGGCTCTGGACTTGAGCTGAAGAGCACAGGGACAGCGTCTTGTCCCAAGGTTCAAGCCACATGACCAAAGGAAAAAAAAATGATAAGTAGGGGTCCCCTCAAACCTAGGTAAACTTCAGTACATTCCAGAATTTTACCATTTCAAAGGAGAGGCTGATTTAGATAGGCTCCTATATTTACATATTTCATATATAGATATTTAGATATAGCCTCGTCTATCTGGAAATACATTTTCCTTTACTTTCTCACTTTCATTTACAGCAAAACTTTTGGAAATCTGGCTTTAATTTCAGATGAATGTGTTTTTGTTCAGATAGGCATCTCAATGGTCACAGGTACCTCCCTTCCTCCCCTCCTTCCCTGGCTTCCTCTCTTCCTCCTCCTCCCTCCTTCTTTTCCTTCCTCCTTCCCACACCCCTCCCTCCCTTCTTTCCTCCCTTCCTTCCTTCCTTTTTCTTTGCATTTCTCTCTGTGCTTCTTGCAGGGTTTTGTTTTATGATCCACTATTCTCTCAATAGATGCTGTGTCTGCACTACATGCATCTAGGCTCCTGATTTGTGTCATTCTGAGATCAGCTTTCTTCCCCAGACCTCTAGGCATCCCTGAACTCAGAGCCTGTGGATGTCCCACAATCCTAATAGGACTTCCCATTTCTTGCTTCTTTCTATCTGTGCTGAGTCTCTTGTTATTGAAGAGCATGGCAATCCTATTCAGGGAAGCTCAGAACACACCCTAGTCTAATCCCATCAAAAAAAGCATTTTGATTACTTGTCAGAATACTTAGATCCCACCCTCTCTAACTATAAATTGAGCCAAACCACTGAGGCACACAGACCATCCAGAAGAGCTTCCCACTTCAACAGAAGTGCTGGCTATAGTTGGTGAGCATCAGAGTGGAGAATCAGCTCTCTCAACTTGCATTCATTGGAAAGATGGACTCAGACATCTCCAAGGCCTTCTGGGAGGAACTGACCTGTGTCATCTGCTTGGGTATCCTCATAGACCCAGTCACCATCGACTGTGGACACACTTTCTGTCGACCATGTATCTGCTTTGCCTGGGAAGAAGCCGAGATTCCAGACATGTGCCCTGTCTGCAGGGGTCCATCGCAGCAAAGAGACCTCAAAACCAACATCATTCTGAAGCATCTGGTGTCCATTGCTAGAAAAGCTAGCCTCCGGCAGTGCCTGAGCTCTGAAGAACACCAGTGTGAGATACACAAGGAGGCCAAGCAGACGTTCTGCGAAGTGGAAAAGGAGTTGCTCTGTAAGCTCTGCTCCCAATCTCCAGGGCACAGGAACCATAGACATTGTTCCATTGAAGGGGCTGCTGAGCAGCAACAGGAGCTGATGTTAAAGCAAATGAGATCTTTATGGGACAAGATACAAGAAAACAAGAGAAACATGAATCAACAGCTTGTTTTAGTCACCGATTGGATTTGCTATGCGTATACCTATCGCAAGCTCATCAACAATACTTATGAGATGCTGCTTCCAGAATTGCAGGAAGAGGCAAAAAAGCATTCAGACATACTTTCAGTTGAAGAAAGCACAACTTTACAGCAACTTGAAAGAAGAAAAACACAAATGCTGAATAAGAACAAACAACTCAGAAAGATGTATCAGGAGCTGATGAAAACCTACCAAAATCCAGATGTGGAACTCCTCAAGGATTTGAAATACATACTACGAAGGTGTGAGTCATTGTTGGTCTTTCTGCCCCAACCTATGAATCCAAAGCTCAGTGGTCTTCCCATGTCTGGACTGATAGAAGAACTCAACCAGTACAGAGTGGAGATTTCCTTCAACCAGGAGCCACAGAATCCTGGTGTGATGCAGTTTGACTATGTGAGAAAACTCATAAATGGCCAAGACAATGATGATGTATTTTTGAATTCTGATGGATCCAGCAATTTGACTGGATGGGGAGTAAATGTGTTCAGCTCTGGGAAACATTACTGGGAGTTGAGTGTAGATGACTCTTGGGACTGGGCATTAGGAGTCTGTAGGAATTCTGGGGTACGTAAGAACTCCCCAATAACTGACTCTGAGGATATATTTGTCCTTTTGTGTGTGAAGGGGAGTAATGATTCACATCTCTTTACCTCGTCCCCATTTTTGTCTCATTATATGGAGAGGCCTGTGGGCAGGATTGGTGTGTTCCTAGACTTTGAAAATGGAAACTTGAGTTTTTTTAATGTTGCTAAGAGCTCCTTGATCTGGAAGTACCCCACTGGCTTCTTCCAATTTCCTGTCAGGCCTTTTTTTGCTACTTCCCATACATGATGATTCATTAGTGAAAAGTTTGTCTAAGTATATGGACCTGTTCTGTGAAGCGCATCACTAGCACTGTACTGTGTGTTTTTTTTGGCTTTCTTTGTACTTTCATATACACTCATTTTGTTATTAATTATGAACATGTAATAAAGTGAATTAAAAAATGAAAATGACTTTCAATGAATCTTTTTTGCTTTCACTTTTTATTTTTTTGAGACAGGGTTTTATTTTATATGTAACTAGGCAGGCCTACAATTCATTGTGTAGTCCAGACTACCCTCAAACTCTTGAGCTTCTTGCTGTTTGAGTGCTGGGATTGCAAGTATTGCTGCTATGAGTGGTTTACAGGTTTATTTCTTGCTTCTGTCATAGTCTTGGTTGGAGTGAGACTTCCTCCTTTCTGAAACTCTTCTTCCTCTCTCTACTCCCCTCTAGCTACATTTTTCTTCTTCAGGCTACATTTGTTTCTTTCTTTTTCTGGTCATGGGACTTGAAGTCTGGGCTTGGGCTCTGTCCCTTTGCTTCTTTTGCTCAAGTCGAGGGCTGTACCCCTTGAGCTACAGTGCCACTCTGTCTTTTTTGAGTCATCTATTGTAGATAAGAGTCTCATGGAGTTTCCTGCTTGGACTGGCTTTGAACCTCCTGAGTAGCTAGGAATATAGGCATGAGTCACTAGTGTCTGGCTATACTTCATGACAGCACGTGGTTTTGTTTTTGCAAAATTTTAGGAAAGACCCCAATATAAGAAGTTAAAATAGGGAGAAATGGGAAACAGAGAACCTCTTATCTTCTCAAATACAGGAAATGGAAGTATACGACTCAAAGTGATGGTTCCTCTTTGTAGCTTTTACACATGGTCATGTGAGTTTAGCACTCCCTGAACTTTTGACAACAGTAGTTGGTGGGTAAAGGATAGTTAGGACTGCCAGGTGCCAGTGGCTCATACCTGTAATCCACCTTCTCAGGAGGCAGAGATCTGAGGATCTCGCTTCAGAGATAGTCTAGGCAAGAAAGAGTTCAAGCCACATGACCAAAAAAGAAAAAAAACAAAAAAAGATAATTAGGGCTCACCTCATACCTAGGTAAACTTCAGGACTTCCAGAATTTTACTATTTCAAAGGAGAGGCAGATTTGGATAGGCTCCAATGTTTACATATTTCATATATATGAATTTAGATATTACCTCTTCCATCTGGAAATAAATTTTCCTTTACTTTCTCACTTTTATTTACTTCAAAACTTGGAAATTTCTTTTTAATTTCAGTTGAATGTGTTTTTGTTCAGATAAGGTACTCAAGGGTCCAAGGTACCTCCAGTCCTCCCCTCCCTAGCTCCCTTCCTTCTTCCTTTGTTTCCTCCCCCTCCCTCCCTTCCTCCCTCTCTCTGTCCCTCCCTGCTTCCCTCCCTCCTTCCATCCCTCTCTCCTAGCATCCTTCCCCTCCTTCCTTCCTTAGCCTCCTTCCTTCCTTAGCCTCCTTCCTTCCTTCCTTCCTTCCTTCCTTCCTTCCTTCCTTCCTTCCTTCCTTCCTTCCTTTTTCTTCGCATTTCTCTCTGTGGTTCTTGCAGGGTTTTGGTCTATGGTGCACTGTTCTCTCAGTAGATGCTGTGTCTGCACTAGATGCATCTAGGCTCCTGATTTGTGTGATTCTGAGATCAGTTTTCTCCCCCAGACCTCTAGGCATCCCTGAACTCAGAGCCTGTGGATGTCTCACAATCCTGGCAGGACTTACCATATGTTGCTTCTTTCTGTCTGTGGTGGGTCTCTTGTTATTGAAGAGCATGACAGTCCTGCTCAGGAAAGCACTTGTTGCTTACAGCTGGATTCCTAGATA
This sequence comes from Dipodomys ordii, assembly GCF_000151885.1. NCBI lineage: Eukaryota > Metazoa > Chordata > Mammalia > Rodentia > Heteromyidae > Dipodomys > Dipodomys ordii. The sequence continues at coordinate 8,869,322 of NW_012267221.1, forward strand.
TCTATGATATTGCAATCTGAGGATAATAGTTGGAAGCCAACCCAAGCAGCAAAGTCCCTGAGACCCTTATCTCCAATTGGCCCCTAAAAAGCTGAAAGTGGAAATGTGGCTCTGGTGGTAGAACACTAGCCTTGAGCAAAAACACTAAGTGACAGTGCCCAGGCCATGAGTTCAAGCCACAGGAAGGGGACAAGTGTGTACTCACACACACATACACACACACATATGTTTACAAAAACATAAAGTTATTTAATTTAGGGTCTACTTAAGAATTAAATATAATTTTTCCTTCTCAAAATGCTTAATGTAATGTTTCCCTAACCTTTCTTTTTTTTTTTTGCCTATGTAAGATATTGCTTACAAGATTAGGGATTAGGATGTGGATATCTTTAGGTGTCACTATACATTATTCAAGAGAAGCTTTACAAAGGAAACAAAGGCTGGATCCTGCAAGGCTATATAATTCCAGGGAAGACTTTTAGATTTTATTCTAGAGTGATAAGAACCACTGGAAGGTTATGTGTAGATGAGTGTAACAAAATGTTGTCACTTAATACCTGTCCAAAAATTAAAAAAAATTTTTTTTGGTCGGTCGTTATGCTTGAACTCAGGGCCTGGGCATTGTCACTCAGCAATTCAGCTCAAGCCTAGCACTCTATCACTTGAGCCACAGCACCACTTCTAGTTTTCTGGTGGTTTATTGGAGATAAGAGTCTCATGGACTTTGCTGTCTGGCTGGCTTTGAACCGTGATCCTTAGATCTCAGTCTCCTGAGTTGCTGGGATGACGGCTCTAAAAGAAAATTTAAGTTAAAAGTAACTAATTGAAAGCTTCAGCTAATTTTAGTTTATCAGAGTGTTCCTTATGTGCAAAAAATAAGATTTTTGAGTATAGTTGAGTTTCACAGGGTCACAAACCCATTGTAATATACAATTTTTAATGTTTTTAATTGTAAAAATACTGTACAGAGGGGTTACAGTTACATGAATAGGGTAATGAGTACGTTTCCTATAGAGCATTGTTACCTCCTCCTTTGTTTTTCTGCTACCTGTAATGTACAATATTTTTAACCACCAAATTCCTGTGGTGGTTGGTATTGCTGCTAGTAAGAATGCATGCTATTGAAAACTGTTCTGACTGCTAAATGTAGACATCATTAAAGGAGGCAGAGGAAAAACATTGGAATTAGTATTTAGGAGTATTTTAGTTGCTAATTTGAGAAATTATCAGTCTAGAGAGTGTTATTTTAAAGTTGGAAGGAAGTAGGTAGATGTAGATTAATAATCTGGAAGAAATACCTTCAAAATAAATATTTACACTTTTTTCCTGTTTGTTTTTTGGTGGTATTAGAGATTGAACTCAGGGCCTTTTGCTTGGGGGGTATATACTGTACCATTTTGGCCCCTTCCTCCCCCAGCCCTCTTTGCTTGTAGTTTTTTTTTTTCAGATAGAGTCTTGTGCTTTTGCTTGGGCTGGCTGTGGACAGTGATCCTACTATTTCTGACTTCTATGTGGCAGAGCTTTTAGATGTCCTCTCTCATGTACTTTTTATTTGAAAAAGGAGCCCAGTTACTGAGAGGGGAGAATTGGAGAGAAAAGCAGGCTTGATGTTCTGTTTTGGTGATGTTAAGGTTGAAATGCTTATTAGATATTTCTTTGATACTGTTATAGAATTGGATGTTTGAGTTTGGAGATTCTGACACTGATTTTGGCTAAGGATACTATATATATCTATATATAAAATACATATATATATAAGTAACATATATTATATATATTTGTTTTTGATAATATTGAGGATTGAATTTAATTTCTTGTGCTTGCTAGGCAAATGCTCTACCACTTGAGCCATATCCCAGCCCTGATTTTTACATACTGGCTAAATTAGACTTAAATGTGGGTATCTAAGAACATTTCTCCTGGTGGGATGCTAGGAAAATAATGTGGTTTCTGTCCAGCTAGGTCAAATAGGTTGTGCAAAGAGTAGCAGTAGGGCCTCTTGTCATACCAGAGGATGGTATAAAACACTGAGGGAGAGACCTTCTGTTTGTCAGAAGCTGTGTGGCCTGTTGTTTAGCAGATTGTTTTTGCAATCTGCATTGTATTTGCACACTGTTTTTCTATCCATTGTCCTTGTCTTTGTGTGGAATCACTGGAGTTTGAACTTGCATACTCATGTCTAGTCTTCTGGTTTTCTCCTTCCTAGACTCATGCTCTTCTAGTTCATTAAATAGATCTGTTTCAGAGACTGGGACATAGAAAATGAAGGACTTCCTTTTTACACTGAAATGTGATTCTATCAAATCCTCCAAGGAATGTTGAAAGAATTAATATAACGTTAAGTTGACTAGCAGCAGATCTCATAACAGTAGGCAGCCAACAAATATGTTTGACAGCCTTCATTATCTATTGCCTACTGGGCAAAGTCCAGGATATTTTGAATTCTCACGAATCATATGAGATATTCAGCAATTGGCCCCACCTTGCTCATTCCTGCTAATTATTCCCCCACTCAGGACTAACTACTCAGCCAAATCATATTTACCTTTGAGGACAGGATATTAGTAGGAGAGGAACCAAAAGCTCCTCTTCAGGTGGGCTGGCCCAAACTGGTTGGATATAAATGGGATTACTTCATTATGATGCTGTCTGCATGCTAAATGACACAAGCTCCAGTGAACTGACAGTTGATAATTACCATGGAGACAGATGATGGAAAGAACCATAAAAGAAAAGGCAGTGTCTGAATTCCAGGAAAATCTTCACTTGTCTTTTCTTTTACTTGATTATCTTTACCTTCCCAACCCCCAAGGGTTTGACAAATTGATTTGCTGATTTACCTCCCACTTCTGCTATTCTTGGCTGGTAATAAAAGTTACCTTTACTACTTAAGTCATGTTAAGTCTTATTACTGGTCACTATTCCCAGAAGGAAGGAGACTCCATTCAGGGACTAACCCATTGCCACCTTCAGCTTTAGTCAGACACCATAACAAATACCTTGTTCTAAAAATGCTGTGTTTACTCAGATCATTTTATCTTTATTCACAGCCACTTCATACCTAGAGGACCTTCAACATGAAATATTGTTAAATACTGTTTTCTCATGGAACCTGCTGTGATCAAGTTTCCTTACCCTTCCTTTCTTTGTTCCTCCCTTAGCTTCTTAACTGACCTGAACCTTGTTAGTATCACTTTTATTTGTTTAGAGTCTTTTTTCTTTCTTTAAGAGTTTCTTCAAGGCAGAAACACAAGTTATTCACTCACAGGCTTAAACAAAATACTGCTTGTAGGAAATAGTCTTTTTTTTTTAACAAAACTTTTAAACAAAGTGTGTTACAGTCCTTTGTAAGACTCCAATTTTACTTGCCCTGTTCTGGGTTCCTGTTTTGCTAAGCCACTCTTCCTTTTGTCTGTGAAAATTCCCTGCCAAGATGTAAAGCCTGTAAGACTTGCCAGGTCCTTTGCTCTATCAAAGTCCACCACCAACACTCCCCAGTTCCTTTGGTTTAAATGTTGGGTATTAGCCAATTGCCAGAGATGTAAGGGCTCAGTCTGTCTGGATGTGAGTTCAGCTTTACACCCTTTTGGAATGCTCACACACCCTTCTCTGCAGAAGTAAACTGTCTTTGCCAAGTTCCTTTAGAGTTGGTGTCCTTCTTTCTACATGATACCCCTATATCCACAGGCATTTCTTTCCTTTCCTTTTTTTTTTTCCTGGTATAGTTTCTGGGGCTTGAACTCATGGCCTGGGGGCTATCCCTGATTTTTTTGCTCAAGGCTAGTGCTCTACCTCTGGAGCCCAGTTTTTTGTGGCTAATTGGAGTTTCAGGGACTTTCCTGCCTGGCTGCCTTTGAACTATGATCTCAGATCTCAGCCTCAGATTGTAGACATGAAACACTGGTACCTGGTTTAATATTGTTTGAATAAATGATTGTGCATATTTAAGTATATATGTCTTATCATATGTAAATGTACATTTATGTTTATACTTACAGATAGCAAATGTTATATGTCCTTTTTCACATAGACTTGTTTTAATCACCGTGGAGGAAAAGTTGCTGATGGAGAGTGAGTGCAGGAAATATTTGTTTGACTTAATTAGGATGAAAAGTATATTGTTTTGTTTTTTTTCTAGAATGCAAAATATTTTATTTAAACATAAAATCGAATGCCCAGGTAGCCTAGGTAAAATAATTCAGTTCTTCAGAGCCCAAAGTGCTCATGAGGAGCTCCTTTTCTTCCTGCAATGCATAACAACCTCCTCAAATGTCCAGGCAGGAGTGTTGTGCTCTAATCACCTGAGAGGAGATGAATGGGTTAATCACAGTTGCTAAAAAACCTCTTTTTTTTTTCTTGGTGAGAGTTTAAGAAACTGGTCTTAAGGCATTCACCATATTCAACAATCTATCTTTGCCTTTCTTACTCTGGTATACCTCTGAGATGAGCAAGCACATGTTCACCTTGCTGTCTCCACATGTTCTCCATGTGACCTTGATTGCTGAGCTATTAGGATAAGCTTCTAAGGATAGATCTTGATGAGCTTGCTCTTATTGACGTATATGATAAAGTATGAGGAAAATGACTTTGTCTGGGACAGACAGCTGCTTTTCACCTTTGAATCATTCTGTTATCACTGGGATCTTGGTGGAGTGGAGCCCTGGGAGGAGTCTCAAGTATTCTGCTCTCTGCTCCCAGGTGTGGCATAGCATGAAGGTCTTCTGTCCACGTGGTTCAGGGACTGTGTGGAATGGGAGAGGTGTGTAGTGATGGCTTCTCTCCACCACCCACTGCTGGGTCAAATAACCAGCCTGTTCTTTTGCTTTTACAGTGTGACTTTCATTGCTTGAATCATTTGTTCACTCATTATTATCATTGCTTTATGCCAAGTTGTAATCATTAACAATTTCAAAGAAACATATACTCAAATACATACATCAAACATATTGTTTGCCGGGTGCTGGTGGCTCACGCCTGTAATCCTAGCTACTCAGGAGCCTGAGATCTGAGGATCACGGTTGAAAGCCAGCTCAGGCAGCAAAGTCTGTGAGATTGTTATCTTGAAACCACTAGAAAACCAGAAGTGGCACTGTGGCTCAAGTGGTAGAGCACTAGATTTGAGCTGAAGAGCTGAGGGACAGCACTCAGGCCCAGAGTTCAAGCCCCTTGATTGACAAAAAAGGGGGGAAAAAAGAAAAAAAAGAAAAAATAGAAAAAAGAAAAAAAATTGAATAAGCACAATTGATTGAGCATTTGCCAGTGCCCACTTATTATTGCAGGATTGGTGTGTGAAGTCTTCTGGAACCATGGTGACCAGACCAGTTTCTTTCAAGTCTCTTCAAATGCCAGATTCCTTAATCCTGCATAAACCAAAAATTAATTCTGTATTACACAGGCTTGAGATAATACAAGCCAGATATCAGGGTTATCAGGCAGTAAAGGTGGCTATAACGACTTGAAATGATGGGACTGTGAAGTGACTCTTTAGGGTAGGAAGCTAGCCAATGGAGGGTAAATGGAAGGCTGGCTTGGGGGTCAGTGAGGACTGGAAGGGATTGTGAGGCTTTGATAACAGTGGTTTGGGGACATAGAAGATTAGTGGCCTGTGGTTGGCTCACTGAATGAGTGAGCAGACCTTTGAGATGGAATCACTCTTGTTCCTAGGTTCTTGGAATAAGATGATCCAAAGTCATTTTGGTTTTCTTTTATTTATTTTTTATTGTCAAGGTGCTGTACAGAGGGATTACAGTTACATAAGTAAAGTAATAAGTACCTCTCTTGTCAAACTTTTCACCCCTTCCCTCATTTTTCTCCTACTTCCCTGCCCCCTTGCAACCTCCCCCAAGTTGTACAGATCATTTCCAACATTTTGTCTGGTGTATATTGCTGTTGCATTGGCTCCCCATTGTCCTTTGTCTCACCATTCTGTTGTTCCCCTTCCCTTCCCTAATTCAAGAAAATGAATATACAATACTAGGGTACCAGCTTCCACCAGAAAGAATGACATTGCCCCATTTGTAAGGAAATGGGAAGATTTGGAAAAAATCATATTAAGTGAAGTAAGCCACGCCCAAAGAAACATAGGTCCCATGGTTTCCCTTATTTACAATAATAAGTTAGGATAATCTTAGCAGATGAGCCGAATAGCTCAGTATCTATGGACATTATGTACGTTTTTATGTTCCAAGATTAATATTATCATCCTTGAAGGCACATAGTCTTTAAAAATAAGGTAGGTTTCTTTAGAAAATTAACTTTCATAACTGGTGGTTTTGATTGCATTTGGGTTTTATAATAGCATGTTTATTTATTTATTCATTTATAATTATCTGGAATCTTAATCTAGTCTCCAGAGTTTGTGACAGAGCCAGAAAATATTTCCTCAGTTTCTCAGAACCAAAAAATAAGCACCACCAAGTGCTATTCTGAAAAGAGGATGAGAAACCATGTTGTAGGGCACTGTTGTCCTAGGGACTTAGGTTAATCCGGGCCACAAACCTTTGATCAGGCATTTTACGGGGAATGCTTTCAATCTACCAACTACAAGCATTAGTGGTACAATCATTGCACTCCACGTGATTGGAGCCTGACCTGAAGAGAACGTCAGCTGTCCTCCTCTGGCTTCTGCAACCGGTAACCTGTGGCCCAGATCTGAGGTAGATTCTAGCTTTATTGGGATTTATTTGTGATAAAACACTATGCACATAACAGTGTCTGTTTTGTTTGAAGCAGTATTTATTTTGGCAAGAGATGCTAGAAAGAAAATCTGGAAGAGGTCTAACTACTTTTTTTTTCAGGGACATGATAGATTTATTCCCCTAGTGTTTGAGTTGAGTGAACTTGGACTAAATAAGTGCTGGTTAGACCAAACCAGCATTGTAAGCCCTGGGAAGGTGGGCTGCTCTCGTTCCCTCCTCTAACTATAGTCTCCCCGTGTCACTGCCTTGCAAATGTGTAGATGGGGATAGTCCAGAGCTCTTGACTGGTGCTAAGTAATCTGAGGTAATAGCAGTGGGAGTTCTTAATAGCAGATCCATTATACACTGCATTTACATTATCTCAAATTCTATATAACTTTGGACATAGAAGAGATTTTGTAGATGTGGGAACTACAGCTCAAGTCATACTACTTGGATGAATTGCAGGTCAGCCAAGGACTGCAGGTGTCTGGTGTCTGTGGGTATTCTTTGTAGTGAATGTCACCCTGCACACGAAAGTCATATCATCTGAATGTGCCAGGGAAGAACCTTTGATTGGCAGGATCCTGGTTGTGCCTAGAATAGTGGCTGTGTCCTACAATGAAGCAATCAATTGTCTTTGGGGAGAGAAGAAAGATTCCCCATCCCTTGCTAATTTCCCAGGATGAGTTCTCCTTTCCCTGTATATCTATCTACAGGCTTTTTCTAGGGCCTGGCAGAGTGCAGGGCCCCCCTGGGTGTGTGGTTGACTGAAGAGATTCTCCATTTGCAGAGTTGAGGATTGGAGAATACACTTTAAGGAAATTTTATTAGTTGCTTTGCATGGACTGGTTTGGTTTGTTATGTTAACTTTAAATTGCTGAGCAGAAACAGTGTACAATAAATGAAAGAGCAGGGCTAGGACAGGTGCAGTTTCACTCCAGTTTAAATAGTTACTGGGTCAAATGCTCCAGACAAATTCATTCTAGTTAGGGTAGAGACACCAGGCTCTTCAGAACAAGGTAGATAATTTTGTGACATTTTCTAGTTCTTAGTCAAGGATCCCTAATAAATTGCAAAGGCAAGCTATCCTTTTTCCTTTTTCTATGTGCTTCTTTTACTCTTGTTCATTAAAGATGAGAAGTTGTGTAACAGAAAAATCACTCAAGCAATGGTGAGATGATATGGGGTGTCGTCAAATGTCAGTTATCCATCTGTATTTGCTCTTTAAAGCTCTTGGATTCCTTCACTTCTCTCTCTTATAGGTACTCACACACTTTTTTTCTTATTCCAAAGATAATACAGGTTCATTTTAGAAGTATAGAAAATGATGCATGCAAATAAATCACACTCTAAGGAAACTTAAAAAAACAGTTTGGGGGTTTACTCTAGTCTTTACATGTGTATATACACATACTGTAAATGTACACAGGCACTGTTTTATATTCTTTTGTTCTTCATAATTATTTGTTTATTACCCCATCTCTTTCCAGAGTGTAATAAACTCCCTCTCTCCTCCCCAAAAAAGCTTGTTACTAAGTAATAAAAATACTCCTAACGTATTTGGTCATTCATATATTTCTAGAATTTTCTTTACTGTAGTGTTTAGTATCATAAAAAGGTTGCTTTTATACTGACAGCCAGGATGTTGACCACAGTCTTCTAGGTGTGGTGAGTTAACTATACTCACTGTCCAGTCTGTGTGGAAAAATGGGAAAGGGTCTTGAAAAGATGAGTCCAGCAGTGCCAAGAAGAGGGGACAGTACAGATGATGTTGCTTTTAGTTTTTATTTTTATTTTTTGTCGGTCCTGGGGCTTGAACTCTGGGCCTGGGCGCTGTCCCTCAGCTCTTCAGTTCAAGGCTAGTGCTCTACCACTTGAACCACAACACCACTTCCAGCTTTCTGGTGGTTAATTGGAGATAAGAGTCCTGCTTTGGCTGGCTTTGAACTGTGATCCTCAAATCTCAGCCTTCTGAGTAGCTAGGATTATAGGTGTGAGCCACTGGTGCCCAGCGATATTGCTTTTATTTATTTACTTTTTGGGTATAGGAGGGTTTGAGATAGGTTCTTGCTTTGTAGTTTAGACTGGTCTGGAATTTACAATCCTTCTGCCTCTGCCTCTCAATTAATGGAATTACAGATATGCTGTCAAACCCCACAGATCTTTAGCATGTGTTTTTTTTCCCCCCCAGGGAGGGAGCTTGGTGGGGGTAGGGGGTAGGGGGGAAGAGAAGTGAGATTGCTCTGTTCAGGCTGAGACATCATGGGTGGATAGTGAAGGACATGATCTCTCAGAGCGCATAGTCTGAAAAAAGAAACATGTTGTTGGCAGCTGCCAAGTGAATGGCCCAGGGAGTAGGTAGAAGTGCACAGGGTGAGGTCAGGCCTGAAGGTCACTTAGGATGGAGAACTGGTTATTGCAATGGGGAATTTTGACCTGAGTCCTATTAGAAACAGCATTTTTCCAGTCACTTGCTTTCTGATGGCCGTATGGTCAGAACAGGGGCTCAAAAGATGGGCCCTGTTAGATTAACTTGGAGTTTCTCTTAACATGATCTTCAAATTTCTGGTTGAGGAGCGGCCGTTGAGGCTAAATTGCTAATGTGCTCTGCTGATTTCCACCAGCTGTGTGATTTGACTGACAACATTATAAGCCTAGTCACCACTGGAGTCTGGTGAATTGTATCCACTCAGCCAGAGTGTTTCTTGGGCTGGAATTGAATTGAGTGGCCCTCTTATTTCCGGTGCAACAGCAAGACTCAGTCAATTGACTTTTGCTCTTCAGTCTCCAACAGGGGGAAAATTATGAACTAAAATGAGAATAGGCCAGGCATACTCAACATTCAAACCCATAAACAACTATAATTTATCACCTATTAAATCTATCAGTTGCATCAATGTGCTTCTCCTAGCTTTCTTAACTTCCCAGACTGAAGTTCATGGGGGATATCTTGAGTGTAGAACCTATGGAGATATGACCTCAGATGCTTATCCAGTATCGGTCCAGAAACAGTTCAAGTTTATGAGCAATGCAAGTGTGAGGCCTGAGTTATCCAGTCCCAGGGAGAATAGAAATGCAGAAATAGCTTCCTCTTTCAGGACTGAGTGGCTTTTTCAGTTGACCTTCTCTATTACCGGCTGGTCAGCGTGAATGGCATAGAGTTGTCTGTCAAGTATGTGAGTTCAATAAGTATTTATATTCAGATTATCTCCCAAGTATTGTTTCCTCTGTTGTAGAGTCTATTTATGATTGATTTCTGTTTGTTTACTATTTTCTCAAGTCATCTGTTCACTCACTCTCTCTTCATTTGCACTTTTCCCCCTAACTTCCCTTTACTTGTGAATAAAAAGCAAGAATTGCATTTAGTGTTGTTTTTGTTTTGTTTTGGCAGTGCTGGGAATTGGACCCAGGGCTTCAAGTGTGCTCTACCAATGCTTCTTCTTTCCTTTGAAACATAAATTCCACAGGCTCACTGTGTGATTAAAACTTGGTGATATCCTAACTCTATCCCATCAATAAACCTTCCCCTCCCCTCCCCTCCCCTCCCCTCCCCTCCCCTTCCCTTCCCTTTCCTTTCCTCCTACCTTACCCTACTCTACCCTACCCTACCCTTCCTTCTTCCCTTCCCTTCCTGCCTGCCTGCCTCCCTTTGAGATAGGATCTTAGATACCTTGGTTATTTTCTTGCAAGGTATAATTTTAAATTTTTCTTTGTAAATAATGTTGTTTTTTAATTTTTTAAATAAGGGAGTTTTGGCTGGGAATGTGGCTTAGTGGTAGAGTGCTTGCCTTGCATGCATGAAGCCCTGGATTCAATTCCTCAGTATCTCATACACAGAAAAAGCCAGAAGTGACGCTGTGGCTTAAGTGGTAGAGTGCTAACCATGAGCAAAAGACGCTCAGGGACAGTGCCCAGGCTCTGAGTCTAAGCTCCAGAACTGACAAAATAAAATAAATAAATAAGGTAGTTTTCAACAAAGGATTTTTGTCTTTTAAGAATACTATCAGAGGTGGCTGGGAAGGTGGCTCAGTGGTAGAGTGCTTTCCTTGCATGCATGAGGCCCTGAGTTCGAGACCTCAGTACCACATAAGCAGAAATAGCCAGAAGTGGTGCTTTGTTTCAAGTGGTAGAGTGCTAGCCTTGATCAGAACAGCTGAAGGACAGTGCTCAGGCCCAGAGTTCAGGCTCCATGACTGATTAAAAAAAAAAAAAAGGAAAAAAAAGAGTACTATCAGATTGATATGTTTGGTCCATTTATTTGTAAACTTTTTTTTTAAATCCAGTAGAATATGGGAAAATGTTCTAATTGTTTGTAGAATATATATGTATATATATATATATATATATATGTATATATATATATTTTTTTCCCCCCTCAGTCTTAGGGCTTGAACTCAGGGCCTGGGCACTGTGCCTGAGATTCTTTTGCTTAAGGCTAGCACTCTACCACTTGAGCCACAGCGCCACCTCTGGCTTTTTCTATTCATGTGGTTCATTCATGCTAGGCAAACACTCTACCACTAAACCACATTCCCAACTCCCACGCAGAGATATTTGTGAAATGTTTTTTTTAGACAAAGCAGAATTTTTTTTGAAATCCTAGACTATATATCTGGTTTAATTTCTTTGACCTTTGTAAAAGCCTTCAATAGTTTCATTCATACCTTGAAGTGCAGCAATATCCACAAGTTATTTATTTATTTATTTATTTTTTGGGTCCGGTCATGGGCCTGAACTCTGGGCCTGGGTGCGGTCCCTCAGCTCTTCAGCTCAAGGCTAGCACTCTAGCGCTTGAGCCATAGTACGAACTAATCACATGAGAGATCATCACCAATGTTCGTCAGCATTCCATTTTTGTGACAAAATACTTGACGCAATCAAGTAGAGGAGAGGAAGGTGTGTTTTCACTGAGTTTCAGTCCATGTTCGCTTGGCCCCGTTGCTTTAGAGCAGACTGTCTTGGATGTAGATAACAGAGGAAACCTTTTCACATCATGGTGGCTCAATAATCTCTTCAAGGGAACACTCTTAATTACCTAACTTCCTTCCACTAGCACTCTTCTAAAAAGTTCCATCCTCTCTCAATTGTGCCACAGGCTAGTGATGACTGCTTTTGCATATGACCTGGAGGAACATTTAAAAGTCAAATGGCAGCACCACCTCTCCACCAATTGAATGGAAAAACATCATAAAACATGAAAATAATAAAAATGTAAAGTTTAAATCACTGTGGAGATTTTTAAAGCTACCACATTGATGGTTGGAGAATTAGCAAGTTCAATCTGTTGGAAATTGCAAAACCAGCTAGTGAAAGAATTACCAGGTAGAGTCTCCCTAATTGTTTCTACTAGATTACTTTCTTGGTGATTTTAGTTTTTAGTATGGTATTTTTAAAAACAAATGACAGTGATAGAACATTGATTATTGCATATGCATGTTCTCTTTTTGGGGGTCCCGTCATGGGGCCTGAACTCTGGGCCTGGGCGCTGTCCCTCAGCTCTTCAGCTCAAGGCTAGCGCTCTACCACTTGAGCCACAGCGCCACTTCTGGCTTTTTTTTTTCTTTTTTTGCTTATGTGGTGCTGAGTAATCGAACCCAGGGCCTCATGCATGCAAGGCAAGCGCTCTACCACTGAGCCACCTTCCCAGCCCGCATCTTCTCTTTTTGATATGTACATCTAGGGCTGTGAGCTGTTGTTAGTTGCTTCAGGTTGGAGCATAGCACCTCAGGCACAGGGACTACACATTTAGAGACTGGAACTTGAATGACGCTTTCCATAGAGGATGTGTGCCAGTCCTTCTACAGAAGAAAAGACAAATCTAAAAATGAGATGTTTGGGAGGATGCCTTATTCCAGTGGGGTAGAATAAGCCTTATGATCAACACGTCTAGCCCAGATGATTGTTCACTACTTTTGCATTGGTGATGGAAAACAGACTTTTTTTGGTGCTTTCAGGGAGGGTGAGGGGGATGGAAGATTTAAAAAATGCTATTTTATTTTCACATACTTTTAAATAGGATCATTGTTAGCAATATGAGTTCCTTCAACATCGCTCATGTTTTCTGATACTTATTCCTTCAGGGTCAGATGCTTTAAGGAAGTGTGATGTCTTAACAAAATAACACAGTATATGATAATGTTGGCTAGTGCATCTCAGAATGTCTTTGGAGACATTATACGTGCATTCCATGTATAAATTATATACCTGGATATGTATATGTGGATTCTTAGATGTATAGAGGAGTGATTATAAGTATAAATTTCAGGAGGCTCTGTGTGTGTGTGTGTGTGTGTGTGTGTGTGTGTGTGTATGTTAGGGAAGTACGGATTGTAAAATGTAGTTACCTTCACTTCCTGGAGATAGTCTCGATTTCCAGAGAGCAGAATAACTGGTCTTCCCATTTGGCTTGCTTTATCTATTGGTCATGGCTTATGCATTAATTATTAGTATAGTGTTGTTTATAGTAGAGCTGTGTTCAACTTAGAAGGATTGATTTTTAAAAATTGTTTTATAGTTATGATAAAGGTGATATACAGAGGGGTTACAGTTACATAAGTCCAGTAAAGAGCACATTTCCTTTTGGACATTGCACCCCTTCCCTTATTCTCTCCCAGGTTTTTTCTCAATTCACATAGTCCATTTTCATAGGGTCTAGTGAGTATCACTGCTGCATTTGTTTACTCTTTGTCCCTCCATTTATGTATCTTCTCCCTTACCCTCCTAGAGACAGAAAAATGAACAAAGAAAACAAAAAGAAAAGAAAACAAAAAACAGCAACACAGAAAAAATCCTCTTGTTTCAATTTCTTGGAGTGGAGTTCATTTTGATGACTATTATTTAGGTGATCAAACACATATAAGCATTGGCGCCTAGTGTTCCTCTTAGAAATAATGTATTTAGTGTAAATAAATTTAACTGAAATTCTTGCACTGTGACTAGGTATCATAACCCATATTTTAATGAACTCAAGGTTTCAGAAACAAACATTTCTTTTTTTTTTTTTTTTTTGGCTAGTGTCTCACTATGCACATAGTCTGGGCTAGGCTTAAATATCTTATCTACTTGCTTTTGCCTCCTGACTGGTGAGATTGCAAGTTTGCACCACCATACCTAGCCCTAAAACACACTTCTAATTATACCAAGCTATAATTGGCATATATGTATTAATGTATAATGCCATTAAAATTAGGACTTTTGAGAAAATTGGCATGATTTCCTTGCTCATTGATTAGAAACAATAAGTGAAAGCTAAGAGAGTCCATTGACATTATTTATTGACTCATGAGCTCTCTATGTGGCCCACACTGGCTTTGAATTCAAAATTCTCCTGCCTCCACCTCCTAAATATATTTATTATAGGCTAGAATCACAGATGTTCACTAATATGCCCAACTTCCTTACGGCTTTTTACTTTGAAAGGAAAATGCTTACATTCAGGAGACAGTCTTTCCAAATTTATAGTAGTGTATTTCATAAAGACCTAAATAAGTAGAAGCTTGATCCAAGATACCACATTTTGTGTTCTGTGAACATGTTATTTGATTTCATTTTTCTTATGATGCATTTCTTTGGATTATGTAGGAATAGGGAATATCTAGCCTGCAGGCCACGTAAGACATGTAAAATCATTTGGTGCATGATGGGCCAGAAATATATGCCATCTACCTATATTGAGAATTTTGTATGGCCTGTGAATGATGTTAAAAATATCCCAATGGCCCTTAGCAAGAATAGTTTCCCCACCCTAGAATTATAGGGTTAAAATTCATTATCACTCCTAGGTAAAATCTTTTCACTTGATAATCAATGACTTTATACTAGTTGAGAAGATCTAAGCCTTTAAAAATGCATTTATTTATATGATGAGGCTCACTTGTTTTCTTGAGCCATAGCCTCATGACTAGACTTTGTTTTCTTGTGAAACATTTGGAATGTATGTTCAGTAGTCATGATTGTTGGTACTTCATAAGGCTTTGTTATAGTTTTAATGCATCTGGATAAAGGGCTTGATGCATTGTACTGTGAAAATAGATGTTTCATATTTTGTCGTTCAGCATATAGTATATATCAAAAAAAGAATTTTTCCTAGTTACTAAAATGGATTTTCTAACTGCATGTGAATTATGAAAACAGGTTTGTGCTGTTAGAAGAATGTTGGTTCCTTGCTTAACCTAGTAACAGGTTAAAAAAGGGCAGAATAATGAAAGAAAACAGGAATAACTTTGTCTGATTCTTTGATAGCATCTTTAAGGCAGAATTGTCCATTTTTGGGTATCAACTGTACTTTAATGAACTATTTCTTATTAGTTGATATGTAAATGCCAGTTTGTGTAATTTCCTACTTCCCTTTTCATCCACTGAGTTTCTCAATCTGACTTGTGATTTTACAAGGAATGGGAAAGAATGCCCCTGCTTTTCATTTGTGAGGGTCATTCTAATTTTGGCTTCTCAGGGTTACCCTAAATTTCATATGACAAACAAAAGAGGCTTCATGAGGGTGCAGTGACTCACACTTATAATCCTAGTTACTTAGGAAGCAGAGATCAGGAGGATTGCTGTTTGAGACCAGCCTGGGCAGAAGCGACCTCTATTTCAATACATAAGCTGGGTATGTTAGCTTAGGTCTGTAATCCCAGGTACAGGGAAGGATAGGGAGGAGGACCATGGTCTGAGGTTTGTCAGGACCAAAACACTATCTGGACAATAACTAAAGGCAAAAATGTTTGAGTGTGTGGCTCAAGTGGAAGCACTTGCCTATCAAGTATGAGATGCTGAGTTCAAACCGCAATAGCTAACAAAAAAGGAGGGAGAAATATATTTTAACATAAGATTAACAAATAGTGTGTCATTAAGGAGAAATCTTTTATCTTTCATGATAGTGTATATTTTGATTTTAAAATAAATTTAAAGTAGAACACAAATGTACATATGTGCAATAACTGTAGTTCTTTATGATTTATATAAATTCTGAAAGGCAAATACAACAAACCATTCTGTTGTGAATTAAACTAGGATCACTGGCTCTGACTGGATATAATTTGCTATTAGCAGAGGTAGGTTTCTTTCCTTTCTGGTAATCTCATAAGGAACCTCATGAAAATAAGGAAACCAAGTGAGATTTGTGACTTTATTTTTGTGTGCATTTTAGAAATGGCAGAAATACAAGAATACAATATGAGAGTTTCCTTGAAAACACCATATGTATAAAATTGGACCTTAAATAATAAATGACCACGAGACTGTAAGCATCTGTGTGTTGTTCAACTAAGCACCTTCCCTTTCAATATATTTTCTTTATAGAAGATTTTTGAAATAAATGGTAATGAAATTGTATAGGAAGTTAAAACAAACAAAAATTGCATATCAAAGAGCTTTATGTCAGGTTTGAGACTTTTTTCCCCCATAAATAGACTTTACTTGGCTCATTTCAGTTATTGACCTTATTTCCCCTGTTACACTGTTGGAACTCCGGTTTGAACTCTGTACCCAACAACATGCCTCCTGTTGAACTCCTGAAGAGCTGCTCTCCTCTGGGATTGAAAAGCTGTCCTGAACCAGCCTCTTTCTGTTATTCCTAACTGTAGGTTTGCTTCTAAAATGCTATTCAGTGCTATTCATTCATCCTCCCTCCCTCTTCCTCTCCCTCTCTTCTCTTCTCACTTTTCTCCTCTCCTCTCTCTCCTCCATCCTAAAATGATGTGATTGACCTGAAGGTACCCCAGAAAGACTATTAGGAAACTTTTCCAAAGTACTTTCTGGCTTGAAACAGTGTGAATCAGTACAAATACTTGATGTTAGTTTTCGTTCACTTTGTTTTCTGATTTTTGTCCCTCTTGTTTCCTCTTTTAATGTCCCTTTGTCAAGACCTTTTCTATCATTTGGCCTGGGCCCTTCTGGCACGGACTGGGGAATTGGACCGAATATAGAAGAACATACCCTTCCCTGAAGCAGCCTGGCAGGGTGGGTGTGGGAGTCAGGGATAAAGCCAGGGTTTGAGGCTGTGCCAGCTTCACAGACGTGTACACTTCAGTTTTCTTAAGGGTTACAACCCAACCATGTGTGCATCTAGAATCAGAATACAATACGTTTCTAGCTTTTCTGCTGACTTTGTCTTTTCATGTATCTTGTATTATACGACAGAACACTTTTCAGTGCCTTCTAAAACCCTTGATTTTTCATATCTTGTGCAGTATATATAGAGCCTTTAAAATTTCAGGTTGTCATTGTTTTGTGGTGCTTTCATATATGTATAAATATACACATATTCTTGTATACACACATATATGTATACACACAAATGTGACTGAAGATGGCTGTCTGCTATTTCTCAGGACTTGCTATATTCTCTTCTTTCCGTTGGGATCATTGTTTATGAATACTTTGTGACTGTTTCCTACCTGGTCTGGGCCTAAACCTTTTAGAAAGATGTCTTAAGCCAAAAAACCAAAAAGAATGATTCATTTTTAGTTTATAGACAAGGACTCTTCCCTTTGCAGAGAGCAGGCGCTGTGCCTCTGATTTTACTGTTTTGTTCCTTTATGTCTGACAACCTTCAAAAGGCATGCTGGAGGCTCTCCCTGTGATCTGTAGGAATGAAGGACTGCTATAAAAAATGCGTGTGGAAGTGCTTTTGTTTTGTTTGTTTGTGGGGCTGAGGCAGAATTGAGCATTGTAAAGACTATAGTGTAAACTCTAGGGAAAGAGGATGTGATTTTTTTTTGATTGTTACCTGTCTGTGTTGTAATCATGGTAGCAATGTATGCTTGATGCATCTAAACCATGAAATATTTCTTGATGGGGACTTGAATGAAGCATATGCTATCATATTAATTGCAGTTAAAAAAAGGGCTTGTTTGTTAAAATGTGTCTCTTTCAAAATACCCAGAGATTTTGACATATTTATTTATTTTACTATTGCTTTCTTTTTTATTTCTCAATGTTTTGTTATTTTTTAATTATTATTTTTTATGCTTGTACTGAGGCACCATAAAAGGGCCTGGGTACTGCCCTCCAGCTTTTGTGTTCAAGGTTGGTGTGCTACCACTTGAGCCACAGATCCACTTCTGGAGCTTTTTTGAATATAAAGGAGTTTCAATTCAACATATTAATGTACAAGTAAGATACAGACATGTTTGATAGTAGGTTGTTGGATAGGAAGATGCTTTGAGCTCACTTTGTCTTCTTGTGTCTTACTACAGGCTTGTTCTCAAGTTCCATGATTATAGGTTATTTATTGGGTAATATTTCTTCTGAAGGAAGCCCTACACTTTTATTTGATAAAGTTCATGTTCTTATCTCTTAAAAATCACTGGATTTATATGGGGCAGTCATTTGGCTTGGCCTCACGAGTTGTGCCTGTCTTGAGTGTGACAGTGGGACATGAGGAAATAAACACAGGAGGAGATTTCCATGCTCATTTCCCGAGTGAGGGGTGCTGCACATCTGAAGTGTGAGGCACTTGATGCTATCCTTGGTCCTGCTTACATGCTTCATTTGTAAAGGGCTTAGTGTTGTAGCCCCTGTTACTGCTAGGGTATACTCTGGGATTTTATTTCATGTTTGGATTGTCTTGTACTTCTGGGATCTTCTAGTTACCACAAGAAGAGCAGGGAAGAACTTACATAATGCTAGAGAACCCATTTCCCAAGGACTACAAGGCTAGTGATCAAATTACTATTCTGAAAATGATCTTTGGATCATACCCTTTCTTCCTTCAATCACACATACAAGAAATGAGGGAAAGGATCAAAATCCTGAGATGTTTCATATTACCCCTGAACTTTTTTTTTTTTTTTTTTGTTAAGGCTGGCATGCTACTGCTACCACTAGAGCCACAGCTCTACTTCCAGCTTTTTTGGTAGTTAATTAGAGATAGAAATCTCATAGCCTTTCTTCAAACAGTAATCCTCAGATCTCAGCCTCCTGAGTAGCTAGGATTACAGGAATGAGCCACCAACAGCTGGCCTGAGAGGTTCCATTTTATTCTCTTCAGTTAATAGCAAGTATGGAGACTGGAAAAATCTGGTATTGGAATTTCTGCAAAGGAGGCCAGAAGTATAGGATAGTGTTGTAAACTTGAACATACTCAGGACTTCTCCCATTTGCATGAAAAGACATATGCATATGTTTGGCAGTACTGGGGACCTTGCACTTTGTAGGCAAGTGTTCTATTACTTGAGCCACTTCTCTGGCCCTTTTGGCTTTAAGTTATATTCCGGATCTTTTTGTGTTTTATGCTCTGACTGGCGATCATCTTACTTTTGTCTCTGTGTATCTGGGATGATAGATACATGTCATCATTCCTTGATTATTGATTGAGATGGAGGCTAGCTAATGTTGAGTTCCTGATGACATTGGACCACCATCCTTACAATCCCAAGTATCTAGGATTTGGGGATTATAGATACGCACGAGCCATTGCTCCCTGCTTGCATGAAATTTTACTCATGCCAGTTTCCCCCTCTTCATTTTTATTTGGTTGTTAGTTTCCTTCAGTGTCTCACTGAAGGAACACTTCCTTTGAATAACTGAATAACATCTTCATAAGGGAAGGCTGATAGGAAAAGAAAGATGACACTGAAAGAGGAAGAGAGGAACTTGAGTTTTGTAGCTAGATAGTTTTCTCAAATAAGTTTGCCTGCTCATTGTTTCTGATGAGACATTCTGAATTTTTCAGTAGGTGGTTGACTTGTTTTTAAAAGTATTTGGAACTGGACACTGATGGCTGTGATTCTAGCTACAGGATGTGGATCTGTGGCTCAAGTGGTAGAGCACTCACTAGTCCTGAGCACAAAATGCTTAGAAACAGTGCCCAGGCTTGCAGTTCAAGCCCCAGGAATAAAAAAAAGTATTTGGTAAAGTTATTCAAATCTATAAATCAGCCCAGAGACAGCCTTTCCTTTGAATCGGAGGAGACAGGGGTAAGTGGTTATGTATATAGAATAAATCTGAGAAGTTATTGTCATTGTGACTCTAACTGTGCACAATTCCCAAATGATAGCTAAGACTGCAGTTGAAAATGACTAAAGTATGGTTTATTCAGGGGAAGATTCCAAGGGCCCTACTCCTTTGAACAACAACTGTACTGTTCAAGTGAATATCAGGGTACCGAAACATGTTTTGTCAGAAGGAATGAAGTCAGGCGGAGGTGGAGTAGATGAATGGAGAGAGGAAGGATGGGAAGATACAGTCATAATATTTCATGTACTTTTGTGAAAATGGAACCAGAGAACTTGAGGGGATCGGTAGGGTTGGAACTGAAGAGGCAAAAATGATGGAAGGAGTGATATTGATCAAGATGCATTGTGCTCATCATTTATATTGATAGGCTGAATTGAGACCCCTTTGTACAACTACTCAAAGACACTTAAAAGAAAAATTGTCATTAGGAATCAAAGAAAAAAAAAACCTCAGTTTATCCAGAAGTTGCAGCAGTCAACATACTCATGGGTAGGCAGAGCTTGACAAGTGGCAAGTCTAGTTTCTGTTTGCTAGCAATCATGCTTATTTTACTGTGTACAGTGAGAACTGTCAGTTCTAGGCTGAAGTCTCTCAAGCCACACCTTTATGTGTGCTTATGGTGGTGAGCTTTAAACTCAAATAGTCCACTTGGTGTTTCTATCAGTAAGTTTTCTGTCAAGATCTCAAATTTCCCTAATGCCAAGATGAGCCCTTTATGTCCCTCAAACCTTCTTCTCTTTCTCCATCTGAATAGGGACAACCTAGCTGTCCAGGCTCACACCTTTTATAAGGTGTTCTGTTTCTGTCTGCTTCTCTGTATGAGCCCTTGTCAGGTCCTGTAAGAGTCTCTAGTTGATTGCTATCACTAGAGATTTCTGCAAAGCATTGATTCTGTATTTGCATTTTTCAAATCTGTCTTAGACCTGGCTTATGTCATCTCATGTGGGAACTCTCATTTAACTTCCTGTTGCTAAAAACAATAGCATCAAGATATCTTTATCATACACGCAGAGGCTTTCTCTCTTTCACACAGGCCTTCTTTCTTAAGCTTCATTATCAGCCAAGCCGGATGACTCCTGTGGAATTACTATGGAACACTACTGTTGAGTTCCACTCTCTTCTTTAAATAATTGTTCTTTATGTAGACGTTCTCTGCGTATTCTCCTTTATATCTTTTCCTTTCCTCTGGCTTTCTCTCACCAGGCACAACTATATTGCCTCCACTGGGGAGGCTGAGTCAGGAGGATAACTAATTTAAGAAAAGCTTGGAGTATATAAGGAACTTTGTCTCAGAAAACCAACCCCTTCCCCTCAAAAACAAAAAAATCCTTCTCAAATATCTGGGCTTCTTTAAAGAATTTTTACATTCTTTCAGTCAGACTTAATCTCTCTGTTGTACAATAATATAGAACCTTGCTGACAACATCCTTCCAAGTCAGGCTTTAATGTGGATTATAAACACTCTTTGTGGTAGTTGAGAAGACCCCAGATATATTTAAGTGAGCACCATTCTGTTTAGGCTTTGCTACTTGAACTGGAATTCTCCCTGGCAGAATTAGAGTTGGTCTCTGCCAGCACCAGAGCCAGTCCTCTCAGTGTGCATGTGATTTAATAGGCTGTAAAGCATGGACCTTGAGCTGTGCTAAGTTAATTTTATCTCTGGATTATTTTCTCCCTGTAGTTTTCTCACACTTTTAACTGCAAAGGTGGAGACTTGTCTGGGCCCCTGCCTTGCTAACTTCCTAGTGGCAGTGATTGCTTAGAGGGAAATCATTTTTCCCGCTTTGTAACTAGTATGAAAACTTCTTTCTTTTATTTCCTTAGAAAGAAATGTAAAAATGTACAGGTCCTCAACACAGTTTATATTTATTTGATTTTGAAAACAAGGCCTGT
Source organism: Dipodomys ordii (assembly GCF_000151885.1). Lineage (NCBI taxonomy): Eukaryota > Metazoa > Chordata > Mammalia > Rodentia > Heteromyidae > Dipodomys > Dipodomys ordii. Next base: position 8,890,855 of record NW_012267221.1, read on the forward strand.
AGTTTAATCTGGTAGAAGATTACTGGTAGATACTCTGCCACAGGATTTATTTATTATGCCAGTCCTGGGGCTTGAACTCAGGGCCTGGGCACTGTGCCTGAGCTTCTTTTGCTCAAGGCTAACATTCTACCACTTGAGCCACAGCGCCACTTCTGGCTTTTTCTGTTTATGTGGAAATGAGGAATCGAACCCAGGGCTTCATGCATGTTAGGCAAGCACTCTACCACTGAGCCAAATCCTCAGCTTTAACTTTTAAAAAATTATCTTTAAGTAGTTGTACAAAGGAGGTGCCATTTAGCAAAGTAGTTTATGAAAACAATACATTTTGTTCAGTTCACCCTCTTCAACATTTCACTCCTCCTTAGATCCAACCCTTTTGTCTCTTTGATTAATTTTGTGTATATCGAATGAATTTTAACCTTCTCTCCTTTATTCATTTGCACCTCTTTCCTTGGCCCTATATCCCCATCTTGCACGTACCCATTTCTTGGTTCTGAGTTGAGCTTACACCTAATCTGTCTTAAAAAAAATACTATTTGAGCTCTCTGTAGAGAGAAATAGTATTATACTTGAGTTAATTCATTTGTAATCACCTAATGTGTTCACATATAGATTTATTGGTACATTTTATCTACCACAAATTAAGGACACTAAACAACCTTTGTTTCTCTGGGATTGGCTTATTTCACTTAATACATTTTTTCCAATCCATTTCTTTATGAATGGAATAATATTCTAATGGATGGGTAAAATTCCATTGTGTATGTATACCACATTTTCTTGATCTCATTCATCTATTGAAGGGCATCTGGGCTGATTCCATGTCTTGGCCATTGTGAATAGTGCTGTTATTAACATGGTTGTGCTGAGGACTTTAATGTAATCTTTTTTGTGTTCTATTAAGAGAAATCTGAACTCTGATGACTGCACACTGGGGGATTGTTTGATAAAAGGATCTTCTTTTAGGAATGATAGCAAAATGGGGTATTGTTCTTGTGGAGATGTTGTCTTGAGACCAAAAGCAGACAATAATACTCAGTAGCTAAGAACCTAAACAAAGTCATGGTTTTCTTACTAGGGGGTGACTTTTGGCAAATCCTCTATTTCCTCAGAACCATAGCTTCCTCTTTTATGAAATTAGATGTTATGATGGTAAAATGAGCTACTGTATATAAGGAATTAAAAACATGGTTTCTATTACTTAGTACTCAATAAACAATAGCTATTGTTATTCTAAAAATAATGATGATTGTCTTAGGAGAGGTAGGTGCAACGAATTCTATGCTTTTGTTTTTGAATTACCTATGAGAGTGGTTCATTCATTCTGAATAGCTAGATAACCATTTGATCCTAGTCAGAATAATGAATTTCTTTTTTTTTTTCAGAATAATGATTTCTCAAGCCTAAGTTACTTTATGAAACTACTGAGAAAGGATAGTTATTAGAGTCAATATTACTGGCAACATGTGAATTGTTTTTTGGCAGTATTAGTGGCTTATTGTGATAATGCATAAAAATAACCCCTTTCACAAGTCTTGGCCTTGGGCAAATCAAATTGAAAGATTACAATAAGGTGGGTAGGAAACCCATACTTCTGAATGAAGGAATCAAAACCTCTTGAATGAATAGCTCTGATGGAAGACACTTCCATTGACTGTGCTTATGTAATATCTCTCATTGTCTATGTTGATGAATGGTATCCCTTGTGAGGTCATCAATGACATGACTAACATGACAGGAGCAATGATACTAAACTGAAGTCAGTCCAGTACCACACTCACATCCAATGGACCACCAATGCTGCTGTCTCTATGGGGTAGGCAACATGCATTGTTTAGACAAATAAAACTTGGATACCATACTCTGTTCTGAAATCACAGGGAGGTCCAGTTAGTGTTGTGATGGCATACTGTTTCTGGGTTTCCATTGTTGTAAAATAAGCACCTGTGTGAACATTTTCAGCATTGCCTTGAGTGGTGATGGTGTGTGAAGACAGATGAGTTGTAGTTTTTACTATGAGAACAGCCTAGGATTAAGGTTTTTGCCTGAGGTTGGACGAATGCTGGAGTTTCTAGCTAGTATACACCAATATCTTGCCCAGTGTGAGCACAAGATGGAAAGTTTACTGAAGAAACCTCTCCTATCTGAGTATTCACGTGAAATATTTTCCTGGTAAGAATCTTAATGAAGAGTCTTAGAATTTTGGAATTTCCAACCAAGTATGAGATCAGAGAGGGGAAATACAAACTTAAAAGAAATACCAACTTCCATTTTTGTATATAATTTATTGCATTTCAAAATGTATTTTCTGTAGAAGCATAGCAACGGTACTGAAGTTCTTTAATTTAGATATGATAATGTAATATAAATATATGTCACTATCAAAATAATTACACACATTTTGTATATGGGAAACAGTACAAGCTTTTAGTATCTTGAATTAAAACTGCTCTCATAATACATTCTAGAGTTATGAGGTAATTTGTAGTGTAAGGTGTGTGGTTCAGACAGGCCTGATCTCCACCCATACAGGAAAATGGGGTGGTGACTTCCCCATAAAATGTGGGTGTGCTGGCTGCTTTTGTGAATGGAAAGAAAATCTTAGGCAGGTCAACTCATGCAACTCTAAGTCAGAATTTGTTTATAAAATGTTATCTTTTTATTTTCAGTAAAATAAAGGTGATAAGATTTTTTGGTGGAATTTTATTTCTTGGTTATTTATTTATTTACGGATGGTGGGGCTTGAACTCTGGACCTGGGTGTTGTCCCTGAGTTCTTCAGCTGAAGGCTTCCACTTGAGCCACAATAACATTTCCGGTTTTCTGTAGTGAATTGATGAGTCACACAGACTTTCCTACCTGGGCTGGCTTTGAACCAGGATCCTCAGATCTCATCTTCTTGAGTAGTTAGGATTATAGGTGTGAGCCACCGGTGCCTGGCTAGGTTATATCTTTTTAATTAGAAAATTACAATTGTGTGTGTGTTTGTGTGTGTGTGTGTGTGTGTGTGTGTGTGTGTGCGTGCACGCCTGCTGTACTGGAACTTGGACTCAGGGCCCCAGCATTGTCCCTTAGTTTTTTTCATTCAATTAAGTACTATGTAAACTATAGCTCTACTTTCATCTTTTTGGTGGTTAATTGGAGATTAACCTGGACTGGCTCAAACTGAGATTTGAGGACCCCAGAGTAGTGAGGATTATAGGAATGAGCTACTGGCGCTTGGCTTTAAGACAATTTTAGATCTTCAATAAATATTTTATTTTTTTTTGTTTCAATAAATATTTTAAAAAGTCTACTTAGTCCAACATGAGAGCATGAAGAAATTCCTGGGGGCTTGGGGTGTGACTCAAGTGGTAGAAATCCTGCCTACCAAACCTGAGGTATTGAGTTCAAACCTTAATAATACTGTGCTTTATTTTGAGATATTCTCTGAGCAGAGAAGAGTGCTTGATCCAGAGGTGTTTCCTTTGAAATTGTGGTGTCAGGCAGCTCTGGCTAGAAGAAAACGTTTGCTTTTCTTTTTTGTTTCTGTTTCTCCTCCCCCCAACCTTTCTTTTCTTCTCTTTCTTTTCTGATTCTCTCAGTGAAAGAAATTCCTGCAGATTAAGTGAAACATTGATGGAAGCTATCCATGAAACATGAATTGTTTCATAAGCTAACATACTTAGATTTCTAAGTATGTTAGCTTATGGCTCTAGTGAGGTCTTCATTAAGAAAGGAAAATTCAAGAAGGGAGTTGCATAGTTTGAATTAAACACTTGCCCAAAGAACCTGAAGCAGAACTGAGGTTTATTGTCCTGTTGAGTGACCCAGGACATTTACCAAGTTCTCCTTGTGTAGGGGATTAGCTGTTGAACAAATTTCTAAGTACAGCATGCAGTTTTGTCAAATACACAATGACATTTCTTTTCACAGCTCTCTTGACTTTATACTGTTTAAATACCCTCAGTTGTCTCATAATTTGCATTTCTTTCTTTAATTTCTTTTGGAAGAGTGTGTGACTTTTACATAATTAATTCAGTTCCTTGTTCAGGTTTTTGGTGGTCATTGCTTTTGAATGTGGTATACAAGTTGACATGTTAGTAGCACCCTCATTTTCTGTTTGCTTTTCTAGTTTAACAGTTTCTCAATTCACAGTATCTTTAGAATTAGAATTATTATGCAATGAAGCTCTACTTAACTTCTTTCCTATTTCTCTTCCCTGCCTTCTCCCCCCCACCCCCCTTTTGCAGGCTAAGAAATGGCGTTTCAAAAGGCAGTGAAAGGGACTGTTCTTGTTGGAGGAGGTGCCCTGGCTACAATCTTAGGACTCTCTCAATTTGCTCATTACAAAAGGAAGCAAGTAAGTAACTGGCCATGTATTAAATATAATACGAAATTTAAAACTGCTGAAGTATGTGGAGTTTTTTGCTTAGGAGTTGCTGTCAGAAGTTTCTTAGTGTGATTTGAAAGACTGATTTAGAGTACTCAGAATTCATAATTATGATCCCTGAACATTGTGTTTCTTGTTTTGTATTTCATTTCCTTTTAATGTGAATGTCTTTTTCAAGGAGCATTATTTAGCAACTGTTGTGACTCTTTGGTTTAAGAAAAAAAGCCCCAAACTTTCATTTACCAGTGCCAGGGTTTGTTCATTTAGACTTGTTATGTCCAGTTCATCAGAATATCTGGACACTTTCTATGCTCTTGCCAAATTTGTCTTAAGAGAAGGCAGGCTGGTGAGAAAGGAAATAGGAAATATCAAACTCTCAATTCTACTTTTATTTTTTTTAAAGGTTTAGTTACTTATTACCTTGTGTTACATAAACCTCGTTTGTTTGCTTGGTGCCAATATTGGAGCTTGAACTCAGGGCTTGGGTGCTGTCCCTTAGCCTAGTCTGCTCTAGGATGGTACTCCACCATTTGAGCCACAGCTCCATTTCTGACTTTTTGCTGGTTCATTGAAGATTCTCATGGACTTTCTTACCCTGGCTGGCTTTGAACCATGATCCTTAGTTCTAAGCATCCTGAGGAGCTAGCATTATAGAAGAAAGTCCCATAAGCATCTTCATGGGGGGAAGGCCAGGATAAGAGGACAGCTATGGAGTTGCCAAATCCAATCCATTCAATTTTCATGATAAGCACATTTTCCCTATTTAAAATTGATGCCAGGATGGAATGAATTTTGTTGCAGTTCCTTCTTTTCAGCTTGAAATGCTAGTGACCAGTATAGTCAGTGTTTTAACATGGTTAAACATTTGCTTTCTCTCAACATCAGGGTATTTTGTGCTACCAGCAGGGTGGAACCTTCTTATTTCAAAGATGACAGTGTAGGAATTTGGTAAGCTGTTTGTGACTAGATGACTTATGAGCTACTGAGTTTTCTACATTTTTATGGGTATTTCTAAAGCAAAGAGTTGCCTTGTATTTGTTCCCTCTCTGAACTATAATATAGAGGTGGAACAGGTTTATTTATTTAGCAGTGTGGGAGGTGGGTTCAGGGCATCCCACTTACACTTTTCCACTTGAGCCAGGCCACCAGTCCTTTTGCTTTTTGTTTTTCAGATTGTTTGCTACCAACTTTTCCAGGGGCTGGCGCTAAAATACAGTTCTGCCTGAAATATTGCTAATTTTTCTTCTTCTGCTGCTTCTTCTTCTCCTTCTTCTTTTTCCTTCTTCTTCCTCCTCCTTCTTCTTTCTTCTTCTTCATCCTCCTCATTCTTCTTCCTTCCTTCTCCTCCTCTTCCTCCTCCTCTTCCTCCTCCTCCTCCACCACCTTTTCTTCCTCCTCCTCTTTCTTCTTCTTCTTCTTCTTCTTCTTCTTCTTCTTCTTCTTCTTCTTCTTCTTCTTCTCCTTCTCCTCCTCCTTCTTCTCCTTCTTCTTCTTCTTTTTTCCTGACCTGGGGCTTGATCTCAGGGAATGGGTATGGTCTCTGAGGTTCTTGTGCTCAAGGCTAGCACCTTACCATTTCAACCACACCTCTACTCCCTGCTATTTTTGGAGATAAGTTTCTTGGACTTTCCTGCCCTGGCTGGCTTCAAACAGCAATACTCAGATCTCAGCTTCCTGAGTAGCTAGGATCACAGGTGTGATAAACCCATATCCAACTACTTCTTTATTTTTATTTATTTATTTAGATTTGAATATTTCTTTTTTTTAAAATTTTTTGTGAACATACTGTACAGAGGGGTTACAATTACATGGGCAAGATAATGAGTACTACTTCTTTATTTTTAAAATTTTAAAAATATAAAATTCTTAGCATTGGGGTTTGAACTCAGGGCCTTTCACTTGCTCTGCTTGCTTGCTTAGCTAATGCTCTGCCATTTGAGCTAGACTTTCAGCCTGTATTTTTGCTGATTGTTTTTGGAGACAGTCTTAAAGACTTCTATATATTCTAACTTTGAACTGAAGTTCCCCAAGTCTCATCTTCTTACGTACCTAGAATTATAGTTGTGAGCCACTGACTAACCTGAAATATAACTTTTAAAGTACAATAAAAAGAATCTATGTGAGTGTTGTGTGTGTGTGTGTGCGTGTGTGTGTGTGTGTGTGTGTGTGTGTGTGAATTCTGGGGCTTGAACTCAGGACCTGGACACTGTCTCTTAGCTTTTCTGTTCACAGTTAATTCCACTATTTGAGTCACAGCTCCACTTCTGACTTTTTGCTGGTTAAATGGAGATAAGAGTCTCACAGATTTTCCTTCCCAAGTTAGTTTTGAACCTTTATCCTTAGAGTTTACCCTTCTGAGTCACGAGGATTATAGGTGTGAGCCACCTGAGCCTGGCTTCATGTGTTAATATATAGTTAATGAACAGAGTTTAGTTTTATTTGCTTCCTCCTATAGAGGAATTGTATTGAACAGGCTATGTGGGGTCATCTTCTTTTTCATTCTGAGCCATGAGCACAGTACTTACCAGGTTTCCTGTAGGTGTTTATGTTGTAGATATTATCAACTGACTGACATGCTACCAAAACTTGTTCCTCTTATGTATCTTGTGCCTGATGCACTATTTCTTTTAAAGGATTGCCTTGAAAAATAAATGTGTAAAGATATTGCTTCTGCTGAGACAGTTTCAGAAGTTTGGGACATGCAACTTAGGAGATTAGATTACTTTTGCCATCTTTACTAGTGTTACCTGAAACGATACCAGAAAATGCCAATACTAAAGGTCATGATATCTAATAGTTGTTGCTAAAAACGTATGTGGCTTATGTCTTTTAACCACAGTAAACATGCTCTATTACAAAGTTTATGGCTTAACTTGGTATCTAAGTGATACTGTTCTATCTGTTTTTTTCTCTCTTTTTTTTGGTGATTTCTCTAATAATTTATAGAGAATAGAATAAACAAGAGAAACTACCCATAACCAATCTAGATGGGGCTAGATCTTAGGACAGTCAAGGCAAAAGGGGGACTGATTTGATTTCCTAGAACATTTTGTCCTTCCTGAGTTAGATACACTAACTACCCTGATATCCAGATGAAATAGATATCAGTAGCTTGAAGACATATGAATTTTATTCTGACAAGGTCTGTTGAGAACAACAACTATGGGCATATTTAATCAATGAGTTATGTAAGAACTCAAGCTGTGTGTATTTGTTGTAGTGGTTCCTGTCCCTTTAAGGCACTGCCATGAGCAGGATAGTAGGTGTGATGTAGCCATGGAGTTTAGTTAAAAAAAATTAAAAAGAAAGAAACTATTTTGCCCATTGACATAAAATGACCATAGGCCTTCCTTAACTCAGCTGTCTTCTCTCAGAAAATACCTGCCAATCAGAGCCACTGTAGGGAGGAAAATTTTCCTGACTTCAGTAGTCAAAACATTCTGCCCCTTTAGAGACATTAATTGGTCAGTTTGTTTATAGAAGCTGGGGCCTTAGGTTGACTAAGAGTATTTCATTTTTCTCCAAAGTGCTATTGTAAAATGTTTATTTATTGTACAAGGCTATTAATCTAGTATGTTTTTATGTTCTTTTTGGTTGTTGTTTCCTAATTTTCGATGATGGTTCCAATTGATAGAATGTGTTGTTATTGAAACCCCAAGGTACCAGGGTCCTAAAAAGTCATTTGTAGATTTTAAGTTCTTGATAGCGTGTGGCATTCACACTCAGTCTCCATGGCACCTGGCTGTGGATGTTTGGTGTTCCAGTATAAAGCATCCTTCTTAGAATGTAGGCTAGGGTTACATTCTGAATACAAATAGGCGGATTCTGAAAATGGATAGGTTGTTAAAAAGTGATTGATCACAGTGCTGTAGGAAGGTTTAGTTGCCAGGCCAGCTCACAAACCCCTTCAAGTCAATTCTTCACTTAATTCAGCTTGGATTTACAAGGATTATATAATTTTTTTTAAAGTGAGCTAAATGAAGCACAATAAAATTGAATAAAATGTAGCTTTACTTACTTTTAAGCTAGTTTTTTAGTTGTAAATTAATTTTATGTACTTATTTTTTGTTTATCTGGTACCAGGGACTCAAACTTAGGACCTCATGCATGCCAGGCAAGGACTCTACTACTAAGCCACACTCCCAGCCCTAACCTGTTATTTGAACCAAACCTGGGAGTGAGGCATGGGTTAGAGATGGTGGTGATGATTCATTTGTCCTATTTCACAGTCAAGTTTTTCTTAACACAAATATGTTAATTTTTATTTTACTTTTTTTTTTTTGTTGTTGGTCTTGGGGCCTGAACTCTGGGCCTGGGCGCAGTCCCTCAGCTCTTCAGCTCAAGGCTAGTGCTCTACCCCTAGAGCCACAGTGCCACTTCTGACTTTTTCTGCTTATGTGGTGCTGAAGAATTGATCCCAGGGCCTCAGGCATGCAAGGCAAATAGTGCCCACTCTTTCTTTATAGCTCAAGTTGGATGGGAACTTGTTCACCCCGGGCTTCTTCAGCCTCCTGAGCCACCATATCCAGCAAGTGCCCACTCTTGATTAAACTGAAACCTAAAAGGCCTTTTGTTTTCTTCTGAGGAAAATAGGAGAATGCTAAGGTCATCATTGCTAGGGAGCTGATGAAGACAGTGACAACAACTTACTTCTGGAATTGCTTTCTTTTGGAGCTGCAGCAGCCTAAATCTTTAATTCCATTGATGAGGCTGATGAGAGAAAGGAGGCAAATGTTGATTGTCATCTTTTTCTGTGTCTGCCTGCTGGGGCAGAGGCTTCTCCACATTCTAGGCCTTCTTCTCTTTTACAACTAGGGATGTTTATCATAAACCTCAGAGTGGTCTCCTATCCCTTCCTTTATTTCCTTACCTATAAGTAAATGACTGAATTGCCACAAAAGGATCTGGGTTTTTTTTTGTTTTTCTTTTTTATTCCCTGAAGACCAGCCACATGCCAAAGGACAGGAGAATGAGAAGTAAGAATGAATGCCCTACCAATATCTTTTTTCTTTCTTTTTAAAAAGTGATTGAGGATTGAACTGAGCTCTTTCTTGCAATGCTAGACATACAACTATACCACTGAGTTCCATCACCAACCCCTACACTTATCCTAAATCCTACTGAGGGTACAGTAAGCCAACCCTCTGTAATATTGGGTTTCTTGTTCCCAAGAAATCACAAGTGATTATGACTTACTATTTAGAATTATTGATTTACTAACAAACTTTTAGTTGGATTTAGAAGACACCTTGTCCTGTCTAATATGTTAGTGAGAGGGAGTTGCCTCATGCTAGAGCCGCTTTTTTTTTAATACTTAAGTTTATGAGTAGAGTAGGTCTTAGGAGAGAGGACTTTGGAGTTCTTTGGAGCACATTAACCTCAGGGCTACGGGAGCTCAGGTAGCTGGAAGAATGAAGATGGCCTAGGAGAATGTCAAAGAGTAAGGGTGAGAATATGAAGGTTTAACCTAGGACTGTCCTAGTCTTAAAATTTTTTTTGGTGGGGGGATCATGGGGCTTGAACTCAGGACCTGAATGATGTCCTTGAGTTCTTTTTGCTCAAGGCTAGCACTCTACCACTTTGAGTCACGTTCTACTTCTGGCTTTTGAGTGGCTAATTGGCGATTAAGTCTCACTGGGACTTTTCTGCCCAGGCTGGCTTTGCTTTGAACCATGGTCTTTAGATCTCAGCCCCCCCCCCCCGTTTTTTTTGTCGGTCGTGGGGCTTGAATTCAGGGCCTGGGCATTGCCCCTTAGCTCTTCAGCTCAAGGCTACCGCTCTACCACTTTAGCCACAGAGCCACTTCCAAGATCTCAGCCTTTGAGTAACGGGGATTACAGGTATGAACCACTGGTGACTGGTTAAAATTTTTTATTTTCATCATAGGCTAAGGGCATTTAAAAACACTTTTTTACAACTCAACAAACATTTCGTACCTTTTATGTCCAACTGGAAAAATTGATATGATGACGTGTTTCTTTTTAACCCAAGTGGTATGGCTGATGTAGTAAAGGTCTATTTAGATATAAGAGTGAGCTGTCTGGCTTAACACATACTAGATCTCGTTCTTTCCATTACACTTTCTGGAGGTGCAGTTGGCTTTGTGAGTCTATTCTGAGGTGAGGCTAAAACCACTGAGAGCTTTCTGAAAGTTCACATATGAAAGTTCTTCCCATGCCTCCCCTCAGCAAAGACCATTCTGAGCATTAATGTAACTGAAATTACCATGTGCTTTATGTATACCAGATTGCTTTTAACTTTGTGAGTCAATTCAGGCTACCAGACTTATTTGTTCTTCCAGAGTAAATAATCTTTCATTTCCAGAGGTATTTTTCATAGGTTTGCAGGTAGTCTTTCTCTTTAAAAATCATGTTGTAAAAACAAACATTAGGAAACAGTCTTCATTTATATTTTTTATGCTTTCTTTGAGTGGAACTTCACATCCTTTGACAATCATTGCTTTGCCTCCCAACCCCATTCCTGTGCCCCCACTCTTGGTCTTGATAACCACTGTTCTTTTTGTTTCTATATGCTTTAGTATTATAAGTCACACACACCTTGTTATTACATGTAATATCTATATTTATCTAATAGTGTATTTAATGGTACTGCTATTTGCATATTGCATAGTTATATATATATTGTTTTATGTATTTAAATTGTTCTATCTATCCACCTATCTACCTACCTACCTATCATCTACTATCCATCCATCTATCCATCTCTCCCTCCATTCACCCATCTATCAATCTACCCATCCATCATTCCATCCTTCCATCCATTCATCTATCTGTTTATACTGGGGACTGGACTCATGATCTTCCACTTGCTAGGCCTTGAGCCACATCCCTCATCTTTTTATTTATTTTTATTTTTTATTTTATTGTAAAGGTGATGTACAGAGGGGTTACAATTACATAAGGAAATGAGTACAATTCTTGTTGAACATTGTTACCCCCTCCTTCGTTTTCTCCTACTTTCTCTTCCCCCTGCAGCACATCCCTAGTCTTGAGTGACCATTTTAGATTTGATATATAAATAAGACCATATAAAATTTTTTTCTGGGTCTGTCATATTACACTTCGTGTAGTATCCTCCAAGTCCATCTAGGTTGTAACAAATGGCAGGATTTCTTTCCTGTTTAAGGCATTGTGGATATATACCACATTTCTTTATCCATTCATATACTGATGGACACTAAGGTTGCTTTCATACCTTGGCTATTGTGAATACAGTGTCTTCTAGAACTCTAGTATTAGAATCCACGTGGAGAATGTTATTTGAAGATGAAAAAAGTACTGGTGATTTGGAATAAATTTTTCATTCTATCTGCCTGATTAAAGAGCTATCATCATCATCATCATCATCATCATCATCATCATCATCACCAGCAGCAGCAGTTTGTCAGATTGGGAGGACAGAAATGTCCCTGCCTCATAGGCTTCTGGGTTTGCATTGATGATCAGTGCTTTGGCAGATTTTTCTTTGTTTGATATAAGGTCTTACTAAGTAGTACAGGAAGGCCTCAGACTTGTGAACCTCCTGCCTCTATTTCCTGAGTGCTGGGATTATAGCCATACATCACTATGCCTGGCTCCCTTTGCAGTTTTATCTATATGGGATTTATTCTATAAATGATGAGGCCCTATCCATCAAGAGATGACTTACACGGACAGTACACAATTTAGGTTCGTTGAAAATCTTGGGTAGACAAGCATATCTCATAATTGTGTATTAAGTGAAATAAGCTCGTTGGTTAAATAAGCAATCTCCAATGACATCCAATCTCTCAGTGACATCATAATTAAGATATTTATTTCTTGCTCACCTCATACATTAATGTGGGTAGATAAAGGACCTAATTCTTGCTGTTGATGAGGAATTTACAGTCTTTTATTTTAGTCCTAAATTTAGTTTCTACTATCATTGACAAATGAGCTGTATTTTTTTTTTTTAATGACAGAGTTTGATTGTTAGTTTCTACCAAAGCCTGTATCATTCATTGGCTTCTCTTATTTAGAACCCTGTGCATAGATTCCTGGAAAGGCTGCTTTTTTTTTTTTTTTTGTAGAAATACAATTAAGTGTTGGGAATGTGCTGGAGATGGAGCTTGATGAGGAGGACTCTGATTTCTCTGTATTTTAGATAAGGCCAGTTGAAACTATTCTTAACTACTCTATATGGTTAACTGTTTCTTCTGTGGCATGTTGCATCAAAGCACTGAAATTATGCAGACAGAGCTGGAAATGTTCTCTGAAGAGCATCCTATCATTTTCCTTCTAATTTTGGTTTTTATTTAACACTTAGCCCCCAAAGTGGGGCCATGGCAAATCTTAGAGTTCTAACTCACATCAGGCCTTCTAGGAGTTTATGATGCTATTTTGTTGCTGGCATACAAAATCAGGGAGGTTAACTGTACTTCTATAGGTCAGCCAGTGAGTCAACGACTGAGCTATGATTAGCGTTGACAGCTGGTGAGCTGCTAGGCTGTTGCTAACTGAGCAACATTGACATTCATTTTGATTTGACTTTGCATTTCATTTTCAACAATTTATTCATTTTAAGGCCTCTTTAAGAAAACTTTTTAGGGATATAGTGGGACCAAGGAAACTTTCTATAAATTCGTTGGGGAGAGTCCTTTAGCTTCCATCTCCTTTTCCCATCTCTCAAGTTCATAGTTACATGATATTTATGTAAGCAAAGTTTCTTCTGGGTGGCTTTGTAAGTTAAGAAGAAAATAGGTACTTTAAAGTTAGGTTATTCTAGTTTTATTCATTTTTCAACGTGACTTTTCAACAAAGAATTTCTGGGAATTTAATCATGATAGTACAGATTAGATAAGGAAGAGTTGTTGAAATAATTCACAGAAAAATGGAGAGTGTATTTCACATATTTCCCCATGTTTTTAAGAAAAAAACCCCATATACATTAGCATACATTAGTTGTAGAAGGGGGTTATATTGTGACAGTTCCATACAAACATGCAATGTATCCCAACCAAACTCATCCCCTCCACCACTTCTCTATGCCCCTGTCTCTTCTAAGCAATATTCTTTTTCTATTTTTTTTTGCATGAAAATAAGCTACCTGGACCATTTCATCCTCATTTATCCTCTTCCTTAACTATCTCCATTCCCACTGGCACCTATTTCTTCAACAGACCTGTTTGGCTTTCCTGGCTTTTTTTTCCCATTAAAATAATTATCTTTAAGTAGTTGTATAAAGGAAGTGCCATATAGCAAAGAAGTTTATGAATACAGTGCATCTTGAGCAGTATAACCCTCTTCAACATTCATACCTCTTCTCTTACTTTTCTTAATTTTGTGGTATATATAATGAATTCTTGACTGCATTCTCTTTCTCTCCCCCTTCATTCATTTACCTCTCTCTCTTTGTGCCACCTCCTTTTGCATGTGTCCATTTCCTGGTGTTGATTTTGTAGGGCTTTGACTAGTCTTTCTAAAAGATTATGCTAGTTGAGTTCTCCTGAGTCTACTATATTCTCATCAAATATTAAAAAAAAATGTATGAATTGTACCAGAGATTTTCACCATGAAGGACCAAAGAATTTTGAACGAAAGGTTAAAGTAGTCAAGGGATGTCTGTATTGCAAAGCTTGGAATGGTCATTTGATTTCGTGTGTCAACATTATACTTGCTGACAGGTGTAGAGGACAAGTGAGCTGTCTTTTTTTTGTTCTTGTTCCATTTCCACAAGTGTGCCTTAGGGAGATTAAAAAATATTTTTATTGTTTTTGTAAAGGTGATATACAAAGAGGCTACAGGAAAGGAGTACATTTCTCTTTGGACAATGTCACCTCTTCCCTGCTTTCTCTTAGGGAGATCTTTAAGGTAAAGTGCCTGTTTCATACATTCCTGGATATCAACTTTAACTGACTACCATGGCTGGCTGCAAGCTAAGCACATGCCCTAGTATTTGGAGATCTTACTAACTCCATCAAAAGTTCTGCATTGCAGGTACTTGGCTGACCTAGGGGCCATGGTCAACCATCTATGTGGGCAAAGAATGTAGCAGAGCTGAGATTTGTGAGTTAGAGTCAAAATTGGGATCACATTCTGATATCTTTTATTTGCCCAGAGGGGAAAAATAAAGTTGGTTTCCTCCCTAGTTAAAGGATGCTTCCCTTCTGTGGACAACTATAAGATCTGTGGCACTGACCTGTTAGTTAGTTGGGCTAACCTGTTGGGCTGCCACTTTCTAGACAAACAGTAATTTTGTCTCTTATTTATTGTCTAGAGCCTTTACTTCTCAACATGCTATGAGAATTGAAGAGCAATATTAAGGTTACACAGCTTCAAACATAGATACCTCTGTGTTTTAAAAATATACATTTGAAAAAAATAATAAAACTTAGCCCCCAAACCTCAGATCAGATAGTAAATTACAATGTTAATTTATTTGAGGTATATTCAGACAGAGCCAAGGCTTTTCTCCAGTTTTTAGCTATCAGAAAGTTTGATAATTCATTAGATATGTTCTGATTGCAATGAGCAACATTTCACGTGTTTTTTTTTTGAAAGAATCCCAGCCATATACTTGATTAGATAGCACCTTTGCGGAGAATAGAACTCAGTTCTTAGCTACTTAAGAGATGGACTTGTCTTGTTCTCATTGGAGATGAGAGTCTACCCAGTATTAACTAGCTGTAGTAGTCAAGAATCATTCATCCAAATGATCCCACTGAAAATGTGTGCTGCAGTAAAAGGACAATAAAAAGCCTGCATTTAGAATCACAAAATGACTCAAGAGGTGAATGAGAACCACAAGTGGGTCTTAAGATAGTCTACTTGTATATTCCTACCAGGAATATACAAATATAGCTAGTCATTTTTTCCCCATGAGAACACAACAGGGAGCAATTTCTCTTAAATCCAACTAGTTCTATTGATTGAATCACATAACATGGGATAGTAAGAGTGATAGTTGCAGTTTGCAGTGATTTGCATGAAGCCCTGCTTTATACTCCAATTATTATTGTACATGATTACAGGACAACCTGGCTGTTAATTGCCTGTGGGTCTTTAAATATGCACTTCTTTCAGAAATAGACACTAATTATTAGACCTTGTTTTCAGTCTCACCCGAAGTTGCAAATGTCTAGATTTTTTTTTTTTAATTTGCAAGTCTAATAGTGCATGGATAGAACATAGTAAAACATTTCATTCTAAGTCTTGTTCAGGGTGAATGTTCTCTAGGTTGTAAACTCTTGAAGATGATGAACCTGGATTTGACTTGTGTGTTGATGTTCTTACAAATCTCTTGACAAAAGCTGTGTGCTGATGAAATATTGGAGAAATTTTATCTTTTTACAATGTAGGTGAAAATTGGTTTATAAGTAATGAAGAATAGCATCCTTTCTTCCTTAACCATAGTGATTAAATCCAATTAGAAAACCATCACTGCGACAATAAATTTCAGATTTCACACAATTCCACCAAGGTAACACTATTTTGTTATTATTTTTTGGGATCTAGTTGCAGTGATGCTTGGACTTTGAGCTCTCCTTTCTTCTGGTCTCAGTGGCTGAATGAGGTAGTCTATCTTGAGTTTGGTAGTGCTGTACTTGTCCCTGTGTTGGGCCAAACCCAGGAACTCATGGGCCTGTAGATAGATACCAAGTGGTGAGGGAGAAGTGTGATGCTAATAAGAGCTCTAAGTGCTACTAATAAGCCCAGCCTGAAGGCCAAACCTTTGTTATTTAATTGCAGCAGGTTAGTCTCAGATAGAAGAATCCTGAGTTTTATGTAAAATACAGGACTTCTTAAATACTGGATAAGAAACTTGATATTTAAGAAAGTAGTATGTTGAAAAGCTTCTGGTTTTAGCACATGACATTCCCACTTCCTTTTCTGATTTCTGTCACCCCTCACTGTCTTTCTTAACTTGATTTAGCTATCATTTCAAGAAAGCTTTGGTCTGGTTAGTAGATATCTCCTGTGATGCTTTTAGCCTCTTCTTTGTCTTCAATGCTCTGTATACAGCAGTATAGTTTTTTTTCTTTTTTTCCATATGAAGCGTTGAACCCAAGATCTTGGGCTTGTAGACAAGCAGTCTACCACCTGAAGCATGCCTCAGCCCGTTTGGTTATTTTGTTTTTGAAACAGTCTCCCTAACTTTGCCCATGTTGAACTGAACCTCACAATCTTTCTTGCATCTGCCTCTTCCCCAGTTACTAGGATTATACTATATGTGGCATAATTGCTTCTTTATCATTTGGTTTTGTTTCCTAGTCTATATAGCATTCTGGGGTCCTCCAATAGGGTGGATTGAATGAATAAGTGGGGGCAAATCACACATACAATTCTGCAGATAATTTCTTCAGGTTAGTTAGGAACTATGGAGGCCCAAGGCTTCTCTCAGCAATCCCAGAATTTGAGGCCATTTTTCACAGATTTCTGTTTAATCAAACAGCCTTGGAGCAGAGGTGAAGAAAGGGCAGGTCTTAGACAACTGGGAACACTTTTCTTTGAGTGTTCTGTTACTTAGCACTACTACTGCTTTATTATTCCTGCTGCCTTCCCCTCTTTATTTTCCTGAAATCAACATATTCTAGAGAAGGTAGAGTGCAGATGTGTTTTTGTGACTCAAAGCCATATGAAACCAAAATGAGTCTTTCTCCTGTCATAATTATAAGTAGGGCCTTAGGCTGTGTTTACTGCCTCTAAAATAAACGTGGTGCTTAGCTTCTCAGTTGCAACACTTTCCAGCTTTTATGAAAGAAATAAACAAAAATAAAATGTTATTTTAAAAGTAGTGTCAGGAATTAAATAAATTATCCTCAATAGTGCTGCGTGTGTGTGTGTGTGTGTGTGTGTGTGTGTATTTTAAATTGTAGGAACTGTGCAGTCAATCTTCTGCAATAAGACCACACCAAAAAAAATAAAAAGAATAAAAAGAAAAATCTTCCTGCTTTTGGCAGGGGTTAGATCTTATATCCGGTTATAACCATTTAGTCTGTTTTTATATATTTTTTTTCTCAAATTATGTGTAGTCAGTCTTGAGTAGTAGTGTAAGACTTAGTTTTTGTTCTCAGGCTATGTGGATTCAATTCTCAGCTCTACAACGAGCTGGTGGTGTAATTAGGAGACAATTACCGTGTCTCAGTTACTTCATTGTAGTGAAAAGCTTAATAGTACCTGATTCAGGGTTGTTGTGAAGATTAAATGAGGAGGAAAAGGGAAAGCCCCTATAAAAGTGTTTTTATAAGGCATATTAAAACTGGTACATATATGTTTGATTACTAGTTTGAAGTTAAGTTTATTGAGATGTAATTGGGGCACAATTTAAAATGTAGTGACTTTAATCTTTTATAATGCAGATATATAATCCTTTCTAATACACAGTCTAGCTATGGAACATGTCTATCATCCTCCTATGTTTCCTCATGCCCTCCAGGCCAGCCTTGTTTTGGCTCGGGAAATCACTGATCTGTCTGCTTTTGGATCCTGTACTTTTTCCTAAATATTGTTTATATATTGTTTATATATATTGTTTATACTTATTATTCAAAAGCATCTGAATCTTAAAAAAAAACCTGGCCAGTTTAAAAGACTATGGGAACAGTATATACTAGACTAAAGATGTTTTAACCTAAATTAAGTTAGATGCTCTTGAAAGGTTTTGTATATAGAAATTAAATTACTTGGATTAAAAAAATGTTTACTTCAGCTGCAGTGTGGAAAATAATTTACAAGGCATAGTAAATGTGTGAAAACCTCTGGGAAGATGTCACATGAGCAGGAGGAGAGAGAATATACCTTGGTTTGAAATGTAGCAGTTGAAGATGAAGAAATGGCTTAGATGTGAGAATTTTTCAGAGTAGAATTGGGAGGATTCAGTGATCAGATATAGGATTTAAAAGAATACAAGCTGTCAAGGTTGTTTCTAAATTTCTGTTATGGCAACTACATGAATAATGGCACTCTTCTGAAATGAGGAACTCTGACAGAGGAAAAAAACGTATTTGGGGAAATAGCAGAAAACTTTGAAATGCACACGGACATGCAAATGGAGGTACTAGTTATGCAGTTTATAAAGGTCTCAGAATGAGAAGTTACTGTGTACGAGAAGTTACTCTGTATAAAGAATTATGATGCTATGGGAACAGGATCAGGTGAAGATGAGAGAGAGGAGAGGAAGGGAGAAGAGGGGTGGAGAGAGAGGAATGAAGGAAGGGGAAGGGAGAGGACAGTAGAGGACAGGAGAGTTCAGTTCTTAGTCAACTGTAAAGTATGAATGGAACCTACTTAAAGATGCTTTGCTGATTAATGTTGGTCAGCTGAGTGACATCCAGTGTGTGTGTGTGTGTGTGTGTGTGTATGTGTGCATACATGAACATGCACATGCACACACATGTGTTTGAGAGAGAGAGTGGTGTGGATAATGGTGGTGATTGTGGGGGTGGGAGTTTACATGTGGAAATACAGTTTACAGTGAGTTGGGAAGAAATGAAGGCAATAAAGGCTTGTGGATCTCTCAAGAATTTTTAGGATGGCTGTTAGAAACATGAAAGAAATGCTTTTTAAATTGTTAGGTAAGACAGGTTAGGGCATGCTGGGGAGAAAGTTGAGGCAGGAGAAGTCAGAAGAAACTGAGAAGCCAACGCGAATGAGCAGTGCCCATCAGATCCAGCCTACTTCTGTAGGAGCAACACAAATAGTTCAGTTGATTCTGCATAGTCAGAGCAGAACAGGGAGTTTTTAATATTACCAGGTTCTAATGAACTATATCATAACATGGTCTTTAAATTTATTTTTCAAGTATTTCTCAAAAACTTACCAAGCAGAAAATGTCAGCAATTCTGTTGATGTGTGAAAATGCTCTGGCGGTTTAGTCACTTGTCAGTCCATGTCCAAATCCTATCCATCTGTCATGGCGCAGTTGAAACCTCAAATGAAAGGCTCCCCCTCCCTCAGCAGAGCGGTCATAGCCTGGTGTTGCTTTTTTCTCTATTTTGGCATTTGTTCTTTCTATAAACTTGTTATATATATATGTGTGTGTATTCTGTGTGTGTGTGTGTGTGTGTGTGTGTGTATTTTTTCTTATCTTTTCCTTCACATTAGATGAAAAAAAGAAAAAGACCATAACTAAAAGTTATTTTGTTCTCCAAGTTGTAGTAATAATATATTTATCTTATCTTAAAAGCATCTAAAGGTAAGCATGAGGAAGTAGTTATTAGTAGTAGTTATTAGTAATTAGGAGGAATTATATGCAGAACAGCAAGATTTTTATGGCTTGGCATCTGAATTGAGCTTGGAAAATTATAGCACTTGATTATAACCTTTGTTTTTATGATACTTTGTAAAATATGTTTTGAATGTTCCTTGCTATGTAATACTAAGGTGTCAAAAACTTTTTTTTTTCTTTGAGACAAGGCCTAGTTATGTACCCCAGACTAACCTCCTATTCACAATCTTCCTGCCTTAGAGCTTCCTAGTGCTGAAATAACGAATAGTCACCACCAGCAGTACCAGTAGTTCTCAGATGTTGGGTAGCTTGTCAATGTATTTAATGTCATCATTCCAGTTAGACTGAGTGCAAACCAGAGGTGCAGTAATGGAAACATCCAGGGATTTTTATCCTTGTTTGAAAAGTGGATAAACCAAGATTCAAAGAGATGTTATGTAATTTAAAAAATTATGTATTTTTATTGTAAAGGTGATATACAGTGAGGCTATAGTTATGTAAGAAATGTAAAGAGTACATTTCTTTTGGGATGATGTTATCCTTTTCCTCGCTCTCTCCCAGTTTTTCCTTCCTGTCCCCACCCACAGGTTTTATAGTTCATTTTCAACATAGTGTCTAGTGGGTATCACTCCTGAATTTGTTCTTACTTGACAACACTAGTTAACAGGAGTGAAAATCTCCATTCTGGGACCCTCTCAGTATAACCCACAGTTTTTATTCTGGGTGTTTCTGTGGCTTCTAGATGCATTTTCTTCGAAATCTAGTTGGCTTGATAATCGAATAAAAAGGGGGTAGTTGGATTGTTGTTGTTGTTGTTGTTGGTCGTGGGGCCTGAACTCTGGGCCTGGGCGCTGTCCCTTGGCTCTTCAGCTCAAGGCTCGCGCTTTACTACTTGAGCCACAGTACCACTTCCGGCTTTTTCTGCTTATGTGGTGCTGAGGCCAACCCAGGGCCTCATGCATGCAAGGCAGGCGCTCTACCACTGAGCCACCCTCCCAGCCCAGGATTTTTTTTTAACTGAATAAAAATGTAACTAATCCTGAATAATTCAAATACTCTCTTTGTAAGAACTAGGATCACCCTTTCATGAAGAAGCTTCCTCACTGGTACAGGGCTCTGTCGCCACAGCAGCAGAAACACTACCAACATTATGGATTCATGTCTTTGAAAAATTTAGTTTCATCTGAACATAGCTGATTCTCTGTGTTTGTGAGCAGAGGTGTCTGTGTATGTGTGTGCACTGGGGTTTGAGCTCAGTGCCTGGGCTCTGTCCCTTAGTTTCTTGCTTAAGCTTGGCATACTGCCGTAGCTTCACTTCTGGTTTTTTGGTGGTTAATTGGAGATAAGAGTCTGATAGACTTTCCTGCCCAGGTAGTCTTCAAACCATGATCCTCAGACCTCAGCCTGCTGAGTAGCTAGATTGTAGGCATGAGCAACTGACACTTGGTCATAGCTGATTCTTTAAACTGGATAGGTACTTCTATTAGACAGATTCTTTTATTTTGTCTTTTTGAGACAGAGTCTTGACTAAGTTGTCCTGGCTAGCCTTGAACTCATGATCCTCTTGCCTCAGCCTTCTTAGTCTGAGATTACAGATACATACCACCACTTGTGTCTAACAGATTCTTTTTAATTGCCCTGATTGAAACTTGTAGACTATTATTGGCAGAACAATCGAGGAAGGAAGCACACATGTTTTTAGGAAATTGCATGAAGACAAAGTGCTTTTTCTTTACTTTCATGGAATGTTACCACTTTTCAACAATGTCTGAATGAATTGCTGCTCTCAAGAAAAATATTTCCTACTGTTACCTTATATGTTTTAGATGAAGTATTTGGAAATTGCCATTTAGTGATGGAAATAGTTGAATATAAAGCCTAAACAAGCAGTTGCATTATTACTGCATCTAAAACCAAATGTTGTGCAGATAAACAGCTGAGGCTGATGATAGCAATCATGCCCAGCATACGTACCACCTAAAACTCCAGTGGTTTTTCAGCAGTATTCCTGAAACTCCATGCAGACTTGGACTATGGCTGTTTCTTATCTTCAGTGCAAATTTCTTTCTTTCTTTTTTAAGTATACTGTAAATTTTCTTAACTTGCAATTTCCTGGTGAGTGACTAAAACTGGTTTGCTTTGACATCAGGTGAACCTAGCCTATGTGGAAGCAGCAGAGTATGTAACGGAACTTGTTAACAGAGAGCCTCCCTCCAGAGAAGCTCAGCTTCTGACTTTGAAGAACACATCCGAATTTGACATCCTGGTTATCGGAGGGGGAGCAACCGGAAGTGGATGTGCACTAGATGCCGTCACTAGAGGTAAGTGCTGACGTTTCCTCTCCCTGGTAAACCAATGTAAGCAAAACACAGTGTGTGCTCTACACTTTGGAAGTCATGTTTCTATTGGTGTTTCCCAAGTATTTTTTTTTCCTTTGTGAAAGAGAAAAAAAAAACACCAAAAACAACAACTATGCAATTAAAAAAATAGAATTTCTGGCTGGTTCATGCCTGTAATCCTCGCTACTCAGGAGGCTGAGATCTGAGGATCTAAGTCAGCCGGAGCAGGAAAGTCCATGAGACTTAGCTCCAGTTAACCAGAAAACCGGAAGTGATCCTGTGGCTCAAGTGGTAGAATGCTAGCCTTGAGCAGAAGAACTCAGGGACAGCGCCCAGGTCCAGAGTTCAAACCCCACAACCAACCAAAAAAAAATATATCTCTGTCAATAATTTTATGACTAAATCGACTCAAGTTGCAGGGATAATGCATTTAGTTCTGTCTCAGCCACCATGTCTAGACAGAATGAATCGGAATGCTTTTATGTTTGATAGTTTATAAAGTTATCTGAATCCTTTGCTTGTGGGATTAGTATAGAAGTTGGAGTCAAGAAAATATAGGTCTATATTCTGACAGCTTCTTTAATTATACGTGGGTGTATTTGGGAAAATCACTTAATTTCTCTGAGTTCTTCTTATGCTTCAAATTGGAAATCGTGAGTGGTACATGGGCTAATAACATACATTTAGAATAGTTGTTTTCACACAAAGTAGTGTCCCAATCCATTATAGATGTCATTATAAATGCTGCTGTAGTGAAGGAAAAATACTTTTAGAATCAGTTGTCCTGAAGAAATAGTATTTTGTGATACCTTCAAATATGTTGAATTGGACTCTCTTTTGCTGCAAGGATTTTGAACTGAATTATTTTAGTTTCTATATAAAGTGTTTATGACAGTTTCATACTCAGTGCTAATAGTGTGTAACATAGATGGTTCTTCTCAGGCTGAGTTACTGTCACTGCAGCCTAGATGTTTGTTGGCTTAGATATTAGGTACAATTTATTCTTATGGAAATAAGATGTATTTAATGAGATCCAAGAACATACAAACAAAAAGTTCCCTAGATTATTATGGTTTCCCAGAACCCATATTTGGGTGAGGTATGTGTGTGTGTGTGTGTGTGTATGTGTGTATGTGTATACTTGTGTGTCTAGGACTTGAACACAGGGGTTGGGTGTTGTCCCATACATACATAATATATATATATATATATATAAATTTTTAATTTTTCAATTTTTTGTTCAAAGCTAGCTCTCTACTACTTGAGCCATACTGCTACTTCCAGCTTTTTTTGTGGTTATTTAGAAGTAAGAGTGGTTATTAGAAGTAAGAGTTTCATGTCTCATGAACTTTCCTGCCAAGGCTAGCTTCATCAGATCTCAACCTCCTAAGTAGCTAGAATTACAGTCATGAGCCACTAGCACCTGGCCATACTTATGTTTTGGTCCACTTAAGCCTCGTAAATTAAGTCCTCTCCACCCCTCTTTTTTTGGTTAGCTCCAAATGATGATGTTAAAAATATAGACACTGTGGGGGAGGGACATACAAAGCAACAAAGAAATAAAAGCCCTATGTTGAAATCCCCAGAACCAATAATAAATAAATAAACAAATAAATAAATAATATTAAATAGAAACGAAAAAAAATATAGACACTGGAATATATTTTAGTGCCAGTTTTCCTAAAATTTATTGTCTCCAGTGATGGAATATAATTTGAGTTAGATTATTCTTGACCATGCTAAAGAAAATGAGAACAGTTAGAATCAACACAAGATAATTTGAACTCAACTTTTACTCCCAGTGACCTGGGCAGGAAAATAGATAAAAAAATACAATTCATATATGATGTGAAGTCTTTGGGACTACTCCTGCAACACATTAAGATTTATTGGTGACAGTTTTCTGTATTAAATAGAATTATTCCTCAGTAGGATTTGGGAGCTATATTACTTGTATCTCCAGTTATTTTTATGCTGTTATATTCGAACATTGTCTTTTCTTTATCTCTATTCTGCAAATACTGAATGCCTACTGCATGTATGACAATCAATATACTCAGTACTTTAAGAGAATAGTACAAAGACATTTGGTAGTGTCCTTTAACTTCAGGGTGCCCATAATTTTGTAGAGACCAAATTACACTATAAAGAGATGTACCTTTTAAAAAGTTCATGGACATCGTAAATATGTACATACACCTATTTACACATTTATAAACACATCATTATAGATGCTTCTTTTTTTTTTTTTTTGGTCCTGGGGCTTGAACTCAGGGTCTGGGTGCTGTCTCTGAGCCTCTTTGTGATCAAGGCTTGTACCCGACCAGTTGAGCCACAGTGCCATTTCCAGCTTTATTGGAGGGGACTTTTCTGCCTGGGCTGGCTTTGAACTGCAGTTCTCAGATTTCAGCGTACTGAGTAGCTAGGATGACGGGCATGAGCCTGTCTCATTATAGATCTATTTTATAGTGAAAGTAGGCACATTTACCAAGCATTTTCAGGAATGGCAAGTTGCTGGTTGGTAAAGGTACTTTTTTTTTTTTTTTTCACTACACAGGATTGAACCCAAGGCAAATATTCTACCTGAGCTATGATCTAAACCCTTTTATTTGTATTTTGGCATTGACGTATCGTGTCTTATTAACTTTACTTGAGCTGGCATTGTACCGAGCCTTCTGCCTTTGCCTTCTGAGTAGCTGAGATTATATAGACAGAGAAAATTGACAGTCATATTAGAGTCCAAAACTGAAGATTCATTGGATATCAATGAAAAAATGAGAAAATGAAGAAAGACTGAGTAGAAGCAGAGGAAATTGTTTGACGGTAGACCTAGAGCTGGATAAGGGTGTTAGCAAAGCTAAGAGTAGTCAGCAAAGCAGAGTTTGTTGTGAGGATGGGTTGAATGGAGTGTGCTAAGGGCAAAGCCATCATCAACTACTTCTTATGCCCCCTTTCCTTTGGCTAAATTTCCTCAATATTTGTGTACTTTCAATATTTAGTTTATATATTATGTAAATAACATATAAATTCTACATATATTTTAAAACATTGACAAGATCATCATATTGTAGTTACTCTTTTGCCGGGTTTCTTCTAAATGATAAAATATCAGATCAATCTTTACATTTGTACAGTGTTTATTCTTTTTAAAATTTTATTTTACTGTAAAGATGCTGTACAGAGAGGTCACAGTAAGGTAATGAGTACATTTCTTGTCGAGCATTGTTACCCCCTTCTTTGCTTTTCTCCTATTATCCCTTTCCTCCCCCATCTCCCCTATTCCTCCCCCAATCCCAAGTTGCAACGTTCATTTCCGACATGTACAGTGTTTATTCTTGTTAGTCTTTCTCTTTCTTTCAGTGGTGGTACTGGAGTTTTAACTCAGGGCCTTGTACTCACTTGTCAGGAGCTTGTACTCACTGCAGCCATACCTTAGTCCTGTATACACCAATAGTGTGTAATGAAGACAGTTTTTTAATGTGTATTTTAAAATATTCATGCTTGGGTTAAGTGCAGCATTTCATGTCTGCTACCAGCAATCTATATTTTCCCTGCTTGTTTTATTTTTATTTTATTTTATTTTTTCTGTGCAAAATAATACTGTTTATGAGATAAGTATTGAGCTAGCTCTGAGAATAAAAAGACTAACAAAATGCACCTTACCAGTAAAGGGCTTACAGTTTATTGATATTTGTTTGATTAACATTTAAGCTGTGAAAGGAGGAGGAGGAGGAAGAGAAGGAGGAGGAGGAGGAGGAGGAAGAGGAAGAGAAGGAGGAAGAGGAGGATAAGATGATTTTGATCAGTTCCCAGAGTCTGAATATTGATTTGGTTTTTAACTTTTTCTGGGATGATACTGGAGTTTGAATTCAGAGTCTGATACTTGGCAGATACTCTTCTGGTTCTGTTGTTCACTCATTAGTTTTAGGATAGAATCTCGCTTCCCTCATGGGACATATGCTCTGAACCTTCTTGTTTTAGTCTTTCCCCTCTTGCTGGGATTATAGATAATGCCCGCGTAGTCCAGCTTTTTTAATGGAGATGGAATCTCATGGACTTTCCTGCCTAGAGTGGCCTGATACTATAATTCTCCCATCTTAAGCCTCCCAAATGCCTGAGCCAATGTGCCTGGTAGGTTTTTAATTCTTTTTTTTTTTGGGTCTGGTGGTGGAGCCTGAACTCTGGGCCTGGGTGCTGTCCCTCAGCTCTTCAGCTCAAGGCTAGCGCTCTACCACTTGAGCTAGAGCGCCACTTCCGGCTTTTTTTCTTTTTGCTTATGTGGTGCTGAGGAATCGAACCCAGGGCCTCAGGCATGCAAGGCAAGCGCTCTACCATGGAGCCACCTTCCCAGCCCGTTTTTAATTCTTATAATTAATAACAGATAGTAGTTATGTACTCTTAATATCTCTACGTATATTGATGGCCATCTTAAAATAACATCTTACTTTTATTTGTGCAGAATTGTGATTTACAGAAGGCCTGGACAAACCTCACTTTGCAATCTTTTCATAGAGCTGGCTTTTGGGGGATAGTGTTGTTTGTAATTGAAATGTGTAAGGAGATGCTGAAGGTAATCTATAGTTATCCTTTTACTACAACTTCTGATCATATCAGTAGCCCTTTGAAGTGTGAAATAATCGTGGGCATTTGGTTAATGAATTGTACATTGTTGCTGTTCATTCATGGAATTTGCTCTTTTATCATATTTGATGCTTCACTTAACAACAAATTTTGCTTTCTTTGTATTTGATATGTTTTTACCAAATTATTCCTGATTGTATCCATTAATCTTTACTCACATTTGACAAAAATAAATTACTGTGATCTTTTAAAGTTACTAGTAATAATTAGATTTTTTTCAGGACGTCAAAATTTTCGGGAGGAACCACTAGATAGTAAAGGGCTTGTATAAAAATGTTTGTTTAAGCTTTCTGATAAAACACTGTGCCCAAATATAATTTTAGTAATGGATAAAAAAGGACTGCAGAGGCAGGAAAGGAAGCCATGGAGTATTCACAATGGACATTTATTTGTATATTCATCATCCACGTTGTGTTAGGAATCTACTTTATTGTTGGTTTAAAGTAGCAGGACACCAGTGGCTCACACCTGTAATCTCTTTTTTTTTAAAAATTGTGAAAATACTGTACAGAGGTGTTGCAATTACATGGGCAAGATAATGAGTACATTTCTTATCAAGCATTGTTGCCTCCTCCTTTGTTTCCCCTTCCCATTCCTTCCCATCCCCCCCACCCGCACCCAATCCTCCCTCCCACACCAAAGTTCTAAAGTTCCTTTTTCGACATAACAACATGTACAATGTGCAATGGGTCCACCTGTATCCCTATTTAAATGATTTGTTTTTTCCCTTCCCCTCCACAAATTATACCAACATCAAACACAATGAAAACAGGGGTTATACCGTGGGGCAGGGACATACAAAGCTACAAAGAAATAACCTTATAAATATGTGAGAAGCAATCGCATGAAAGAATAAAACATTTGAATACTTATCTTGGGGTTCATTTCCCTAACATTGACTTATCTGACCTTTTCTGCTTGACTCAGACATATACTAGTTATTGCAAATAAGGGAAACCATCGGACCTATGCTTCTTTGGGCCTGGCTTACTTCACTTAATATAATTTTTTCCAAGTCTTTCCATTTCCTAACAAATGGGGCAATGTCATTCTTTCTGATGGAGGCATAGAATTCCATTGTGTATATATACCACATTTTCTTGATCCATTCATCTACTGAGGAGCATCTGGGTTGGTTCCATATCTTAGCTATGGTAAACAATGCTGCAATAAATGTAGTTGTGCTGGTAGCTTTGGTGTAGTCTTGTTTGTGATCATTTGGGTAAATGCCCAAAAGTGGCATTGCTGGTTCATAGGGGAGCTCTATGTGGAGTCTTTTGAGGAACCCCCATACTGCTTTCCAAAGTGGTTAAACAAGTTTACACTCCCACGAACAATGCAGTAAGGTTCCCTTCAGTCCACATCCCCTCCAGCATCTGTTGTTATTAGAATTCTTGATTATAGCCATTGTAACTGGGGTGAGGTGGTATCTCAATGTTGTTTTGATTTGCATTTCTTTTATGGCTAGAGAGGTTGAGCATTTCTTCATGTGTCTATTGGCCATCCTTCTTTCCTCTTCAGAGAAGTTTCTCTGTAAGTCTTTAGCCACTTATTTTTTGGGCAGTTGTTTCTTTGAGGATTTCTTCTTGGGGGATTTAATTTTTTGAGTTCCAGGTATATTTTAGATATGAGACCCTTGTCTATTGTATGGGTAGTGAAGATCTTCTCCCAATCCGCTGGTTTTCTATTGATCTTGCTAGCTATGTCTTTGCCATGCAGAAGCTCACACCGGAAAATAACTACTCAGGAGGCTGAGATCTGAGGTTTGTGGTTTGTAGCCAGCTGGGTCAGGAAAGTTCATCAAACTCGTGTCTCCAAATTAACTACCAAAAAAAGCAACAAGTGGAGTGTAGCTTTGAGTGGGGGAAACAAAAAGATCAGAGGCAGCACCCAGATCCTGTGTTCAAGCCCATGGACTAGGGGGAAAAAATCCAATTTATAAAACTTATAAAAACAAAAGTATTGTTTCAGTTCCAGTTTCAGAAAAGACTGTCTCTAGTTGGAGGAAAAGCATCCCTTGTAGCTCCATAAGTTGTCTAAAAATGCCCATGTCCCTCCCTTCTCAAATCTCATCATGATTCTTCAGGCCTAAGGCAGTATATAACATCAGGATCTAGGACACAAACTGTGGAAATAGAGTGAACTAAGGCCACATCTTGGCTTTCCTGTTTGTGTCCAGGACCTTCTGTAAGTTTCCTAACTTTACAGAGGGCCTTGTATTGTTCGGGATAAACAGATCATGATAACAACATTCTTCTCCTTAAGTCAAAGCTTGGGAAATGGAGGAGGAGGAGGTGTGTACCTGGCAGGAAGTGCTGAGCAAGGAGACACTTGAGAGCAGTGGTTTCTATCTACCATATCTGCTCATCTCTTAGCCTTGAGCAGTGAACAAGTACCATTGGCGGAGGTGAGATTGCCAAAAGTTCCTACAGCTATTACAGTAGATTACATGCCCCCTTAAAAATAATCTGGAGACTTAACATAATTTCAACCAATATAATGCCTTTCTTTGGCAGGGACTGAGTGAGGGAAAGACTTGAGAAATTGTACTAAATTTTATCTGGAGAAATAAATCTGTGAGATTTAATAGCTTAATCTTAAAAAAGAATATTGATAAGGACAGTAACAATATTAACAGATATTTAAAGCTACTAGGAAAGTAGTTTGGCAGAGGAATAGGGAGACAAGTGATACAGAAATAAGTCTAGAAATGAATGTAAATAAGCAGAGGGAACAGTTGAGCCAGCATTTCAAATCTGTCATTATTAGCACATTGATAAATAGCATTAGAGTATTCACATATGTGTATGTACTATTTTTATCACATCCTATGTGAATTAAGACCTAACAAGGAAATACTATAAAATGATCAGAAGAATGTGTATGTGAATTTTTTTCTTAAAAAAGTGAAGAGGAAATTGTGGTTTGTTTTTATTTTTTAAAGCATGACCCAACCATACTGGAGAAGCTTTTTCCTGAATTTCATTTCATAAAATGAAAGTACACCTGTGGCAAGAATGTAATAAAGACAAATCTTGTAAGATTTGGAAAATATTCACACTGTCAAACAGATGGGGCTTGCTTTAGGGGTTTTCAACTTTTTGGAATTCTTTTACATTATAATTCAACAATTTGTAGGTGGATTGAATTATTTACTTTCATTCTTATTTCTAATAGATTGTATATTCTAATAGACAATTTAATCCACTATATTAATTTTGATTCCATAGGCAGTCATTTTGCATATTTTGCCTTTTTATTTTCTTTCCTCCCTTTCTGTCCATCATGTTAGCTTAGTATTATATCTTGCTCTGTTCCCATTCCTTTAGCTTTATAGATGTATTTGCTGCTACCCTGAAGTCCCACTAGGGACTCTTTCTGGAACCAAACTGAAGCTGTGCTGATCTTGTGGACTCTGCAGAACATGGCTGAGTTAACTGTTAAGTGTCTTGGCTCTGTTGCTAGTGTTCAGGCCATATATGTCTTTCTGCATCCTGGCCACATGTGACCCAGCAGATTGCCGTAGGCTCCAGAGAGTGGTCAGAAATAGCTCGTCAGCCACTTGTGCCAAGGCAGTCTCAGCAATCCAAGCACTCACTGGCTCCCTTACCTTTTCTTGCAATGCATGGCTTCATGTGCTTCTAGACTCTGATTCCTCCATGATAGAAGTAGTTGTCTTCAATGCTCTACTCTGCTGCATTTCTAGTCCACGGACCTTTTATCTTAGTTTTTGAGTCAACCTTGTCTTTTAAAATAATCTTGTCTAACATTAGAGAAGAGTCTAGCAGTTCAGTGCTGGTATTTAGAATTTTCCTTTATAGTTTTTTTTTTTAAATAGCAAAAACTAGGAGACTGGCTTAGTAAATTAGGGTATCTCTGGCAATTGAAATGACTGGATGCTAGTGGCTCCTGCTTGTGATCCTTGCTATTCTAGGAGGCTGAGACCAGCCTGGGCAGAAAGTCTGCAAAACTACATCTCCAATTAACCAGGAAAGGAAAAGAAGTAGACCTGTAATGAATATGGCCAAGAAATACTATAACTTGAAAAATCAGTTGTCAAGAATGAATGTTATTATTATTCTTACTATTACTATTACTGTTACTAGTGACAGTACTAAAGCTTGAATTTAAGGCCTCATTCTCTTGATTGCTCACTCACTTTTTTTGCTCAAGGCTGGCACTGTATCTTTTGGGTTATATGTACAATTCCTAATTTTGCATGTTTTTTTTTAGCACAGAAAATATGTAGATTGTGTACTTTCATAGGCATTGAAAAATTATTTTATTGGGTATAACACATTTAAAATAATTAACCTTGGTTCCTTCTGGATTCTGTAACTAAGAAGCCAGCAATATATTATGTTCATTCATCTCCTTTTCTTCTATATTGTTTGGATTTTCTTCCTGTTTTTGAACAATGACTCTTTTTATAAAATCAAAGTACAAAGACAAAGCAACTCCAGCAAACCTCTTTTGTCCCCCTCTGTTATTACAATGTTATAACTTACTGTTTTCTTGACTATCTAATTACATGTGTGTTTAAGGACATGAAGTGTAATAATGATGAAGTCTAACTTAACATCTCCATTAGTAGTTTATATAAAACACAGAAGTGACTACTAAAATAACCAACATCCGGTCCTTTACACCCCTATAAAATACTAACATTCACTGTAAGAAAATACCAGGCCTAGTATAGGATCCTGATCATGAGGATTAACAAGCCAATATTACTTTGCAGCTTTACTTGGGTGTTATTTTATGGAGAAATTGATCCTTCAGCCCTTAGGTTAGTTCCTTTTGTTATTAATGGCAGTGGCTGCCTGAAATCCAAAGTTAAGTGCGCAAAGCTTCTATAAAGAAAGATTATCTCACCTTTGTTTAAATGATGTCAGCTTTTCCTCCAGGAGCCTGTGGATTTAGTACGTAAGCAATGGTGCAGATGTACAAAATGCCTTAAATTTTCTGTGTGTTTAAAATTTTCTGTGTTGTTGCCTTGCTGCCTCTGATGGTTGTTTCATAGTGATTATTCTTGCATTTCTACTTAGCAATACCATTGTAATGATACTTTGTAAATTTTATCATAATACAGTAACTAAACATGCAGTGAGCTTAAATGGAAATACAACCTCACAGTGCAATATGTAAGAGTGGAAAAAGAAAATAAGCCAAATGTTCAAAAATAAGGAGCTGAATAAATAAATCACTGTAAACATTTAATGTAATACAATCCATGCTTTAAACATGAAATTACAGAAAAATATTTATTGATTTGGAAAAGTATTTACAACAGTGTTAAATGAAATAAAAAACCTTTAAATATACCATATGATCCTATTTTTGTAAAAATGTACATATGTGATTATATACATGCATAGAAAATGTGAACATTTAAACATCCAAATGTCAACTCTGGTTATCTCTGAGTGGTGTAATTGCAGGAGAGCTTTATTTCGTTCTCTTTGCTTCTCTGCATTTATTATATTGAGCATGTTTTCCTGCATAATAAGATAATCAGTAAAAGGTATTAAAATATACTTCTGTTCTATTCCATGTTGTGAAAGTTAAATGTCTTACCATTTCTCCCCTTAGATTGTAATTATCCCTCTACATCTATCCAACTGTTTTGGTCCATGAATTGGTTTAGTGGGAAGTAGCTAGACAGTCTTACTCAGGTCAGGAAAGAAAAGCTGTGTGTTCAGACGCCTCTCCTTATCTGGAAGATAGGATTTAAACTTACTAAAAGATGGAATAAAGATGAGTGAAAGTTGAAAGTTGACCTTATTTCTACAACCATGAGAGTAGAGAGAGAGAGAGAGATTGATTTATCAAATAATCTTGAACTTGTTTAATGAATTACCAAATGCAGACAGGCCAGTCCTTCCCAGCCTGGAATCAGTTTGGAGATCACTTTTCTGCTGTGAAAGATGATCTTTCTGGCCTCCTCAAATCTGTTGCCATGAGTAGTTGCTTGAATATTTGAAACATCATCATCATCATCATCATCATCATCATCATCATCATCATCACTATTAGTTTGGTTATTTTGGTGCTATGACTCACAAATTTAAAATTAGAAGTATTTTTTTTGGCAGTACTGGGGTTTGAACTCAGGGTTGTATACTTGATAGCCCTTAGATGCATTATTTTTGATGTTTTTCAAAATTAATTGTTTTACCTAAAGACGCAAAACATGAGCCTTGAATTTCACTTGAAAACACTCTTTGGTAAGTCTGAGAGGGTAAAACAGGTCTTTCGTCACCACTTCATCTTATACTTAATCTAGATAACTAAGCTTTTAATTTCAGATTGGAAAATTTTGAGTTCCGAAATAGTAAGTGAAACTTAAAAAAATTACCTAAACAAGAGTATTAAAAGGCTTTTAATTTTTTATTGTTTTCAGTTAAGGCATAAAGTTAGGAGAAACAGATATAACTTTTAGTTCTGTGTTGGTTTCTGTCTCCCTGTGTTCATCATT
The DNA here is from genome assembly GCF_000151885.1 of Dipodomys ordii. Lineage (NCBI taxonomy): Eukaryota > Metazoa > Chordata > Mammalia > Rodentia > Heteromyidae > Dipodomys > Dipodomys ordii. Next base: position 8,923,891 of record NW_012267221.1, read on the forward strand.
ACTAACTAGTAACAACAGAAATTCAGAACATTGGACAGACTATCAGTTGAAAAATTTTGAGTAGTTTCTTTTTCTAGAGTATCTTTTTTGTGGTTTAAAAAGATTACATAGTATTCAGTATATCAATTTAGTTATAGTTTTTCCATCTAATTATTTATCTAATATTCTTTGAGTTAGTAGACATTAATAATGCACGAGGATTTCATTGTGATGATACCAAGGCATGTATACAGTATGCTTTCAACACGTTCACCTCCTTCTTTATATTTCCTTTCTTTCATACCTTCTCATTTTCAAAGTTTTCTGGGTTTTATGATGCTGTTTTCATATGTATGTATATATGTATACATACATAATTATTGTAACTTGTAATTATTGTCATCATTGCTTTAGGTCTCTATATCTATATCAATACCTATCTTTATCTATATCTAGTATCATCAATCTGTCTATCTCTTCTGTATATCTTCATTTGTTCATCTGTTCATTGGTTGTTGGGCTCTGGAGTTTCTTGGTTTTGCTGTGGAAGGGGTAGTCTTACCTGAGATGTCCTGGTAGTAGCTGGATGATTAATACTAGAAATAATGGGACAAAACAACATCATGCAAGAAGCTCAATTTGACTGAACAACCCTTAATTTTTGCTGTTATTCATGAGGGTTTTTTTCCACATATATTCATTTGAGTAGTTATGTTCTCTTTATCCTTTTAGATTTTTTTCCTATCTCAATAGTTTAAAAAATGCTCAATACTGGAAAATAGCAGTTTTGAGAGCTTGAAAGAGTGTTCTCTCACTGAAAAATCCTGAAATATGCTCTGGAGATGACTTGTGAATTCCTAGAAGTAGTTCTCTGTCTCACACTGAGTCAGTTTGGTAAAGAAGGGGGAAAAAAAATAGTATACCCTAACACACTGCTCATGAAATTCTCTCTTGTCACTTTCCAATCTTATCTAGCTTCATGAGGCTTATTTGTCTTTACCCTAGTCAGGGTAAAGGGTCTCCTGGCTGTCTCCAGAAGCCAGCCCCCTGTGCCCTACCCTGTAAGCTAGAGAAATCTCTGAGAACACTAATAAGATTTCTTAGCCTAGCTCATTGTCATGGTTTCCCTGACAGATACTATAATAGGTATTCTAAAAACAATGTCAGAATGGAAAAGGCTGAAGTTTTGCTCCTTTTTCAAAAACTTTATTAGATACATGCTGGCCCCCAGAATGGATACCATGTAACTGGATACGGTATCATGACCCCATGTCATTAATGCTAAATTTCTTTTTTATAATGAATCATTTTTTTCAAAAAAACAGATCCAATATCCATACCAGGTTCTCAAGCATTTTCATTTCAAGGAGTTCCAGAAATATGAACTATGGCCCATAGGCCAGTATCCATGTATCCTAGTGTGGGTGAAAAGCTTTTGATTTGGTTTGTCATTTCCTCCCACTGGGATCACCTTCATATTGAATCTCATCCCTCCACTTTTTATCTTCCCCTTTGCCTTTTCACTGAGACAGGGTCACATGTAGGGTTTCTATGTAGCTTAGATTGGCCTTCAAATCGCATTCCATTCTCATCTTCCCTAGTGATGGAATTAGAGGCCTGTACCACCACACCTACTGGCCTCCTTTTTCTAAGCAGGTCTTTGCCAGTATAACTCCCCTCATCTGTCCCTATCTACTTTAAACCCTGCTCTGTAAAGTTAGCCTTTCTGAAGGTCTCATTCCAACTTGCAATGTGAGTGCAGTTATTCCCTACACAGAGATTTTTGTCTCCAATAAACCACCTCTAAACTTAATGGCTTAACATTGCTTATTTTTGAAGGGTCAGGAATCTAGGACCCAGGGCTTTGTGTGTCCTACAGGCTTCAGCACTTCCTCATGACTCACAAAGTGTTAGCAGGATACACTTCGTCCCAGGTGTTGGGTGATGGTCTTGCTTCCCCTTGACCTGGTGTCCAGGGGACTCTCTTAATTTCTACTTGTCTCATGACAACTTACTTCACCAGAGGAAAAGAAGAGGGATGGAGGAGGGGGGGGGCGGATGGAGATTTGAGAGAGATGGACAGATACTTAGAGAAAATTCCAAGCTTGGAAGTAATAAGCCCTTGTTCTTCCCATGTTCTGCCGTTCAGAAAAAAGACCCTGGATCCTGCCCATATTCAAGGGTGATCGGTCACACATAAAGGGGGGGATAATGAGGATTGCTGAGGACTGAGAAATCTGTATACCCCAGCATGTAGGACACTTGTGGTCAGACCTAGGAGAGGAAGTCACAGTTGGATAGAATACTGCTTGTACTCTCCTTACTTTACAGACTTTCCTGGTTTGGGCCTCTTGGTGCTATGATGGTGATTCCAGGGTTTAAAGAGAGATATATTTTAAATAATCCAGCTCCTAAATGTCATTTGAAAGTCAACTCCCTCATTTGATCTTCAACTGAAGAAAAAGTGGTCTATTTTGGTGCTGAAAAAACTTGGTTGGACTTCTAAGTAAAGGCGGTACAGCTGACCGAGAAAGTACATTTTTTTTTTTTAATCCTAAGGCAGGGTCTTGCTCTATAGCCCAGGCTAGCCTCCAACTTAGGATTCTCTTGCCTTGGTATCTCAAGTGCTAGAACTATAGTCCTGCACCACCAGGCCTTTGACACAAAGCATCCTTAAGAGGTTTCTCAATGTAATTCAGACTCTGCAATTTGGGGTGTAACCTGGAGTGAGAGGATAACATTCTGTCTTCAAATGTGGCTCCCACTAAAGGCTGTTGCATTTTGCGTACTTGGCGTTTGAGCTGGGCACTTCTTGACAGCCTGTTTATGCTTAAATCATATCTAGCACCAGTATTATAGCACTCAATATTCTTTAAAATAAGTATGTGCTACTGTACTGTCTTTCTCTGTGTTTTTAGTGCACCAGGCAGTACATTTACTAATATTGCTAGTGTTTTAATAGTTGAACTGTTACAGAACTGTCTCTGAGGTACGTGCTCAAAAGCAGTGTCTATACTTTCTGTGCCTATAATTTATGTGTTATTTTACTAGTTAGGGCATTGGTGTGTGTGTGTGTGTGTGTGTGTGTGTGTGCATGCATGTGAGCATGTATGTGCACTCACACGTGTGTGTGGCAGTACTGGAAATCAAGACCTTTTGCATCTAGGGAGGCACTTTCCATAAAGGTGGTATATTTGCCATGCCTCTAGTCCCTTTTTGCCTTGAGATATAGGATCTTGGCTCTAAGCCTGGGATTACAGCCCGTACTTCTTCAGGAGCCAGGATAATAGGCATGGGCATTCTGCCCAGCCATTGGTGGAGATGGAGTATGGTGGACTTCTATGCTTTGGATGGCCTCAAACTCTAATCCTCTGACATCTACCTCCCAAGTTACTAGGACTACAGGCTTGAGTTTACTGTATTGTTAGATTTAGTGGGGTTTTAAACTTGCATCAAAATTCTCTACTTTTGTCTAACTAATTTCCAAATGTTTTTTCCCTATTAAGTCAAAGGAATCGCCCTAATTTTGTTCATATATTCAGTGTGATCTTTCAAAGCTACCTTTGGTATTAGATGTAATAAATAGCTCTGAGTGGAATGTATGTACAGGTTCCTCTGACTTTTGTGGGTTCAAACTGCTCTAGGTGCATATTCTTATTGTCATTGGATTCTATACCATTTTCTTACCCCTTAAAATGTGTTAGCCACTGGAAATACCTCCTAATTCGTGTTGATGCCTTGTCTGCATCTCTTAGTGGTTAATACTTGTAGTCCTGCAGTCTTCACCAGTCCAAATGAGGCTCCAAAAGAAAGCAAGGCAAAGCAAAGCAAAGCAGATCTCCCCCGCCCCCAAGAAATGTATAGAAACACTCAAATAAAGGGGGTGGGATGACTTCTAGAATCAACAGCCTTATCTTACCAAGAATGTTTTCTTCTTTACTCGTGGCATTGTGTTCATTTGTCCAGGAATGTATTTCCAAAATTGTCACGTTCAAAAGTTTTAAATTGGATGGGCTGGGAAGTTGGCTCAGTGGTAGAAGCGCTTGCCTTGCATGCCTGAGGCCCTGGGTTCGATTCCTCAGCACCACATAAGCAAAAATGAAAAAAAGCCAGAAAGTGGCGCTGTGGCTCACAGTGGTAAAGCGCTAGCCTTGAGCTGAAGAGCTGAGGGACAGTGCCCAGGCCCAGAGTTCAGGCCCCATGACCGGACCCAAAAAAAAAAAGTTTTAAATTGGACTGTAATTGTCTCCATAGTTAAAGTTATTCTCTCTCTCTCTCTCTCTCTCTCTCTCTCTCTCTTTCTTTCATTGGCCATGGGGCCCTAGGCACTGTCCCTGAGCTCTTATTCCCTAGGCCAGCACTCTACCACTTTGAGCCATAGCTCCATTTCCAGTTTTTGAATGGTTAATTGGAGATAAGAGCTTCATGGGGACTTTGCTGCCCGGGCTGGCTTCTCCCCTTTTATCTTTCTGTGATATCTTGAATATTTTCTCCCATTCTATTACCACTGTAACACCACATTTCCAAGTAGAAGACCACACTCAGAAGAGGGTCTTTATTTTTTTGTTGTTGTTGTTGATGATGCTGGTACTAGGACTCGAACTCAAGACCTTGTGTTCTTATGTTCTGCTTTCTTGTTCACACCTCTACCACTTGAGTCATACCTCCAGTCTGGCATTTTGTTGGTTATTTTGGGAAGTCTCACAGGCTTTTCTCCTCTGGCAGGCTTGGAACTGTGATCCTTGCAGGTTTTAGTCTCCTGAATAGCCAGGATTACAAGTGTGAGCCACTTGTGCCCAGCTAGGGTTTTCTCTAAATGTATTGAGAGTCCATTGGAGTAGGCTAAAAATGAGGACCTAAAACAGATCTGGAGGTTAGTGGAGAGTGATATTGAACATGCATTCCAGTAGGTTTTATAAGAATACTCAGTGACCTCTACATGGGTAAAATGGATGCCAGGCTCTCCTTTGACAGCCCCCCACCCCAAATGTACCAGTGTATGTTACTGCCATGAGTTTTTTACTGTAATGTTTTCTAGTTGTGATTCATTCACAGTTTAATATGCTTCTAGTTCTGGCTTGACTTTTCCCCCCAGGAATTGCCTAAAATCTCTTCATTATAATATAGACGGTGTACTGCAGTTTGAATACAAATTTATCCATGTTCAGACTAATTTTTCTTGTGATTGTCTCTACCCTGGAGAAGAGCCTTTAATGAATTACATACAAATTGTGTAATTTAAGAAGTTAATTTGGTTTTCTGGTTACACAGGACTAAAAACAGCCCTTGTAGAAAGAGATGATTTCTCATCAGGGACCAGCAGCAGAAGCACTAAATTGATCCACGGTGGTGTGAGATATCTTCAGAAGGCCATCATGAACTTGGATATGGAGCAGGTAATTGTGTATGCTGGTTGTTAAACAAAAATTGCGACTATGCTTTTTTCTACCCAATTAAATCAGGCACACTCTCTCTTTCTTTTTAATGGCTTTTAACATTTCTTCCTGTTGGAAATACCTATTTAGTGTATGCGGCTGGAATATCTTTCAGGAGAAGAGTGTCAGCCTTTTCCTATAGTATTATGTTTATGGGTAATCAGGGCCTCTTTCTGCACAGCTGTGTCAGAGTAGCAGATTTACAAAGTCACTTTTGGATTTGTTGCCTTTTAACAATTGTGACTGAGTTTTTGCCAATGGCCACCAAATTGCTCCTTTGCAAGCCGTTTGAAGGGAGCCGTGTTGTAATGTAAGGGTGTGCCAAAAGGATCTTCTTAACTGCACTCCACTCACAATCATACTGCACCCACAATCATACACTCATATTGTTCCTGACATATTTTGAGGGAAAAGATGATCTGAGTCATGCTTTGCCCCGGTCACACTTTATTGTGTCCAGTCTGCCACGATTTGAAAACTGCCAAGGCAATGTGGAAAATGACATTTCCCAGAGGGGTAAAAAAAAAAAAAAAATCAGCCGCACTTCTTACCAGGTTTTTGAACATGAAAAGCATAGCAGCACTGACTTGGCATTGTCAGGTTTTGATTCTGTCCTCCCTTTTCTCCTGACAAGTCAGTTTTGAATCTGTCCCCTTTCTTATGTATCTCCTCAGCATCATGATGGATTGGAAACACATGCACACACACACACACACACACACACACACACACACACACACACACAACTAAAAAACCAGCATCAGCAGAGGACTTTAACCTAGCCAGCTCAAGATGTGTTCTGCTTTGTTTATTCAGTATCTATGAGCCTTGGTCATCTCCTTTGTAAAATTAGAATTATCATAACAATTTCAGCCCTTTAGAGAGGCATAATAAAAACCACAGGAGTTAAGACCAAAGCTTGCTTATAATCTGTAAACTACTGGGCAAAGCTCATCTTTGCTGGGTTTAGTGGAAGCAAGTGGGGAACTTTTAGCCTGAATTTGAACAATCTGTTATTTCTTACCTGGAGGAATTATTAAGGGGAGCTGAGAAAGGAGGATAATATAGAGAGTGCAAGATAAATGGTGACAATAATCTTGTAACTCAAGTCAGGGAAATATCTTACACCTGGGAACTCTGACAGCATGTTTTTCTCCTATGCAAATACAGTTAAGGTTTCTAAAAAATCTTTTGAGGTTGACAGCATGATGTATTATTAGAAATTTGATTAGGAGGGAGCTCTCCTCGCTCACAGGTAGAAGTTTCTGTGTATCAATCAGATGGCAGGGTGTCTATTGCCATTTGAAAATATTATGATCTGTTACTGCCAAACTAATTTTCTCTGTTTTGATTTTCAGTATAGGATGGTGAAAGAAGCCCTTCATGAGCGTGCCAACCTGCTAGAAATTGCTCCTCATTTATCAGCCCCATTGCCTATAATGCTTCCAGTTTACAAGTAAGCCTTTGCTATCACCTTTATGGATACACTTTGCTTCTGTGAGGTCAATAGAACACCACCGTTTTAATGGAAATACTCCCTCAATGTGTATTTCTTAATGTGATTTTAATTGGTCCTAATCTTTAATCCTGTTCAAATATTTTCTTTGCTATATTTAAAAGTGTGAATTTTCTTGAATATCTTTTATAGACTTATATCTAAGGACCAGCCCTTGAAGACAGAGATGGTGGCATTTGGAATTAGTAGCATTTGTAATGAATAATCTGAGGGAATCATTTGCAAAATATGAAATATAGAAACTCTGCACCTTACCCCCACTCGTCCCCCTCCCCGATTTCTCTCACTATAAAATTTGAACAAACTCAAAACCTGAACTTACTGTGCCAAAATTAACCTAAACCAACATTTTCTAGGTAACATCAAATTACAAATTTAAAATCCCAGTTTTCTTAAGATTGTTAAAGCTATACAAAAGGTTTCCGTAAATTGAAGACACAAGTATAGTCATATGAAAAAGTGGATTATTAGTCACATGTTTCCAGTGCTTGAAAAGCAGACTTTATAGTTTTTGTCCAGAGACTGCTTAGGGATTCTTGAATCAGTGATTCCAGACTCTGGGTGCTCTTTGCAAGTTATCCAGGCCTCTATTCCAAACTAGCTCCATCCGTCTTGCCGTGTGAAGCCAGATACCAATGTCTATTTTTAATGTTTTCCTCAAGTATTCTAATATACAGCCAGGATGAGAGTCTTACGTGAGACTCATTCAAACTTCAGATACATTTACTTATACTGCAGCCAAATCAGTTTTGCAGGCATCCTGCTTTGTTTGGAGTCCATTTCTAGGTACGCTTTGTTTTAATTAAGTGAAGTTTCTTATAACATAGGACAACCTTCTATAGTATTGTACTCTTTCTAAAATAATCTTTCCTATTTATGTTGTAGATGGTGGCAGTTACCTTACTACTGGGTAGGAATCAAGATGTATGATCTGGTGGCAGGAAGCAATTGCCTGAAAAGCAGTTACGTTCTCAGCAAATCGAAAGCCCTTGAGCATTTCCCTATGCTTCAGAAGGACAAACTGGTAGGAGCAATCGTCTATTATGACGGTAGGTGATGCTTTATTTTCTACTATACACACACACACACACACACACACACACACACACACACTACTATTCCCTTAGAACACTGTAACCCTTATAGTTCAGTTTAGTGAGATAGTTTTAAGTTATCTTAGTGCTAACCTTATACAACATGAAATGTACATGTACACAGACTCACTGTTTTTTCCAGTACTGGCTGAAAAGCTAACCATAATGTTTAGCTGCTAATCCTGTTTGGTTCCTATATTCCTTTTCTTTTAATTTTTTTCCTACTAGTGTCTTATGGTTGGTTTGGTCCATTTCTCATCATTATGAATTTAGAACCCACTCTCATACTATTTAATTTGTTATATATTTGCTGGTGAATACTTGTCTTATGAATATATTATAATGGTAAAAGCAGCTGAAGACATGTTAGGTTTCTTTAGATGAAACCTCTATTTTCAAGGGGTTATAAACTTAGGGAAAAATGCCCTTTGGGCTGAAATTGACATGTTTGTATTTTCCGTAGGACTCATTCTTGAACATGTAATTTATGTGATGAAGGTAGATGAATATTGCATCTGTTAAACTAAACCCTCAGGTTTTATTGTTTATTTTTATTACTGTTAGATGTGTTCTGACAGTGTCATTACCTAGTGTCCATTTGCCATACTTTTAATGTTTATTCTTGTGTGTGTGTGCTTGTATAAGATATAATTTATACACTTTTATTTGAAGGAATTAACGATATATCTCCAGATGGAGTGCAAAACAGTACAGGGAAATTTTACTGGTTGTATCTTAAAGAGTGTATGAGCCTGGAAATGGGTATTTGGGTCTGTAAATGGATATTTAAAAGGAAATATTTGGACACAGGTAAGTGTGTGTATTCAAAAGTTCTTAGAAATTTTGTGACACAAGGAGAACTTACACTACACATCACAGTGACCTTTCCATTATGTGGTTTTATATTTGGTATGAGATATGTAAACTCTACTAAGAGTTTAATGAAAAATTGTTTTTGGTTTTCATTGTTTTAGAGAGCTTGATTCTTATGCTTCATAGCTTGGGATGTCCATTAGGCTACCTTTACCTTTTCCTCAATTTTTTGTTTTTGTTACTTTTCTGAATAAGTTCATATGTCTGGCAGGCTTTCATATATAAATGCAAAATGTATACGTGCAGAAAGGGTAATAGGGACCAAACTCAAGAAAATGTCCCAGGAGCAACAATATTAGAAAAAATGTTAAGAATCTTAGACAAACATTAAGAGCTGGAAAATTAACAGTCTGTAGGACCTTTCAGCATCCAAGCTCCACAGGAGGGCTACTTAACTATGTTTTTGGTGCCCTTGATTGAGCCTACATGTTAAAGGACAACATTCACTGTGAATTTGCTTTTTCTGCACAGTCCCTTAATGTTAATCCATTGTAGTTTATTGGGTGATTACAGTGAAGAGGTTTTTGGTCCAGGAGGAGTAAGAAAGCATTCTGTACCAGCATTCTGCCCATCTGGACATGAAAATGCTTGTGGCTTTTGCCTCGTATACTTCAGATTATCCATTCTCCTCGCATAAGCACTCTCAAATTTTTACTCATTTAATATATCATGAGATATGTTGGGTACTAGCTAATTTTATTTATCAGCTTATGTGTATCTGAATTGCCTAATAAGGAATGTTAGTGGGTTCCTCACAAATTGTATATGAATTTGTGACTATCTTGTGTTAATTTGCCATTATTACAAATTGTAGATTCTTAGCAGTTGTACATGGCAAAACCAAGGGAATCATCCTATATCATGCAGTGCAGAGGGAATATTAACCTACTAGAATTAGAAAAAGGAGACTTTGTTTATTCTGTAATTCATTTTTTTTAGAACCCAACTACAACCATTTTTTATTTATACAATATAAAACTCTTCAAAAGATGCACTCCTTTATTCCACCAATGGTTAAAAAAACTTTATGAAACAGAAATATAAAGCGTGCATTTTACTTCCATTTAAGATTCATTAAAAGTTCACGAGCCTATTATACAAATGAATTGAATGTGAGTAGTAATGTGAAGGAGGCTGTTTTTGATTTCCACTGGCAATGCCATTCTATCCACAGAACAAATTTTACTTAATTTAGTGAAAGTGTAAAAAATTAAATTTTTAAAATGAAACATGGAACAGTAACAAAAATAATACTGTAGGAAATATCTCCATTAGAAAACAGATGAACAAATTCTGACTCCAATTTTTTTCTGAGGCATGTCAAAATCTCAACATGGAAAGTTCCATTCATTTGAGAGTTTTCAACACATTTTCAGTGTGGTGATTATTTCAGTGTATATATCAAGCAGCATAACACATACTACTGTTGCTCACATTTGATGCACAAGTTTAATCTCTGTGCCAGTCTCTTACTTCAATGTACAGTTAATGTAATGACAATTACTCATTATTATTTTTGTGCATGGGATAAATGGGAACCTGGACCTAGCTGTATAAAATCTCCCACATACAGCATAGTTAGGTTATTCTCTGAAGATTCCATTATTTTATGGTTACTTTATTATTTTTTAAATAAGTTTATTTAGTGTGAAAATACCATACCGAGGGGTTACAATTACATGAGCAAGGTAATACGTACATTTCTTATCAAGCATTGTTGCCTCCTCCTTTGTTTTTGCTCTACCATCCCTGCCCTCCCATCTCCACAACTGCACTCTCTGCTTCCCCCTACGCCCCACCTCCTGCCAAAGTTGTCAAGTTTGTTTTTCAACTTAGCATTTTGTACATCTCATTGTTGCAATGGGTCCACCTGTATCCCTATTTAAACGATTTGTTTTTTTCTCTTCCCCTCCCCAAATTATACCAACATCAAATACAGTGAAAACAGAGGTTATACCATGGGGGAGGGACAAACAAAGCAACAAAACAGTCACCTTATAAATATGTTAGAAACAATAGCAAGAAAGAAAAAAAACACTTTTGTCCTGATCTTGGGGTTCATTTCACCTAACATCATCTTATCTGACCTTTTCTGCTTGTCTCAGACATATACTAGGTATTGCAAATAAGGGAAACCATGGAACCTGTTTCTTTGGACTTGGCTTACTTCACTTAACATAATTTTTTCCAAGCCTTTCCATTTCCTAACAAATGGAATATATACTATATTTTCTTGATCTATTCATACCGAGGGGCATCTGGGTTGGTTCCATGGCTTAGCTATGGTAAATAATACTACAATAAACATACCTGGAACTCAAAAAATTAAATCCCCCAACAACAAATCCTCAAAGAAACTGCCCAATAAATAAAGACTTACAGAGAAACTTCTTTGAAGAGGAAAGAAGGATGGGCAATAGACACATGAAGAAATGCTCAACCTAGCCATAAAAGAAATGCAAATCAAAACAACACTGAGATGCCACCTCACCCTGGTTAGAATGGCTATAATCAAGAACTCTATAGGTCTTTGGGTTTATTTCTGGGTTTTCAATTCTATTAGTCCTGAGGTCTGTTCTTGCGCCAGTACCAAGCTGTTTTGATTACTATGGCTTTGTAGTAGAGTTTGATATTCCTCCAGATGCTCTAGTATATGTCTGACTCAAGCAGAAAAGGTCAGATAAGTTGATGTTAGGGGGATGAACCCCAAGATAAGTATTCAAATGGTTTTTTCTTCTTTCATGCAACTGTTTCTAACATATTTATAAGATGATTTCTATGTTGCTTTGTATGTCCCTCCCCCAAGGTATAACCCCTGCTTTCACTATATTTGATGTCGGTATAATTTGTGGAGAGGAAGGGAAAAAACAAATCGTTTAACTAGGGATACAGGTGGGACCCATTGCAACAACGAGATGTACAAGTCCTTATGTTGAAAAATGAACTTTACAACTTTGGTGTGGGGGGGAGGATCGGGTCGGGTGAGGTGGGGGGAGTATGGGAAGGGATGGTAAGGGGAAACAAAGAGGAGGCAACAATGCCTGATAAGAAATGTACTCGTAAAAAAAAAAAAGAAATGCACTCATTATCTTGCCCATGTAATAGTAACTCCTCTGTACGGTATTCTCACAATAGAAAAAAAAAAAAGAACTCTACTAACAGCAGATGCTGGAGGGGATATGGACAGAAGGGAGCCCTACTGCATTGTTGTTGGGAGTGTAAACTTGTACAACCACTTTGGAAAGCAGTATGGAAGTTCCTCTAAAGACTCCACGTAGAGCTCCCCTATGAACCAGTAATCCCACTTTTGGGTATTTACCCGGATGATCACAAAGAAGACCACACTAAGGTTATTTTAATATATATATATATAAACACAGTAAGTGAGTTCTGGGTGCTGAATGGTATGAATACTACCACAACTAAAATCATGGCAAGGAAATACTCATCTCCTCCACTGTTTTGGGTTTGCTTTTTTCTACCCTTAGCTTATGGGAGTAGACGTAATCTTTATAGTTTAGTATAATTCATAAAAATTTAGGTTTAAGAAAGGTTATTAAAAACTTAAAAAGTTTCAAATTGTTATTTGAATATTGCTTAAAACCTTAAATGTCAACTGAAAGAGTGGAAATAATTCTACTTGATCATTTTAAATAAGCTATTCATTGTGTTCTGCAATGATACAGGCCCAGCTACAGCATATTTGAGATAAGACAAAGAATAAAAACTATAGAAGAGTATATGTCTGGTTTTACAATATTCACAGATGGTGACAACTCCTGTTTCACCTAATATGGTATGATGAACAAATTCTATATCAGCCTGGAAAAATAGAAAAGAACACATAAATAAAGGAATAAAATGAAGTAATGGCATGTTCAGAAAAAGGAAAAGATGTCTTAGTCCTGGACCATAAAAATGATATTTTAAAGTATTTCAGAGAGAGAGAAAACTATGAACATTAACCATTTCAAATCCAAGTGCAATCACTTCATAGGATAAATAACAAGAAAAAAAATACTATTCTATATCAACAGCCATAATGAGAATATGATGTCACCCAGGTTATATCAAAGTGAATTCCATCTGATTGAAATACCTTTCCTAAAATATTCAAATTCACACCTGATTACCTATTTTAAAGTAAGCAGAAGTAATTTTTACAACACATAGAGAAAATCTTGTTGCTGATACCAGAGTAGTATGAGTAATAAAGTGAATGTTCAAATGTTACCACCAGGGAGAGATGAAATGTAGTGGTGTAAAGACATAGTTGGCAGACCAGTAAGCATTGCCATGAACTTGATCTAGAAAGTAAGACAATTAGAAGGATGTTTCAGTGTAGGGAGGTTAGGACTGTAAGATGTCCCTTTGAAGTACAAAGTATACAAAGTTAAAAAAGAAAATTATGCATAGCATAGTTTTTCCTAGAGAAATCCTAATAGCCATTGTATAGGATTAAGACAAAATCAGCTTTCCCGCAAAAGTTCATAAAAGACACAGAATAAAAGTTTTCATACTTCTTTTTTTGTTGTTTCAAAGTCCTGAGGTTCAAACTCCAGCTTGCTAGGCTAGCTCTCTGCTACCTGAGATATATCCTCCAGCCCTTCTCCATGTTTTTGGGTGTACTAATTAATAATGGCAATTTTGTATTTGGCATATATATGATCCATGTCATAATTTATTGTTAACTGTAACAAACTTTTTACTCTTGGTGGTATAACTGCTGTCATTTTAACTGCAGATAAAAAAACAAAGAAAGAAACAAAAAAAAAGTCATTTCTTACTAAAATCCACAGGAAATGGCAGTTAAGATAGGAAGTGTCCTGTAGGTTTTTCTTCTCTTAGGTTCTGTTTAGCAGCTTTCTGACTGAGACATGCCCTAATATTTTGTATTTAATCCCTTTACCTTTCTAGTGTGGATCCCTCAGCTGGGCCCTAGTCATGAGTTACCAGATAAAGAGAGGGGCTAAACCAAGTCTTACAAGAAATGTTCAAGTCACCTATACTTGGGTGATTTGGCAGCCTGTGGGACTAGGTGAACCAGCTGCTGAGGGTAGCTGGTGTCCTTAAGAGCTTATTTTGTCTTCCTCAATCAACCTTTTTCAGTTTTCCAATTCTTAGATTACATCCCAGGTGCTATTCTTGCTAAAAGTCAGTCATCCAATCTATAGCTCAGGAAATGAAATATAATTAAAAATCATTAAATATTTAAAACCATTAAATAACCCCATTAGGGCTCAGTAAAATGAAGCTGGGGTTTAAAATTACAGATTTTAATTCTTCCCTTCTGCCAGTCAAGACACCAATAGAGAGAGATGTCTGTTATATCATACCCGATGATGCTCATAAGTATTGTTAGGCACATATGAAAATAGTAACCTGAAGACATTACCTGGGCTTTCCTAATGTAAATAAAAGTTGGTTACATCCATGTTTCAAAGGGGGAATTAAAGCCCAGTGTTCACTGGAATATTCATTTTTATTCTAACCTAAAACTCAGCATACAAATAGATGAATTCAGCTCGTGAGAGAGCAAAGCCAATTTAATCTCTGGCTCCCCTGAGGTAAATGTAGTTCACGGTTCTGCCCCCCACCCCAACCTCAGCTATAATCCCTGGCTCCTGGAGGTAAAAATGCACTGAAGTGAGGAAAATTCTGCAGCAGGATATAATGATCCAAAATGACAGGGACAATAATGACAATGAATTTCATGTCTCCCAGTCATGAGCTGGAGATGCTTGACTAGGCTGACTTATACAATTAAATTGTTACAGGTACAGCAGGAGATGCAGTTAGCTGTGTGCTTTGAGGGACGATGCCTCTGGCAAAAGGCATATTGTGGAATCCAGATTCTTTTGTTAGGATCAAACTATTATTCCTTTAGGCATGCAGCCGAGATTGTACACTTCAATAAAAGAAAGCCTGGGTTAAAGACAGGTCTTTTAAAGTGTTGATTTTTATCTACTTTGAAATTTTACAAAAGAAACAATTAGTATCACAAAGGTGATTATTATTATTTCTTTTTTTTTCTATACTGCTTATGTCACATAAATAGTATAAATGGTATCTGAGATCCTCAATCATAGTATTTGCAAACCTAGTTGTTGAATTAATTGGGTGTTATCTACTTTACATTGGACAGACCTTGATTTCTAAAGAGCATTAGAAATAGAGTGAATAGATAACTGAACATTAATTGGTAAATTGTGTCAGAGGTAAACATCACACCGGAAAGCTACTTCTCAAGGTACTGTAGTGTGCAAAACACATATGTTCTAGAATACCTTTATAAATGCAAAAATATTATTCAAACATTGTTTTTTTGGGGGCGGGTGGTTCACTTTTATGAAAACTTCTATTTACCATGAAAATGTTCCAAAATAAGGCATCAGTTCCACAAGCATCTGTTTAGATACTTAAAATGTAAATCTTTTTCCAGATAATTTGCTAACCAATTTTAGGGAGAAGAGACAAAATATTATACCTATGAGCAATCTCCAGGTAAATTAATACTGCTTGACATTTAAGGATTGGAAACCAAACTTTTAAAAAGAACTTCCTCTAAAACATACCTATTAGAGATTGACTTAGAACATAGTTATTTTGCTATTTCTTTTTATCTATATGCTGTTACACTTCTAAATTAAGTGAGTAGTTATATCTTGATTTCCTGTCAGTTTTTGTATTATATTTCTCCTCTTGTTTTCTGTGAGTTACATAAATGAAGCTGACATTATTGCTGTATAGCAGGCATTTTTTTTCTTTTTGCCCTCAAATGTTGCCTTTTTGCTATTCAATGTATATTGATACCAACGAGTGCTAAATGAAGTTTGACATGTACCCCTAAGAAACAAAACTTATAAACTGTGGCTTCAAATGGAACCTTAAATAAATAGGACACACTGTGTCCACCCAGGCTAACATCTAACATATGCTTTAGCTTCTTGATGATGAGACAGAGCAAAATAGCCTCCAGGACCTTCTGCAATTGTTTATTGCTCACTTGACCAATGTGTATTAAATACCAGAATATAGAAATAAAAACAGAAACAAGTGCAGAAAAAGCCAGACGTGGCACTGTGGTTCAAGTGGTAGAGTGCTAGTCTTGAGCAAAAGAAACTCGGGGACAATACCCAGGCCCTGAGTTCAAGTCCCAGGACTGGCAAAAAAAAAAAAAAAAAGGCTTTTTTCTTCTTTTCTTCTTCCTTATTTTCAAAACTCAGGATCAAAAAAAGTGTATATGTGGAGGGTCTATTACATTTAAAACTTGAAGTTGGTGCCCACGGCTCACGGATATAATTCTAGCTACTTAAGAGGCTGGTAATAGAAAGATTGGAGTTCAAGGCTAGTTAGGATAGTTCATGAGACACCCTTCTGTTATCACAGCTGGGTACACTGGTACCCCTCACAAGCTTCATGGGTGGCTGAGATGAGTGTAACTGTAGTTCAAGGCCAGCTTGGGCAGAATTTTATACTTCATTTCCCTGGAAGGAAACTGGAAGTGGTGGTGGGTGCCTGAGACTCCAGAAATGGCCTGGCTTGGGCATCTTCCTGATAGGGAAGTGGAAACCCTATTTTAAAAACAACAAATATAGTGAAAAAACAGAGCTGGAGATGTGGCCTTGAGGTGTTGCATCAGCCTAGCAAGCCTAAAGTCTTAGGTTCAAATTTCAGGATGACTCCTCCTTTCCGCCCCTCCACCCCCCCAAAAAAAAAACAAACCTTGTTTATTTTTCTTTACAAGTTGTATGTTCATCCAGTATATATATGGAACCTCCACTATGTGCTTAAAATTTGGCAAATGTCATAAATAATTGTTGATAGGCAGCCATATAATGATTGGTGTTCAGAACCCAGTCCTTCTGTAGGGCAGTCGAATGCTTCACATCTCTGTTGACAGTCTCTCTAGGTGTCTACTTTGCTAAAGTTGGGAGTCATTTCTCAGAAACATGATTAGAAAGAGGAAGAAAATAAATCCATTTTGGAGTTGTTTTGGTGTCTTAATGTGGGTGGAAATGCAGGCTGGTATTACATATCAAACCCCCAAGAAAGAGCAGTAGTAGAAATAATTTTTCAATTAAAAAGCTTCACACTTAAGTTAGTTCTTTCTCTCTCTTCCCCTCTCTTTTTTTCTCTCTCCCCCCAAATAGATTCTTTTTTTTAAACATTTATTTTTATTTGAAAATGCTAAAAACCAATTGGTTACAGTTATGTAAGTCAAAGAGTACCTTCCTTTTGGACAGTGTCACCCCTTCCTTAAGTTTTCATTGCCAGTTCTAAAACCAAACCCTGGCAATATAATAGAAATGTAGAGAGAAAATCGTTGGCATATACTCTTATAAATGTGACTAACACTGTGGTAGATTACATTTTCTGAAGCCAGATAGATACTATTCTAGAATGTGAGTTTTTAAATTAGTTTCATTATGAGTCTTAATACTCATCTAACACTTTTCATTAATAAGACACTCTTTTAGATTATTATACTTACCCACAGAAAGCATAACCACACAACACCTGTTTTTAAAAACTCAGCTCTGCTCATTAGCCACACACACACACACACGCACGCACGCACGCACGCACACACACCCAGTAGCTTCCCACACAACCTATCTAACAATTGTTCTTTTTCTGTCCCAAACTAAGTATGCATTCTTTCATTCACTACAAAAATATTCTTAAAGATAATTTGCTATCAATTTTGGACAATAAGTCTTTGAGAAGAAAAGGTTAAAAAATACACAGTAAGTAGATAAAAGCAACCACTAGATGAAGAAAAAAAATATCAATTGTATTATTACTATTATTATTGTTGTGTGGTTGTTGCAAGGATTTGTACTTCTTGAATGAACACAGATCTTCTGCCCGCTAGGCAAATACTCTGCTTCTGGAGCCATGCTCCCAGCCCTTGTTGCTTTCATATTTTTCAGATAAGCTCTTGTGTTTGTTCCCTGTGCCCCTGTCCACACTAGCTTGGGCAGCCGTTCTTTTATCTAGGATATCTACTCGGTGCCTCCATGCTGACTTTCTTTTTTTTTAATTGACTGAGATGAGGTCCCTTGAACATTTTGGTGGAACTGGCCTCAAAGCACAATCCTGCTTCCAGAGCAACCAGAATCATAGGTGTGAAGCTGTTAGCCAATATGTCTGGAGTATTTCTGTTTTGTTTTTTGAGAGTCTTGTAGGCTGGCTTTGAACCTATTAGCTTCTTGCCTGAATCTCCTGATTTGAGATTACATGTGTTCTCCAACATGCCCAGGTTTCAATGGTATTCTATTTTTTTAATTTAATTTAATTTTATTTGTGAACATACTGTACAGAGGGGTTACAATTGCATGGGCAGGATAATGCGTACATTTCTTACCAAGCATTGCAGCCTCCTCCTTTG
>NW_012267221.1:8944511-8958754 GCF_000151885.1 Dipodomys ordii
TCTTATTCTTGCTTCTGTTGATGTGATGAATAATATTAATTGATTTGCGTATATTGAACCAGCTTTGCATCCCTGAAATGAATCCTGTTTGATCGCAATGGTATTCTTAAAAGCAATAGTACATGCTTGTCATAAAGCAAGATACACACACACACACACACACACACACACGCACACGCACACACACACACACACACACACACATTTCCCCTGTATCTTCTACTTATGTACTTCTTTTTCTCATTACACCGTTGGGTAAAATTTGTGTCTTTATGAACCTTTTTTTATTTATAAATTTAGGTTTGATTGTTTAGATTTTCTTTTATGTAAGTAGTTGTAAGAAGGAATTTTAATTCAAGAAATCAGTTTATAAGTACATCTTGACTAATGTCACCTCTTCCATCTTTCTCCCCAGACTTTCCTAATTTAAGTTACATCGTTATGAGTTTCAACAAAGAAACTGGTAAAAGGGTTTAAAATGGCTTCTCAGTTTATGTTTTTATTTTTATTTTTTGCAATTCTTTATTGTGAATAAGTGATTACATAATTTCACAAATTTTACAGTATTGTGGGTTAGTGATGCTTAGTTAAATTTACAAACACACTCTAACTTCAATGGGGCAAATTATTTATTGTGGTCTATAAAGTTTATGAGTTCTATGGGCTTTGACAATACAGTTATTTAAGGGTCTTTATGACCCTTAAATATAAATGGAGAGAAAAAATAAGCTTCACTCAATTATGTCATTTTTTTTATTTTTTATTTTTATTTTTTGTGAACATACTGTACAGAGGGGTTACAATTACATGGGTAAGATAATGAGTACATTTCTTATCAAGCATTGCAGCCTCCTCCTTTGTTTACCCTTCACATCCCTTTCCAGCCTCCTCCCCCCCAGTCCTTCTCCCCCCCCCCCCCCCCGCACCAAAGTTGTAAAGTTCGTTTTCGAATTATGTCAATTTTTTAAAATAGCAAAAGATCTCTTTAGAGAATCCTAAGCATAAACATTATTAACACAAACATAATGAAATATGTATACAATTTAGAGTAATAGTTAAAGTAATGTGAATACTTAGATGCAATTAAAAACCTCATTTACTAAATTCTAATTGTTTTAATTTGCTACACTTGCTGTTTAATGTAACATTAGGCCCTCTCCTTCCGCACCTCATCCCAAATGTAAGTAAAATTAATTGACCCCACACATTTTAGACTTATCTTTCCCCCTTTTTGTTACTATGGATCTCAGTTGAGTGAGCCTTCACTACATGAAGGTATAGCTGAGAGCTATCTGTGTGCTGTGGTGCCCTATAATGGACTTTTCCTCCTCTTCTCCCTAAGTGATGCTTCCCCTCCAGTTTTGAGAAAGTCATCTTTCTCTCAGCACCTTTATCTTTTTCTGTAGGCTTCTCCTGTTAATTGGAATGACTACTTTTGTTAATTCCCTTTGAATTATGGCACTACAACAATATTTCCTTTCCCCGTTCTCTACTACTCTATCCCTCCTTTCTTTTTGGTACTATTGGAGATTCAATCCCCTCCCTCCCTCCCTCTCTCCTTCCTTCCTTCCTTCCTTCCTTCCTTCCTTCCTTCCTTCCTCCCTAGCTTCTTTTTGTTGGTATTAAAGATTACATTCAGGGCTTTGATCTTGAAAGGCCATGTTGTACCACTTGACTCATGCCTCCTCCTTTCTGAAAGCCTCTCCTTCTCTTTCTCTTCTTCTCCACCTCCTCTCCTCCTCCGTTCTTCTCTTAGGTTTTCTTTTTCTTCTCTTTTCTTTTTATGTTACTTCTTCTTTCCCTCTCTCTTCCTCTCTCTCCTGGGATTTGAATTCAGGACCTTGTGTTTGCTACCACTTGAGTCTTGCCCTTACCTCTTTTTACTTTAGTTATTTTTTTTTTTTAGCCACAGACTATGGTCCTCCTACCTATGCCAACTGAAATGACATGCCCTGAGAGCTTCCTTAAATAATACTTTGCTGAATTTAAAGAAAGAGTAGTCTAGGGGAAGGATGTCATGGGGACATTGTGGCCCATATCATACAGACAGGTAATATAGGAAGCAGCTAAGAAGAGCTTGAGAGCAAGATGAGTTGAGGCACAAGGCTTTGTTGTGGTACCTTCTGTGTTAATCTGCATCCTACGATTCCAGGTTTGCCATGCTAAAGATGTTAGTCAATTCTGTAGCAAATTGGAATCCAATGAGCAAAAATACAACACTGGACACAGAGATCTCAGAATCTAGGAAACATGTCTGGATACCTGATGAGAAACTGCTGGATGGAATTTCATGCTGATGGGAAAGAATCTTGGGTCACAAAGAAAAGTGGAGACTTAGGAAAAAGATGGTTTAATATGTAGTCACAATATCTGTGACTTTTGCCTCCTGTATCTACCCCCTAGATTATCTTATTTTATTGATGGTTGTCTTCGTTGTTTACCTCTTTTTCTTTGTATGTCTACCCCTTTCCAATCTCTTGTTAAATCTTCATGTTAGAAATGAAATTAATAAACTAATGTTACATGTTTTCAAATCAGTTTTAAGATTAATCTAGATCTTTTCAAACTTCAGTAACGTGGGCTTTTACAAAAAATCTGTGATTGCCCAACTGGTTTATGTCAGCATTTGGAAAGAATATAAGTCTTTAAGCAGTGCTAGAGATAAAAACCCTCTGGAGAGTGAAGAATGCCGGATGCATGCTAATTTTGTACTTATCCAGGTGGAAGAAGGGGAGGAATAGCCAAAGCTATAGTTAGAACAAAGGCATGTCAGTTGCAACCTGGTCTCAGTTTGGGCTTAGCTCTCCTTACCAATCCCACATTGGGACATTGGTGGTTTATTTATTTATTTCTAATCTGTATCATATTAAGCTCTAACTTTGACAAATTGCAGTTTGAGTTATAGTCTGTGCTCTTGGCATGTGCTTTCATGGTATTAGCCAACTCTAGACACATACTGAATTCATTACGTACCTTATGTATGTAAGTAGTAATACTTCCTTTTAATGAACATACGGTCACATCAAAGTGCTGTGAGGGTGTCTTACAAATACATCTTTGTGTGGTACGCTCAGAACTTTGGAGACTTGTGTTAGGTTGAAATTGAATAGGCTGTATTTTAATGGGGTAATACATTATAATTTTGCCTCTCCTTAAGGTGAATAGTCTGTTGTAGTCTGCTTTTCAGTCACTGATTCTTCAGCTTTGGTTTTTAATTAGAATTCACAATTTCCGACATGCAAATTTTTTATTTGTGACCAGCTAACTTAGCACTTGTAAAGTAAAATTGACTTTAAATTTGTAAGCTAAATTACAATATTTAGAAAGACTAAATGGAGGATTCTTTTTCTTGCTTTCTATAGATGATAACAAAACCGTTGAATCTGATCAGATAGCTCTTTGGGATCAGTACCAAAACCTTGACTCTCTCCTAACAGGGTTCTTGTCCTTGGTTTGATTATTTGCTTCTGTTTGTCTGCCTCAAATTCTCCTTTGTTCTGCATCAGCCTCCTGAGTATTGGGATTGCAGGTATGTGCCACCACCCCTGGTGGTCATTGTCCTTAAAATGTGGACACCTCTCAAATAGACTTGAGGGGAGGTCTCTCCTCTGGTAGATTGGTGAGGTATAGATGTGAACCATCAACAGGTAGGGCATGAGTAATAGCCAGACTTTCAGTGGTCCTTTGAAGGACATGGCTGGCAGCCACCTGCCCCAGCCACCTGTCCCAGCTGACATGGCCAACTTAGTGTGCAGCCCAGTCTTTACTTTATTACTGGATGGAGAGATCTGAGCAGGGAGCAATGTTCTTAGTGATGTACATATGGAATCAAGTTCATGATAGTACTTTAGAGTTTCTTTTGGAGGAGGAAGGTTTTGGAGGCTATTAGACAATCTTTGAAATGGAGAGAGGTTAATCCTTGGGTGAGGCTAGGAAAAATGTCAGAGCTCTGGACAAGCCAGCCAAAATGGGGGCAGAGTAATGATCTAGAGGAACAGAGTACCTTTGGGTAAGAAGCCTTATGTTTAGTGTGTATGGTGGGGGAGGGGACTGCAGCTTCTCTTGTTGAGTCAGGAAAGTCCAACAGGCCTATGATAGTTTATGGGACTATAAGAGTTTGAGGTGGAATTGGGTTCCTTAGATACTGCCAAGTGCTGTCAGGATTGATGCAGGAATTGCCTGGGGCTGAGCCTGCAAGTTGAAGCCTGCCAGTAATTACAACAGAGCCAGGGCACCGTGACTGTCTCAGAACCTAATAAGATTTGTCTTTGACAAAAACCAGCATTTCCAGGAAGACCTTGAGAGTTGTGGGGAATATGGCTGGAAGTCCTTCTTACTAAAACAGTATTTGCCTCTTGTTTTATGTTTTATAATAAAATAAAAAATGAAAACATTGGTAATAGTTATGGTATATTCCATTTGATTTGACATTATGTGACACCTAAATTTATAATTACTCTTTTAATGATAGGAAGTGATTAGAAGGATGATACGATTAATTGTTGCATATTACACTGTTAGAATTTTGGAGCTTGAAGAGAAAGGTTTTTATTTTTTATTTTTTTCCTCAGTTGTGGGGCCTGAACTCTGGGCCTGGGTATTGTCCCTCAGCTTTTCAGCTCAAGGCTAGCTCTCTACCACTTGGGCCACAGCACCACTTCCAGTTTTTTCTGTTTATGGAATCGAACCCAGGGCCTTATGCATGCAAGGCAAGCACTCTACCACTTAGCCACTTTCCCAGCCCCAAGAGAAAGTTATGAAGCCTTTTGTGTGTGTCCAATGAGGAGGAAGTCATGCATATTGTTTTGAGACAGAGTCTAGCTGTGTAACCCAGGCCAGAACTCAAAATCCTTCTGTCTTATCCTCCTGAGTGCTAGGATTACAGGTGTTCACCACCTTGCCAAGCAAGAGCTATTTATAGTACTGTTTTATTGTAACATATGTAATAGTTTATCAGAAGTGAGTCTAGAGCTTATTTATTGAAGCATTTCTTTTGTAAGCTCATACATATTTATTGAGTACAGATTCCCCTCTAGCTGTCTAGAATGTCTTTCTCAAGTACTGGGGAGTATTGATTATATCGATAGTATTTTCTCCCCTCGCATTTTCCCCAAAGGGGAAGTTCTGTTTCACATGTTTACATGTTTTACCTCAACACATTTATTAGCTTTCAAAATATGGTGGAAGCATCCAATGTATTATGTGATATATATGGCTGGAATATTTACATACTTTCCTTGTTAACAGTATTGTAGACAACCTTATCTTTGATGTCATTTTATCTGGAAGATAAATCAGATATTCTACTAGCTATTAGAACATGATGAAATTAAATTGATTCTCATGACATTTCCCCCTAAGACTTTGATCTTAAAGGTTCAGAATATCTTCTGTCACGTCTCTCCTTGTGATCAGGTTGTAGCGCCATTAGCACAACTCACAGCTATTATTATAAACCGATTACTTTAGACAAAAAATTTGTATAACATCTTCTTTTTATTCCAGGCATTGCTGCCTTTGCTTAGAGATACGTTTCTGGAGGTCATGGTAGTGGGTAGAACCAGGTATCTGGCCTTTATTTATTCTTTAGAGAAGTGAAATTTCCCTGTAAACTCAATGACTCAAATTGCTATTAAAAATATGTAGTAGGGCAAACTTATTTGAATAATCAAGTTAAGTCAGGATTTTGTTGAGTAACTGTGGAGTAGAGCATATACAACTGGAAATTCTTACTGTAGAATTGAAAAAAATACCTGTGATTTTGTCAAGTAAGTCTAATCAATTTGTGTTTGTAGTTTAAAAGAGAATTAAATTCTGACTATCCATTTCTTCTTTTTAGAGAATCCAGTTCTGAGTAAAATGTTCCAGTTAAACATCGAATCTGTTGCTGATAGTTATTCTGACAAATGAGGAATGTTTTTGATTCGAACACTTAAAGAACTATCTCAAGCAAAAGAAGGGTCAATTTAGTAGAAGGCAATCTTGGCTAGCTTTTATAGCTTCATTCTTGTAAAGTTTTTACATTTGTGCCAATCTGGTCATTTCTGTGGCTTTAGTGGATGGGTGAGTAACAGATAATTCCCTATTGTAGACACGAAGAAATGGACTCAGGAAAGGAATGTGCTCAGAACCTAAGCTGTGTCAGTGTCAGGAGGAAAGAGTTTCCCTGGCTCTTCAGGACTGGGTCTTACACAATCTGGACTCTGGGCTCTGGTCAGATTGATTTGATAAGGTACAAGATCTTCATGTGATTAAAGTGAGAGAACTCTGATACGCTTTGGGGGCTCACTACACAACAGATAAAGGCTCTCAAAAGGCAGTTTCCAGTCAGAATTCCCCAGCTGGTTCCTGGCACAGAGCTCTATGTGTTTATTATGTAGCTCACACTCGGAACAGCCCTTGGGGCAGGTTGAGACATTCCAGCATTTCTGGAAAAAGTTGTGTGCATGCGCTCACACACAAATGAGGCGAGGAGGGCGCAAAGCGTATGTCTGTGTATGTGAAAGGATTCACTTTCTTTTACTGGTCCTTTCATGAAAAATGGCTTAGTTTCATCAAAAGTCTTTTGGGGAACTTGCTATATAATTAGATTGTATTTTCAGTTGGTTTATTTGAGGCCTTATTGCAGTTTTCAATATTAGAACTGGATGATAACCAGAGAAATGATCAGAGTCTACCTTGTGGCTGGAGACATACATATTATTTAGAACTTTAGTCATTAGTACAAACAGCAGCATAAGGATGATGAAAAACCTGTCTTAACATTTTTTGTGTGTGTGTTGCTATCTGGCTTTGAATTCAAGGTCTAATGCTTGCTAGGCAGTGTTCTCTGGTCTACCACTTGAGATATTGTCTCTACCCCCTGAAAAAAGGAATTCCTTTTGGGTAGCAGAAGACATGCTGGGAAACAGAAAAACTAGCTTGAAAAAAGAGGAGCCAAGATGATTTTCAGTCACTAGAGCCAGGAACACAGTCCTCTCCAGAACCAGCACACCATGGGCTTCATTGCTGATTCCCACATGTCATATCTTGTTCTGCCAAGGCTGCTGACATCTCTGTCACCACAACCCTTACAAAGGGGACAGTGAAACTGCCTCCTTTCCCAGATGGGAGGTTCTTTGGGTCACTGTCTCTTGATGAGAGAAGAGATATGATTGAGGAGCAAGATTAGAGCCTACTTTTGTCTTAACACTTTCCTCTTCTGGAGAAGGGCTATCCTACAAGAGTTAAGGGTAGGTACTAGGTTCCAACCCATACTGAAACAGAACACTACCAGACTGGTATCTGCTGCAAAAGCATACCTGTTAGTGGCTGTTTAAGGAACCAGGACTCCAGTTTTGTAACTTTTCCCAAGATACCACATTAATTCCTAGTGTTGATTTCCTTTGTGAAAACCTAGTTTTTGGGAAAATGAAATCCCCTAGATTAAGAGTTATTTTAATATGTTGTAACCATCAGTTTTCCTGTCAACATTTTATTCCTCTGGATGGAAAACTGTCCACTTGTCTTGTTACTCTTGTGACAAATACAAAATGTTTTGTTTGCTAGTGGCAAAAATTGAAGAGAGGAAGAGAAAGAAGAAGCATAAAGACAGTGCAAAGATTAGAGATGAGTACTTGTATGTTTCAGGGAAGGTTTTCTCCGATTGCTAAACAAAGAAACACCTCTGAAACTGGAAAATGTTGAGAAATAGTTTGGTTTTCTTGTATTTTTAAAGTATTCAATAAATATTATTTTTTAATTTAATTTTATTTTATTTGTGAACATACTGTACAGAGGGGTTACAATTACATGGGCAGGATAATGCGTACATTTCTTACCAAGCATTGCAGCCTCCTCCTTTGTTTACCCTTCACATCCCTTCCCAGCCTCCCCTCTCCCCCCCATAATAAATATTATTTTTAAGGTATAAGGAAGTCTTGGCTTTAAGTATTTTTAATAATAAAGATAAAATAATACTATATTTATAGGTATATACTTTCCATCTGACTTCTTGTCATAACTCTGTATAAATCTCATTGTCATTTCCCTAGTGTAGATGAGGTAACAGAACCTTAATTTTGATGGGACTTGGCCTTAAGTACACATTCTCTGTGAGAGAAGCGTTGCACATTTTGCTATGCCTTAAGAGAGAAAAGAAAGTATGTCTGGAGCATTGAAGTTTGTGATATTTTAAGAAAACTGCAGAGAGAAGAAAAGGAATTGGCTAGGAAGAGCATGGATTATGTGAATTTCCAAGATAAGTGGTTAACTTGCTCTTCTATCTTTGTGTCCTGGGGAGGCATCATCCATTAGACCTTTTTTCCATTTCGACCACAAATAGTAGTTCAGTGTTTGATCATGAGTAGATATTCAAGAAGCATTTCCAAAAGCAATGAATCTGAAGAATCTTTAGATGAATTTTCTTGTGTTAAGATGCTGCACTGTCTAGACTGTAGCTCAGTAACAAGAGATCTTTGCCATCAAAGATAGGCATTCCAGGAAAGATTGCCAATGAATTTAGCCCATTTCACAAGCAAGCAAGGAAACTTACCTAGGGTTTAGGTCATATCATTGTGTAGTCTGTCAAAGAGTCTCTGGCGTGTCTTGCTTTCTAACTTTCCAACTTCACTTAATTAATTTTTACCACATTTCCCACTTTCCAATCTTTTTTTCTCCTAAAAAGTATCTCTTCTCCTCCCTCCCCAGGATACAAAAAGCAAAACTACTTTGGGCTTGTGCTAGAAAGAGAATTGATTGTCCTGGAGTAGGCAAAGGGAGTCTTCATTGTAAACTAATGTATAGAACATTTTTTTTTTTTTTTGGTACAGAAATAGCTAATGAATACCCAGAGCATTCTGTTGTTTGCAGTTTAAATGTGGTTTCATTTTTGTTCAACTCTAGTTAGATTCCTAAGTGTCTGAGAAGTACAAAACTCACTCATTAGATTCATTTAAAACTTTTTCAAGAAAGAAAAGTCCTGAGTGTATAGAATCTTTATGTACTTCAGTATGTCATGTTAAGGTATTTGACAATGTTTCGTTTATGCGGGGCCAAAGACCACAGATCCACCCTGATTGCTAATTATTCAGATTGTAAATAGCTTAGGATAAGACAAAAGAAACACGAAGGAACAAAAGGCCCACGATAATGAAAAAGATATTGTGAAGGAAAAGGCCGGGCAGAATTACAAAGCAGGTCACATCCTGTGCCTGCATTTTAATTGTACCTTTGTATTTAATAATAAAAATGATTACATGCTCACTGCTAACAAGTGTCCCTTCTTGAGAACTATAGTATGGGTAGGTGACAGCAAATCACTGTAATTCATAAACTTGGAATATTATGCTTTTGTTTTGGGTTTCACCAGTCTATCTAGAAGATATTTTCTTTTAAAATATTCTTAAACCTAGGAAGATTTTTTAAAAATCTTAGTTCCTGATAAATATAGGTGAATACACACATATTATTCACAAGCATACACATACATAAAATGCATGCATACATACATACATATACATGTACATACACACATATGTGTATATTTATAAATGAAAGAATAAAAGCACTTTGCAGGCACTACTTGACACATTGGGGTTGTACTAATACTGTAGTTATATTGCTGGTATTTGATCTTTTATGTAAGTTTTACATGCAATTTCAAATGAATGGAGCTGTAAGGTTAGTGGAGATTTGCTCTAATTGCTTTGGCTGTATTATTCATGCCCTAAAATGGTGGTATGTATGGCTCTTCTGATCTTGTCTTGGGTTGGCTACATGGTCCTCTGCTGAAGTAGAAGTGCTGAAGTAGTAGTAGTAATAGTTGCCTGACTGTAAGCTGATAGATGATTACCATAACTGGGATGACTAGGGTGAGTCATTGCATGTTTTTCATCCTTCTTATACTAGCTAACCCAGGGAATATCTGTTTCTTGGAACTGGCAAAAGCAGAGGTCAGGAGCACAAGAATAAACACATAGCATGCTTTTTTTTTTTTTTTGGGTCCGGTCGTGGGGCCTGAACTCTGGGTCTGGGTGCTGTCCCTCAGCTCTTCAGCTCAAGGCTAGCACTCTACCACTTGAGCCACAGCGCCACTTCCGGCTTTTTTCTTTTTGCTTATGTGGTGCTGAGGAATCGAACCCAGGGCCTCAGGCATGCAAGGCAAGCGCTCTACCACTGAGCCAACTTCCCAGCCCACATAGCATGCTTTTGAGGCTCTGTTTTGACCACATTTACTCAAATTCCATTGATAATCGACTACCCATAGTGGAGTCCAGACCTAAGTAGAAAGCTGATGACAAAGGATATTGTTCCAAGAAGGGGAGAAGAATTAGAGGAATACTTGTAATATACTATATAGCCCATAAAGTTAATCATATAAAAAGGTAATTATACTTTTAGATTCAGTGAAAGAAAATGATTTCTGATCTTTCCTCTCATTTCCATCACAAAGCACTTGTCTTTCAGTAGTTATGGATATCCTATCTCTTTTAGACATAGTGAGATATAGGCAGAAAAACCAGAAATGGGGGAAATATTGAAGGGAAAAGATAACTCTTACAGATTAGCTATTATATGTATGGTATAATGTCAAGAGTACCAGTAAATCTCTTTAAATAAACACTGAAGACCAGAGGAGTACAGCTTATAACCCACGTTTCACTAGCTCTATTAGTGACACACTCAAAAGTTGCAACTGGGCTATTCCAAACCTAGATCCACTCTGCCCTGTACCTTGGAAGGTCTGTTCTGTCTGTACCTTGGAAGGTGCTCCCTGAACCTCACCCATCCTAACACAATAAGTGCTTTTATAAACGATTTCCTTTTGGAAATGACATGCTGTCCCTGAGCTTTCCTTTCTTAAGCCTACTCGTAGGCACCTAAAGCAGAACTCAATAATCCTCTGACACACCTATTTTGTTCTGCTTCTACCAGAGAGGGAAATTTTAAATGTAATGGTTATGTTAAATTAGCTTGAGCTTCATAGATTAGCCTTTGAATTACCTGTGCCAGTCTGCTGAGGGAAAGCTGCCAGAGGTCATTGTGACACTCTGAGACAATGAAGCTTTCTTTGTGGAGCTTGTTAGAAATGGGGTTAAAGCTTCAGGGAGAAATTCTTTTTTTTTTTTGCAAGCATCTCCCCTTGCTAGAAGTAGTCTAAATGATTGTACAAGACTCAGGTCAGGGCAGAAGGAGTTAGAGGCAATATTCTCAATGTTGTAAAGTGGCAGTTTGTATTGGTGATGAATTATGGGCAGGTGTTATTTTAATGAAGTATCTTTTCTCTTTTTCCTCTAACAATTAGATGCTCTATACCACTGGGAAGGGGTGTGTGTGTGTGTGTGTGTGTGTGTGTGTGTGTGTGTGTGTCTATGTCTGTGTAGGACAATTTAAAAGTATGTGTATTAAAGTTGGCATCTTTGGCTCACATTTGTAATTCTAGATACTCAGAAGGCTGAGATCTGAAGATCAAAGTTTGAAGTTTGATCAGGCAGAAAAATCCATGAGACTCTTTCCTCCAGTTAACTACCAAAAAGCTGAAGTGGAACTGTGGTTATGCACTAGTCTTGAGCAATAAAACTAAGGTACAGCACCAAGACCCCACGTTCAAGCACCAATACCAGTATACTACTATTACTACTGCTACTCTCTCTTTCTCTCTCTGTCTCTCTGTCTCTGTCTCTCTCTCTCTTTCACACACACACAAATATATTACATTAAAAGGAACATTCTTTGTAGAATTTCATAGTTCTTCATTTTCCTGAAGGACCAGGATATCGCTTGCTAATGTATTACCTGTTGTTTCTTTTTCATATTACTCATTCTTTATGGGCTTTACACATTCAGTGATTCCCCCAGCTATTTGCACATTATCTCCATTGCCATAAAAAGCAATATTGCTTTATCTCCAAAATATTTATATATAAAATTTATCTTTTAGATGGCTACACCCTAAATTATGCATAAGTTTGCATATTTGACTTAAAATACCTCTGGTACTTCTTTGTGTGAGGCCATCGAGGGTGAAGACAAAATCTCCACCACCAATAACCCTTATTCTTTTTAGTGGGTAGATTTCATGTTTTGTTTTTCTAAACAAGAGAAAACAGTTATAGTTCCACCTCTTATGTGCTTCCTCTCCTCAGAGCTGTAAGCTCAGTATGTGCACATATGTAAGATTTCAAGTGCAAACGCGAACATAGCAGGAAACAGATTTTCCCAGTTGCCGTCTGGGTCCTTGTGTAAGTGCCAAGGTAAAGCTACTCACTCATCAGTGAAACACAAGATAATGCTGCTGGGCTGTAAGGAAACAGATTTGAAAAATCTCAACTTCAGCAGCAGATCAATTGGGTGATTTAGGATGATTGTATCACATTCCAATGACATGCAGTGTTGTCAGAAACTTTCCTCTCCAGAAAAAAAAAAAAAGGAAAAAAAATTACAGGAGGCATAGAGATACCTTTCAAAATGTCAGGCAAGGGGGTTGTGGAGATGTAGTTAGGAATATACACCAGGAAGTGTGCACTGCAGGCATCTGGGTATCTCAGGGTAAAGGGCAAGGTGGTTTTTTTTATTTTATTTATTTATTTATTTTTTTAATGTGAATAGAAGAGGAACAGAAGATTTGCCCTCTATTCCAAACTGGCAAATCGATGGAGGTGAATGGGTGGAAATGTAAGGACCTCCTGGGCTTGGAGAAGTTATTTGATCCTCAGTTTTTGTGTTTTTGTTCTTATTTTTTTATCGATTGTGGTGCTTGAAATCAGGGCCTGGGCCTTGTCCCTGAGCCTCATCATGCTCAAGGCTAGTGCTCCACCATTTGAGCAAAAGGGCCACTTAGGGTTTTTGAGTAGTTAATTAGACATAAGAGTCTCACAGACTTTCTTCCTCAGCCAACTTCAAACCGCAATCCTCAGATCTCAGCCTCCTGAGTAGTTAGGATTGAAGACATGAGCCACCAGTGACAGGCTTGGTCCTCGATTATTTAGAGCTAATAATAACTATATATTCTCTTGCAGAGCAAGGGACAGAGCTGAGGGAATCATTCAGAACAATTTCTCTATCTCTTCCCACTACTCAGCATAAATAGAGGGCTGGTTTGGGGTTATGTTTAGATTGTACACATTTCTGGGATTTTCCTCAATGTCTAACCACCAACATACTGCTGATGGAAATTTTTTTAGCAAAGTAACAAGGTATTTCAGAGATGAGCTTTTCATTGCTTCTTTATATAATATACTGAATGGAGTATGGCTTATGTCAGTACTAACTGGATACCTATTTTCTGCCTGTTGCTAATGGGAGAAGGAGAAAAAATAAAAACAAGTATGAACAAGTAAACCCTCCTACAGTATTTACAGTGGGAGAGTAAGTTACAGTAGGCCAATAAGGTCCAGTAAGTTACATTACATTCCCTTCACAGTTCACACTGCTCAACTCATGACTGATACAGTATTTTTGTAAGTAGATGGAAGCCTGGGTGAATTTAGATTAGCAAGACTAGAAAGAGGTATATCTAAGGCAGAATGCTGACCTAGGAGATGGAGTGAACAATTTTGCTTTAGAGAAGACAGGATACATATCAGAAAAGACTTTTTGGGGAGACAATGCAGATTATTATAGATGAGCAATATTTTCCTAAAGCCTCCAGATTGGAAGCCAACCAGAAGAATACGAATAAATGGGACCAAAAGCAAGAAGGTAGAAAATGATTTGAACATTCAGAGATCTGCAAATTGTTTGGCGACCTTAGTAATAATAATAGGAGTAGAAGAATTGTGACAGAGGAGAATCATTCCTGAAGGGTTTCTTCCAGTAAGTGATATTCCTGACTCAAGCCAGAGCAGGTGCTGTGCTGCTGGCTCCTGGGGGTAGATATGGATAAACAGGAACCAGTATAATGAGTTTGTGCCTCATGTCTTCGAGTATGGTTGACCTTTTTCTTAAATTGTATTGGGATTCAGAAACTAATTAGGGATCCATTCCTTAGAATGGAAGCAATGCAAGTTTATATATGACGCTATCCTTCAATGTAGGCTATGTGTATTCTATGTATTGTTGCTGTAATTAGACTTTACTAAAAGAAAATTTTATATTCCCAAAACTGGCTTAGGGTCACAGGATTGTGTGATAGGTACATCACTTTATAGAAGAATTTGTCATTTAGTAACTGTTCCTTGGAACAGTGATTATCTTGGATTTAATTTTTTTTACACATTTTTTATGCCTCCTCCTCCTCCTCCTCCTCCTCCTCCTCCTCCTCC
>NW_012267221.1:8958940-9006440 GCF_000151885.1 Dipodomys ordii
CACCACCACCACCACCACCTCCTCCTCCTCCTCCTCCTCCTCCTCCTCTCCCTCTTTTGGTGCCAGTCTTGAGATTGAACTCAGGGCCTACGTGTTGTCCCTGAGCTTTTACCACTTGAGGCATAGTGCCACTTCCAGTTTTCTGGGGTTAATTTGTGTAAGAGTTTCACAGATTTTGTGCCTTGGCTGGCTTTGAACCATAATCCTCAGATCTCAACATGCTGAGTAGTTAGGATTATAGACATGGACCACCAGTGCCTGGCTGTATCACATCTTTTAAATCAACACATCTAATGGATGAGTTTCTCTAGCTTATGTGATGGTTGGAATTCTTGTGCTGCCAAATGCTTGCCTCTGCTGGTGAGTGTGTAACACACTTACCATCCACCAGAAGTATTGGGTGAATGACTACTGTGGAATGTTTTCCTACAATGGAATTTTTATTTCTATGGAGTGTGTGCATATAACATTGCGAAATGGATTCTGGCTTGAAATACGAGCCCTATTTTAATAAAGGTTGGTTCCCTTCAACTTCTGTTGTACCAAATGATTATTTGAAGCAATTTTAAGGTTTTGCTGAGTTGAAACTGATAGAATTAATTATATGTCCTTTCTTCCAGCTTCCACCTCATCCGCTACTGTTGTCATAGTTGCTTTGTTCCTTCTCCGGTTTTTCATTTATTAAAATTTTGGCTATATTAAATCCAGGATAATATATTTTTCATTAATAAATGCTAAATGTCCGAGTAAAATAATTCTAAAACAGTGATAAAATATTGCATATTGAGGTTTAATATATACATTTCCCATTTGGAAGTACACAGAATCTGAAGGCAGAGTTTCTCGGCTGATGGAATTAGTTCAGCAGTTTTAGAAAATGTTTGTGGGGAGGGGTGGCAGGACCTTCAGTCATCGATTCTCTCTTTATAACTTTGCCCTTTTAGCTGGAACAGATTACTTGTATAGTCCTTCTAGCTCTGCACAGACTGAATCTCAAGGAAGAAACTTTACATAAACCATTTATACTAAATGTTTGGTATGCTGGCAACATAAATCAACAACAATATCCATTACAAATTCATCCCTTTATCAGTATTATCTTGATAGAACTGATCCCAGTGTGTGGGAATCTGAACTCTGCTTCAATACATCGAGCCCTGGATAATTAATTATTCAGGGCACAGAGAACCTGGCCCCTGGAATGTCGAGCAATTCTTCCTGGTCAGCGTTAACTCCACTGGCAATAATAAATAGAAAAAGTCTCCAGTGATGCCAGTATTTTAAAGTGATTAATCATTTTTCCCCCTTCTCTCCTCCCCCTTAGTTTTGTTTAACTAGGATTTTTCAGCAATAAATCTTTAACAATACAGGTAGGAATTGTTCTGTAATTAAATTTTGCCCTGCTTAATTTCGTACCTTTAATGTGCAATTAAAAATGTTACATTTGAAGAAGCCCTGATCAAAATTCAAACCCAGAAAAAAAAATCCTTTTATGGAATGCTGAGAGATTCTCCATGGAAGATTAGGCTCTTGGTTTTGAATATTAGATTGAGCACATACTCTTGAAAATTGTTCGTCAACACCAGTTGGGGTGTCAAATATTCCGAAGTTTTGAATTGCTTCACTTTCATGCTTATGGTTTTTCTGTATTAGGAAAAGCTTGACATATACATATGTTCCCACATGGAGAGAATAATTAACTTCTTCTTTAACTTTCAGATAATTATGTTAGCTCTGTATCTGAAGGGGATATATTATTTTGCCATTATTTTCTGGTACACAAAATGCCCTTGCTGCTGTGGCAGGTAAATGTCTGAGTGAGAACGACCATGTATTTTCAAATCATGCCCTGTAGAGCTGCCCAGCCATCACAGATATTCTGGGTGACAGGGACAGATGTGACATATCTGTTGTGACACCCTTCTGTACTACCAGCCTGTGGCTCGAGGTGACTCCTGTCCCTCCCTGGTGCTTTTCCCTGCTGCAGGACAGCACAACGATGCACGGATGAACCTAGCCATTGCACTCACTGCTGCCAGGTACGGGGCTGCCACAGCCAATTACATGGAGGTTGTACGCTTGCTCAAGAAGACAGACCCCCAAACAGGCAAGGAGCGTGTGAGCGGAGCACGGTGTAAGGATGTACTCACAGGTATGCTCGTGTCTGGGGGGAAGGGAGGGAGGATGTCTTTTGGAGTACTTGGCCTTGCTGAATTATAATTTTTCTGTCGATTTTCTTTCATGAAATCCAGACTTTCAGAGTCATATTAATTATATCCCTTATTGTCAACAATGACTGGTTTTAACATGAAAATTTCCCCTTTTGAGACTTGGCAATTTTCCTCCTTTGCATTAATAATAATAATGATAATAATAAATGCTCACCAAATCCCCACAGCTTATGAGTGCATTCCATTTCCACTGTAAAAACATATGATTAATAAAATTAAATAAATGTGCCAGATTTCAAAGCATTACTTAGGTGACACCAGCAGTGCATTTACACATCATTAAAGTCAATCACCTTTAACTTGGGTGAGGTTTTCATTCTGACTCTGGTCTCATGGCCAGGCAGGCACTTGCAAAATCACGTTGTTTTAGACATGCCACTGGTTCTGCCTTGGGAATTCATTTCCCCAGCAATTCTGTTTCTGTTTCTGAGTTTCGAGGAAAACTTATTTACTCATCCCCTTTATGTGTGAGGCCTTGATCATGAGAGCTTTATAAATAGACTGAAATCCATAGTGAAAAAGTGGCATGCCTCCTCCCCCTGTACCCCCCCTTTAATTTGGACTTGCTTCTAGTAAACTTAACTTAGGAATGAGCCTTTTTGTTTGGCTCCTAATAACTCTAGCTGCTCTTGTCACTTAGTGTGGCATGCTATACATGTCGCCCTAGGTTATGGTAATGGATATATTAGGAAAATACAGACTCAGTGAACTCAGAGAAACAAATGGGGAAATGTGATGGATGGTGATTTCTTTCACAGGGCAAGAATTCGATGTGAGAGCCAAATGTGTTATCAATGCTACAGGACCTTTCACAGATTCTGTGCGCAAAATGGATGATAAGAACTCACCACCTATCTGTCAAGCCAGTGCTGGCGTCCATATTGTCATGCCTGGCTACTACAGGTAACTGGGTTTCACCTTGACCAATATCACTTGAGAAAGGGATGCAAGTAACTGTTTATGCAGTAATTGCTCCAGCCTAGTGTGTGTTTAATAATAGGTGCTTAAACTCACTGTGCAACATGAGAACAAATAAGCCAAGGAGCTCTTTCAAAACAAAATATTATCCAGGCATGGGAATTATTTTATTTTTTATTTTTTGTCTGTCCTAGGGCTTGAACTTAGGGCCAGGGTACTGTCCCTGAGCTTCTTTTGATCAAGGCTCGTACAATACCACTTGATCCACAGCCTTTTCTGTTAATGTGGTACTGAGGAATCGAACCCAAGGCTTCATGCAGGCTAGGCAAGCACTCTACCACTAATCCACATTCCCACTTATAGCAGTTCTTGATCCTAAGGGGCCATGATTTGGGGCCTAATTTTTTATGTTGTATTTTGTTCAGTGTGTCATGTTGCAAGATTGAAGTATTGGCATTTAACATTATCCTTTAACTAAAATATTAAATGATTATCTGGCAAAATTTCCATGAAAGATACATTTTAATTAAATTATTAAAAATGATTTTTCAAAATAGTTTGATGGGGGCTGGGAAGGTGGCTCAATGATAGAGTGCTTGCCTTGCATGCATAAGGCCCTGGGTTAGATTCCTCAGTACCACATAAGCAGAAAATGCTGGAAGTGGTGCTGTGGCTTAAGTGGTAGAAAACTAGCCTTGAGCTAAAGAGCTGAGGG
Source organism: Dipodomys ordii (assembly GCF_000151885.1). Lineage (NCBI taxonomy): Eukaryota > Metazoa > Chordata > Mammalia > Rodentia > Heteromyidae > Dipodomys > Dipodomys ordii. The sequence goes on from NW_012267221.1 coordinate 8,962,805, forward strand.
ATGGTACCCAGGCCCAGAGTTCAGGCCCCATGACCAGAAAGAAAAATTAGTTTGATGGAAAATGTGAGCTACTCTAAGATTCTTACATTCACACACACACACACACACACACACACACACACACACACACACACACACTATAAATATATATTTCTTTATATAAATATAAAATATATAAACATATATATTTCCCCCCAAAATATCAGGTTGGCAAAGTGGGAAGGAGGCATAAGTAGGGGTAGAGATAAGAGTAATCAAAAATAATTTCTGCTGGAGGATGGGTAAAAAGCACACTCTTCTGTATGTTTGGAATTTTTAGTAAGAACATTTATCTATTTTTTTGCCAAATCATTAAAAATAATCTCTCCTAAAGAACATTTAAAGGAATCTATGAGGAACTTCATACAACCACAAGTACAGAACGTACCTACTGTTTTTTTATTTCCATATGTGTTTAAGGTAGTGAGAAAGTAGTAATTCTACATACAGAAATGGCTTACATGCAGAAGCATTATTTTGGCCATGTATTATTCTTAAGAAAGATTAGAAATGCCAGGTGAATGCCTCTAATCCTAGCTACTCAAATGGCTGAGATCTGAGGACCAAGGTTCATAGCCAGCCTGGCAGACAATTCTGAGAAGTGATTTTTTTTTTTTTTTTGCCAGTCCTATGGCTTGAATGCAGGGTCTGGGCTCTGTTCCTGAGCCTCTCTGTGCTCAAGGCTAGCCCTCTACCACTTGAACCGCAGTGCTACTTCTGGCACTTTCTGAGTAGTTAATTGCAGATAGGTATCTCACAGTCTTTCCTGCCTGGGCTGGCTTTGAACCTCAGATCTCAGCCTCCTGAGTAACTAGGATTACAGGTGCCCTGCTTGAGAAAGTCTTATCTTTGGTTAACCAAAAAATGTTGGAAGCAGAGGTATGTCTTAAGTGGTAAAATGCCAGCCTTGAGTGAAAAAGCCAAGTGTGACTTAGACATCTTGGGTTCAAGCCCAAGTTCCAGCTTAAAAAAAGAAAGGAAGAAGAAAAGGAAGGAAGGAAGGAAGGAAGGAAGGGAAGGAAGGGTAGAAACTACCTGAGTTCCTTACCTTAGAAGAATATATATCTATAAAAGGAAGTGTTATATATAACTATAAATAGCTTTGTTGTCCAAGGAAGCCACTTAGGACTAGAAATTGTATATGTGGTAGGATCTAAATGAGGTATTTCTTTTCTTCTTCTCTTTTCTTTTTTGTCCTGGTTACACATTTGCCATTATGAACCTGAAGATGGAAGTTCTGAATGATTTATTATTATTATTATTTTCCTTAAATCGTTGTACAAAGGGGTTTTAATTAGACATTCTGTGAATTCAGTGCATTTTGATCATTCTTTCATCATCCTCCCCCTTATCTTCCAACTCCACCCATCTCCTCATTTTCACCTGTACATTGAATATTATGAAATATTTCTATATATTTTTCTATGTAAAAGAAAAAAACTAAGAAATATGTTAGTTTGTCTCCAGATAATATGACAATAGATAGTAGTTATTATCTTCTATTTTTTCATAATTTTCCATAAAAGAAAGATAGAACCTTTTAATATTTAGTATATCATCTAGAGCGTTAGCTTACTGTTATCTGATGACAACATATACATACACACATACATATCATATTATATATTTTAACAATTTTATTTTTGAGACAGTATGTCTTTGTAATCCAGGCTGGCATCAAACTCTTTAGTCCAGATTGTCCCTGAGTGCACAGTCCCCCAAGTTTTTTCCACTGTTATCCCTTAATGTTGTTCTCCAAATGCCTTAGTTTAATTCTGTCACAAAATGACTCAATTCTTTTGGGAAAAACCATTTCATTTTCTAACTTCCGTTTCCTGTCTTTAAAATGGGAAATACCCTGCTTTCTTCTAATGCAGAGACAAGAAGACAGCATAGAGTATAAGATGAAGGCAATACCTTGGCATAGTACTGCCAGGGTTTGTTCATTGTCCACATGCTTGCTACCTGTGTGACCTTGGACAAGCTCTTTCAGATGCTTGGGTAATACCTAACTTGAATACAGTTTTATTTACTTTTTAAATCTGTTTTTTTTTGGGGGGGGTCCGGTCATGGGGCCTGAACTCTGGGCCTGGGCACTGTCCCTCAGCTCTTCAGCTCAAGGCTAGCACTCTACCACTTGAGGCACAGCACCACTTCTGGTTTTTTTCTTTTTTTGCTTATGTGGTATGTGGTGCTGAGGAATCGAACCCAGGGCCTCATGCATGCAAGGCAAGCACTCTACCACTGAGCCACCTTCCCAGCCCCTTAATTTGTTTTGTTGACTGCTATATCCTTAGCTCTTGTTACAGAGCTGAGTGTCCAATAAATTGTTTCTCCTTTAATGCTGAGGATTTAACCAATTACCTAGTACATGCTAGGTAAGGTCTTAGACTGTAACCCAAAGGCCTATGAGTTAAAAATCTTGGTTACTTATTTGTGCTCATACCAGGGCTTGAACTCAGGGCCTAGTTACTGTCCCATGTCCTTTAGCTTTTGTTGCATAATGCTGGTACTCTACCACTTGAACTGCAGCTCCACTTCTGGCTTTTTGGTGGTTAATTGGAGGTAATGAGTCTCACAGACTTTACTGCCTAGGATAACTTTGAACTGCAATACTCATACCTTAGACTTCTAGGTAGCTAGAATTATAAGTGTGAGCCACACGCACCTAGCCTGTTCGTCTTTTATTTGGTAGTGGTGGAATTTTAAAAGAGATGGGGCTTAATACACAGTGTTTGGTCATGGAGTGGCAATGCCCTTACAGGAGATTGCAGGGGTTCCTGCCTCTTGTTTGCTTTTGTCCTGGCATGACTTGAATAGTTTTGTTCTGCTGCTTGCTTATTTCCTACTACATCAATCCTTGAAGTGGGCTCAACTAATCATGGGTGGGAATCTCCAAGACTCTGGGCCAGAGTCTTTTTATGAGTTGAATAACTCAGCTACTTTTTTTTTTTTTTTTTGCTTTCTTTTTGCCTTTTTTAATGGCAAAAGAAAGCTGAGTGACACATTTGTAAGGGATTTTGCTTAATATGGAAATTTTAGAATATGAAAGAAAAATAGAACACTTCACCTTAATGCCCAGATAAAGCCTGTTACCACCAATGAATAACTAAATAACAAAAATAATAACTAAAATAATGCTAAGTACGTGATCACAGATGTCAGACACGATGAACAAAATAACAGTAAAATCTCCCTCCTCTCTCCAGACCTTCCTCCAGCTGTTTTCTATAATCATCAGCCTTGCTTCTAATTCTTTCTATAAAAGTTTTGTGTTTTTACTTGTATAAATGTATATCCCCTTAAAAAAAACTTAACATGAAAGCCGTCATGTTACAGATATTTTTGTATAGCATGCTTTGTACCCTTTATAATAGGGAGGTTTTTGATAAAAGTATAGATATCTATCGTAGATAGATGTAATCTTTTCAAAGCAAAATGTCCTATTAAATCCTAAAAATTCAGTTTAGATTAAGACTTCCCTAATTTATGAAGTTGTTAGTTGCAGGTAGGTCTGCTTCATTCCCACTCCCTTCTTCCCTCCCTCATTCTGCTTGGAGAAAAGTTACTGTCTGTTCTATTAGCACTGGGAACTATAACAGCGGTAATTCTGTTGGAAACCTTAGATGAGTGGTCAGTAGCCTGGCTCTTGGTCAGTCTCAATGCAGGTGAGCTACTTGTCTATAGACTGATGGCCGGAGGAAGGCCTTCTGAGCACTGTCCTTAAGACAACCATACCCCTGGCCTCCCATAAGAATTGTCTTCCTTTCCCTATTAAGACCTTCTTTTGCCTCAGTTTGGAGACTTCACACTGTAGAGATGGTCTCATCACAGCAGTCTATGACACTTAGCAATTGTAACATGATGACTTTAACCAGGTCTGCAGGGATGAGGAAGAGTTAGTCTGGACTTTCTGGGGATGTCCTACACCTGGCTATACATTTCCGTTACATACTGATTCATTTGCAGTACAGTGAGTATGTAGCTGTGAAGAACAAAGACCACTTGTGTCATCTTTCTTGTTGGGCCATTTTCAGAAATACGGTGTTTGCTAAATATGTTGTGCCTCTGACTCAAAGTCTGCATATAGTATTATTATCCTAAGCCATCATAGCAGTTTTTGAGGAGAGAAGAAGAGGCAGAAGGAAAATTTTAATTTCAAGAAACCCAACATAAAAATCAGTTCTGCGAATCTTTTAGTTGATACTATGAACCATTCTGGAACTCTGATGGCAGTTGCGGTTAGGTGCTCTTGAAAAAGCATCGATTAAACATCATAAAATGAAATGCATACCGATAACTATCTTTTCCTTCTAGCCTACAGATGCTTTTTTGCTAGTGATCAGAGGTCAGTCTTTTTTTTTTCTTTCCTTTTCTAGAATGTGTGTGTATCTACTGTTAGCTTTAAACTTGATCGCTAAGTAGTTAACCACTAATTGATTTCAGTTTAACTAAGGGAACTTTTAGAAAACAATGGTCTGCAGGGGGGAAAAATGTTCATTACCTTTAATCCCAGACACATGCATAAATTAGCCCTGCTTTTCTTCCCATTGACACATGAAACATACAGATTGCAGAGAGACCCATACAATTGCTGCACAGTGCTTACTATCATCACGGCTGGTCCTGTGAACAAATGTCACTCTGACCTTGCAGAATTAATCCTTCAGAAGAAAACAAATATTTCTCTAAGGGAGAATATGAATTGGGTAATATAGAACTCATGAAGGATATTTCCAAGTGGATCCTTAAATTTTTACACCGTTCATTCATAGCATTGCCTCCCCTCTGTGCTTGTTAAACTTTATATGTGTCACATATGTCTTCACTTAAACTGCTGGGTCTCTGCAGGCTCCAGTTGCATGTGTGATGGTTATCGTCACCTTCACCCTGTAAATAGCTTTTATTGCAAATAAAGTTTTTGAAGGATTCAGTAGTTGCACTTTTGTAACTGCATTTCCTACTTAAGTTGCTGAGTATTATACTTTTATGTTTAAGTTTAATAAAGATTTATTATTTGAGGCCTATCCTACCTGGTCCATGAAATGGTGGTGGTATACAAAACAAATCAACATATAATTTGTGTCTCAAATATTTGAATTCTGAATTTATCCTATTCTTTTCCTTCCTCCCTTTCCTCCTCCCTCCCTCCCTTCCTTCCTTTCTTCCTTCCTCCTTCCTTCCTTCCTCTCTCCCTCCCTCCTTCTCTTTCTTTCTTTCTTTCTTTGTCTTTCTTTCTTCCTTTCTTTGTCTTTCTTTCTTCCTTTCTTTGTCTTTCTTTCTTTCTTTCTTTCTTTCTTTCTTTCTTTCTTTCTTTCTTTCTTTCTTTCTTTCTTTCTTTCTTTCTTCCCTTCCTTCCTCCCTCCCTTTCCTTTCTCTTTCCTTCTCTCTTTCTCCTTTCTTTTTTTCCTTTCATTCTCTTTTTTTCCTTTCTTTTCTTTCTTCACCAATGTACTGTTTATTAAACTGCATGCTTGAACTCTGATGTATTATCTCCAATCCTAAGTGACTGATTTAATCTAAGGGTATATCAATAGGCAATCAGAAAAGGTGCTTATCAGAAGTGGAGATGTGGCTCAAGTGGTAGACCACATGCCTTGAGCTGAAGAGCTCAGAAACAGTGCCCAGACCCAGAGTTCAAGCCCCATGACAAAAAAAAAAAAAAAATAAGAAAAGAAGAAAAATTGCTAACCAAATATGTGGTTCAGTCAAGGTACTTTATTTTATGAATGAAGCATGACTAAGTAAAGATTTCTAGAGTTTTGTGACAAATACAATGAAGAAAGTATATAGCCACTTTTAGAGATAAAAAATTATTTGTAGTTTTCTATATATGTTAAGGTGAAGTAAAACAATTTCCTTCAAATACCACTGATTGAAGCTGAGGGTCTTATCTTCAGGTCTAAATGATGTGACACTTCCCTGATATAAATGACTGATACTCACTTGAGTATCTCAAATAAGTAATGAATGGGGCCCAGAGTTCCTTGCATAGAAAGTTCGCCTGTGCTTTCAGTAAAGGAAACCTATTAACTAAGTGTTTGTGTGTGTGTGTGTGTGTTTGTGTGTGTGTGTGTATGTGTTGTGTGTTGGTCTAGGAGGTTGAAGTCAGGCCTGGAAGCTGTCCTTGAGCTTTTTTGCTCATGACTAGTGCTCTACCACTTGAGCTGCAGCTCCACTTTTGAATGAATGAATGAATGAATAAATAAATTAGCTTAGCTGGAGACAAGAGTCTCACAGACTTTCCTGCCTGGGTTGGCTTTGAATCTCAGTTCTCATGTTTCAGCTTCCTGAATAGCTAGGATTACAGGCATGAGCCACCGGTGCCCAGCTTGCTATCTTTTTATATAAAACATTTTGATTTGTTTTAGAGAGTTGCTAGCTTCCTTACATATTTGGATAAATCCTTTAAAAATGTAAGAGAATGATAAACATGCAAAGTTATCATTGCCCTTTTGTGTGTGTGTGTGTGTGTGTGTGCGTGCGTGAGTGTGTGTGTGAAAGGGATTTCTTGAAATTTGTTCAAACAGAATTATTTTCTTTTTAAGATGGTGCATTAGGAAAAGCTAAAATATGTATTTAATAGAAAATATCTTTAGATGAGAACTCAGTTAAATCGAAAGTTATGGGAATATTTATTGTGTTCTCTTTGAATATGATGCTTTCAGCTGCCTTCTGTGCCTTTAAGAACTTGTGCAAATTTCTTTGCATGCTATAAATGCATCAGAACAATAGTTTCTAGTCATAATCATGTTGGTTTTGTTAATATTTGTTTAAACTTACCCATTCTATCAAGTGTGTTTTATAATTTGGTTATTATAGACCAGTTTTTAAATTTTTTTTATTGTAAAATAGACCAGTTTTTTTTATTGACTATCATTGGGGAAGATTTCATAGAAGCCACCTTGTTCCATAATGCAATACCATTATATAACAGTGTCTTTTATTTGAAGGATTTTTATTGCCAACATACTCCTTTCCATTGACTCATCCTAGGACATTGTTATTTCATTATTTTCTTCTGCATACATTTCCTTGGATTTCTGTAATCTTGAAATAAATTAAGAAATCTCACATTTGGTGAAGTGCCAAAAGTTCATCTAAGCACAAAGGAATAAAGAATTTTTTAAAACTACGTTTTAGTTTCTAGAAAGTTAGACTCCTTACTTTTCCTACATTTCTGAGACCTTCTACTGAAAGATGTGCCAAATGTCAAATGTCTCAGGAAAATACTCTTCATAGTCTTGGAAAAAGGTTGAAGAACTATCCTTAATTGACCATAATAAAAGAAATTATAGGCATTTATCCCTGTGACATTATCTGATGTGAATGGTCCAAGGAGTATAAAAACCAAACAATTGGGAGTTAATTAACCTTGCATTGTTGAGGTGGAGAGGGTGGTTCTACTGAAGAATAATATTATTATCACATTTGCTCAGATCTTTTTTTGCTACTCAGTTTTTTTTTTTGTGGAAGTTCTGGATTAGAGTAGGAGCAAAATTATAGCATGTGCCTTTCTTGGTTTGCTTCTTGGTGCCTTCATGAATAAAATAGCATTATGGTGTATGGATTATTTATTTATGGATTATTTTATTCATTAATAAATTATTAAATTTATTATCTTATTTATAATATGGATTATTATTAAATTATTAAATTTCTGCTAATGTCAGAAGTGTTTTTTGTTTTTCTTTTTAAATTTCAGCCCTGAGAGCATGGGACTTCTAGATCCAGCAACTAGTGATGGGCGAGTTATTTTCTTCTTACCCTGGCAAAAGATGACCATTGCTGGCACTACTGATAGTCCAACAGACATCACACCCCATCCTATTCCTTCCGAAGAAGATATCAACTTCATTCTGAATGAAGTGCGCAACTATCTGAGTTGTGATGTTGAAGGTAATCTAGACAGTTTGGTTCAGCAAATCCCCTGTGACGCTTTCACTGCAACTGCCTCATCTCTAGTCTGAATCGATCTTCCTATCTGGAATTCCTAGAAAAATTTCAGATTGAAAGAGTTTGCTTTTTCCTCTCTGTTTTCTGCATCCACATGAAGTTCATGCAGGCAGTTTCTGATGATTTTCTAACTCATGCACTTTGAGAAAATGATGCAATGTTTAAATCATTGTTTACTTTTGCATTTTGGAAAGATCTGATTTATAGGTAACAGACATCATAGTAAAACCTGAAGAAAGGAATGCTTAATGGACTATGTCAGTTTATTTGGCATTACTCTGACAAAATACAAGAGATTGGGTGCTTGTGTTGAGAAGAGGTTTACTTAGCTCATGGTTTTGGAGAAAGAGAGGCCAAATTCAGGCATCCCCATCTGACTGATCTCTAGGAAGTGCCTAACAGGATGGGAGTGCATGTGAGAGAGGAGTCAGACTTGCAGACTTGCTTTTTTTTTTTTTTTTTTTTTAGTGACAATTTTGCCTTGGGAACAAATCCATTTTTGGATGAGGAGAAATGACTCAAAAAGTAAAACCAGGGTCAGTCTCTTCCAGAGGATGGTTATGGTAGTCATTCACCTCTTAATGTCTCCACCATCTTTCATATTACAATGGAGACCAAGCCTCCAGCAAATGAAATCTTTGGAGAACAAACTGTATCAAAACCATGGCTTTTTGTCACAATGTGGAAAGCCCAGTGAAGATACAGCAACTTCTCTATCTATCTATCTATCTATCTATCTATCTATCTATCTATCTATCTATCTATCTATCATCTATCTATCTGTTGTGGAGCTTGAATTCAGGCCTGAGTGCTTGCTGTCCCTGAGCTCATTTGTTCAAGGTTAGCCCTGAACCAAATTGAGCCACAGCTCTACTTCCAGTTTTCTGTTGGTTAATTGGAGATAAGTCTCAAGGACTTTCCTGCCCTGACTAGCTTTGAATCTCAATCCTCAGTTCTCAGCCTCCTGAGTAGCTAGGTATGAGGAACCAATACTCAGCTAAATCTTTATATATTAAATCACACAAGTTTAAGACTTTTTGACTACTCTTCATTTATTTATATCAGCAATCTTCTTATAATGTTCTTATAATGTGTATGAATGCAACTCACTAGCATCTATGAATCCTTTTCTCAGAAGGGATTTTTATTTCCATTTTGTAAGCATATACTTTTACAATCAAAGTGCTTTAAAAATGGCTCAGGTTACTGTCTTATTTTAATTGATTAATCCACATATATTCTTAGTTAATTCTAACTTAAGGCAATAGATATAATTTTTATCTGAATAGAGTCTCTTTGGATATACTATTGGTGTAAAGATATTATACTCACACATAGTTTTTTTAAATAAAATATATCTTTCCACATTTCAGTACTCAAACCACATTATCATTGTAGCTTGAAACTTTATTTTTCATCTTGAAATTTAGGAGGAGCTCCAATGTCTGATGGCTGCATTCAATGCATTTAGTATTGATAGTGAATCCTGCTTCATCTCATGTTTATTTGGGTATCATTTTTGTTAAAAATGGGCTTATTTTTGTTCCTGAAGATCAAGAAGTTTAGAATGTTGGAGAAAACATAAGATTAATGCAAGAGCAGGGAACTCTAGGTTGACAGGTTTTTTTTTAATTGGTCATGGATCCTGAACTCTAGGCTGGAGCACTGTCCCTCAGCTCTTCAGGTCAAGGCTAGCATTCTACCGCTTGAGCCACAGCACCACTTCTGGTTTTCTGGTGGAGATAAGAGTCTTATGGACTTTCTTGCCTGGCTGGCTTTGAGCCATGATCCTCAGATCTCAGTCTCCTGAGTAGCTAGGATTACACTTGTGAGCCACTGGTGCCCAGCTTTAGGTTAACAGTTTTGAAAAGCTTAAAGTTTGGATGTAATGAGAATGAGAAATCTGTTTCTATTCTGAGGGTCTGGTGTGCTGGAGGCAGGAGTGGTTTTCAGAAGGACACTTGTCCAGATTGTGGCTGGGGATGTTAGTAGTGCAATGAGCCTTGTGCTCTAACAGACTGGATCACTTTTATATTATTATTAGTGAGGACACATGGTTGATCCACAAAGTCCTTTCAACTACCAAACTTACTGGTAGTCAAGGAATTGGTGAAACTAGCCAAAGGTTATTGTTTATTCTGACATTCAGCAAAAGTGGTTGAAATTACTACCTAATCATTCCAGATCACGCCTTTCTCCTGGTACTCACCTTGAGATTATGGGTCCTCAAGGTAGCAGATCTCCATGATAAAAGCACATGTGACTGCTCTGTCATAGACTTCATTTATTTCCTTATGTTCACAACCAATTACACTTTTCCTATTTATAAATCTATGCCTGCATTCTTATTTCTAGTTGACTGAAGACCTGTTTGAGAAATTGCATTTTGGGTCTCAATATAGAGTATTACTTAACACACTAGAAGTACATCTCTAACTTAAAGACATTCACATTTCTGTTTCTTTTCAAGGAATTTTGGTTGAACCCCAAATTCTCCTATACAAATGAAAGGAGAAAAAAATGCTGAAGAAAGATTCGGTTTGATTCAGATCTAATTTTTTATTATAAGCTATAATATTCGAATATTTCTTTTTACATACTTTATTTAAAAAATAACTACATTTTTTTTTTTTTGGTCCTGTGGTGGGGCCGGAACTCTCTGGGCCTGGGCGCTGTCCCTCAGCTCTTCAGTTCAAGGCTAGTGCTGTACCACTTGAGCCACAGCACAACTTCCAGCTTTTTTCTTTTTGCTTATGTGGTGCTGAGGAATAGAACCCAGGGCCTCATGCATGCAAGGCAAGTGCTCTACCACTGAGCCACCTTCCCAGCCCCATAACTCTACATTTTTATACTCAACTGTGCTAAGAAATCATATTGCCTTTTGAGGTTTTTTTGTTTGTTTTTGGTGACTACCTCAATAGTTGAGAAAACTGAGGCCTTATGAGACTACATTGTTTTGCTCATAGCTAGTTAGATTTAGAGCAAGGAATGTGAATGTAAGCACTCTGTTTAGTAGGCCTGGATTCCATGATGTTCTTAAATCCACTAGGGAGGGTATCATTAGTGTATTTCATGGAAGCTCTGGACATCTTCAGAATGCAGGTACTTTGCTCTCTATTGATCTTATGTAGAGATGAGTCTTAAATTAGAGTAGCTTTTCATTTCTCATCATGAATCCCTTCAACTAGTCTTCACAGATTAAAAAAAAGTTGGGTTCAGATCCTAGACCAATAGTTTTGAAATGTTTTGCATTTAACAAGGTTGAAATAATTACTCTAAATAAAAGCATTTGTTAAATGGAGAACTAAAATTCTGACAATAGTTTCTGAGCCTCCTCCAAATGGCTATAGCTTTTTTTTGTGTGTGTGTGTGGGTCATGTGACCTGAACTCTGGGCCTGGGTGCTGTCCCTCAGCTCTTCAGCTCAAGGCTAGCTAGCGCTCTACCACTTGAGCCATAGCACCACTTCCAGCCTTTTCTGTTTATGTGGTGCTGAGGAATTGAACCCAGGGCCTCATGCATTCAAGGCAAGCACTCTACCACTGAGCCACCTTCCCAGCCCTAAATGGCTATATCTTTAAGTAAGATCGAGAGAGGAGAAAAAAGTCAAATCCTAATACTGCATGCTGTTCCAGCAGCTGCCACACTTGTGCAAAATTTGTCAGAACAATTCTGAAAAGCATTTTGTCTGTTGGGAATAAGACTATGTCTTCTTTTACAATTTAGAAAGCTTTCCATTCACAGGCAGGATTTTCTAGATTACTTGTTTGTTCTTTGCTGAAATGGGTAATTGATAGATCTGCAGTTCGTATTGAGTTAGGAAGAAAAATGATCTTTTGAAAAATGTATCATTAAGTCTTCTGTGTAGAGGTTAATCAGAAGATTGCAGTGGCAAGACTTAAGCTATGACTTAACCAGATTGAGAGAGACAGAAGATTTGTTGAGTGCTTTATCCACGTAGTTTTTCTGGAGTGCTTCTCTAGGCAACTTGTATACGTGTACACAGGTTTTCACATGTGCAATTAGTTGTGTTTATAGATTGCCTGTTATTCAATTAACAACTGAGCTGGCCATATCAACTCACTGCAGACCTGCCTTTTCCCTGCCAGAGATTGTACGAGGGTTATCAACTTACACAGGCTTGGATGTTTTCCAGCTGTTTAATTATAGTGTCACACGCTTTGCTTTTCCTAGTTTCATTAGTTTATAAATGTAATATGGTATCTTATTTCTGTGATTAACACTTCATTCCAGCAGGTTAAACATGCCGGTAGAGAAGTATTGATTTCTGACACTGTTTCCCCTGTGTTCATTTAGATATTTTCACATGGCTTTTATTGATTTTTTTTTTTTTGCAAGTGGCAGACATGAGAAAGAATTACCCAAAATGTGTACCTAAGTAACTAATATGATATATAGTAACATATTTAGCTCTTAATCCTCACTTCTTATGGGCTTCATTTTCTATTTATTTTGAAAACAAACACTTGCCAAGTGTGTAAGAATAAAAATATTAATCACAATCTTTTTTTTTCCAACAAGCTGTGAAAATGTCTATTAAATTTTACTATTTATATTTTACTCTTCATTTTAACCCACTTGAATCCTGGAGGCATTATATCAGGGATATAATAAAAATTATTTTTAAGCATGATAGTGGAAGGCCTATTTTAGTCTCTCCTTACCTTGTAGAATTGTTGCCAACTACTTTTAGGCACATTGGAGGTATTGCCTGGATCTTGTTTTGTTTTCAACATCTGGGAAATTGACACCTAAAAATTCAACTATGCACCCTCTGAGTGAACCATTCTAATAATATTCTTCAATTGTGGTACTTTTTTCAACTTTATCTGGTGATAGTTTTGTTACATTTCATTTTATTTGTAGCATTCTCCTATTTTGAAAGGAAATATCCAATTGTTTAGAGGAAGTCTGGCATATTGTCTCAGAGGCTCAAATATTTTTACTTTTAATTTTGTGATATTGGTTTTCATATTTTGACATAAAAATGTTAGAGAATGCTTTAATTCCACTTAATATTTATTGATCACTACACGATTCTTGATAAAATATTTGATATATGGAGAGAGACTAGCTGAAAACTACTAACATGGCTAGGAAGAGATAAATTAGTCATGAAGTTTTGTGTAGCAATCTTGGCAGGGTGAGGACTAGAAAAATAAGATGGATCTTTGAACTCTGAAGCATGAAAGGCCCAATTTATGTTATTTTCCTCTGGAACTTTACCATAGAGAATTACAGTAAGTCATATTTAATACTACCTTTTACCTAGATTCTGTATGATAGAGCCAGTGTGTAGGTTAGAATTGAATGAAAGAAATAATTGAGGAAAAATAGGATTTATTTCTTTGATCTCATGAAATTGGTAAAAGGATAGTTTGAAATGATAAATACAAAGTGTATTTTATATTCTGTAAAGTGAAGATGAAGGATGCTACTAAAGCAGATTTTATTCTCATGTGGGAAGCAAGTACAAGAAAACTTCAATGGTGATCTAGAGTGATCTACCAGGACAAGTCTGATAGCCACTGTTAGGTGGCATTTACTCTAGTCTTCCTTTGTGCCGTATGCTAGTCATTCCCTGCTCATGGCTACTTAAATTTATATTAGTTAAAATTAAAGGTTGAAACAGACTTCTTCAGGTATGTGAAATCACATTTGGAAAGTTTAATAGCTGCATAGTTCTAACAGCTAGTAAATTGAACATTGAAGACAGAACATTTCTATCACAACAGAAAAGTTCAACTATCATTAAAGAAGGGGATGGTTAAATTGTTAAATAAGACGAAGACTACCTTATAATACAGGAACTCCATATACAAGAAGGTTTAAGAAATGACTAATTTAGTGATTTAGCTATATTGATGACACTCAGCTCTTATTTTCCTTTGCCATCTCCAAGTTGGTTTATCCTAAAGTTGCCCCCCCCCCCCCTGGAGTTACAACACGGCTGCCGCAGCTCCTGGCAGAATGAAAAAAATATGGTTAGTAGTTCTCTACTCTGGCTGTTCATCTGCTGCTATCGAATCTATCTCAAGAAAATTTTAATTAGGGGTTATCTAAGGGTAGATGAAGTTTCCAACTTGGGCAAAGAAGGCATAAGGAGAGGAATGTTAGCTCAGTTAGTTGCTAATTTATATCTAAGAGGTTAGAGTTATCTCTTCACGTTTGGTCATGCTGTGCTTTTCAACATAGTTTATAACTTGGCCCTAAACTGTCTTTACTGAATTTTAGTGATGTGGAGGCACAAACTGTATTCTTCAGAAACAAATAATATTTTCAAAATCCAGAAAAATAGTCAAATCTTATTGTTAGAAGAGAACTGATTGGTAGATAACCTAATCCAAACAACCACTGCCTAGTCTAATAATATTATGATCCTATAGGCAGTAAAAACATTTACATTTTAAATAAAATTTGAATTGTCCAGTTTCAATAATTCAGTTTTGAATAACTTGAATAATTCATTTTAACAATCATCTGATATAACTCTCAGACTAAGTAGCTGAATACTAAGCTATCTGGCAAAGTAAGGTTGTTATGAACTTTTTTTTTTGCTCTTGTTTCTGAGCCTTTAAAATGATCTTTAAGTAGTTATACAAAGTAGTTGCCACTTAACAAAGTATTTTATGAACTCTTTTATTCTGATAGTGAGTTGTTTGCTTGATTGATGATGAGTTCCAGGAACATAAAATTTGCACCCTTGTAAACACACATTATTTTACTTCGTTTTCCTTCATGAATGAAAAATCTGGTTGAATGAAGAATCAATGAAGAACCATGTTGCTTTTTGTATTTCCAGCAATTGATGATGTAGGTTTGTCTTTCTGCCTATTAAAATGGAAAAAGTAAAGCATAAGCCACAAATGATTTGCATATGCTTAAGATTTATTCTGGAAAGATGAATCTTCTCCCCCCAAATATTTTAAAATTTAGTCAAAGGTTTTGAAGAGTCAAAACAAAATTCCTGATCAGTGTGGGTACCTAAGGAATTTCATATTTGTTGGTGAGATTATGTGGTAGCCACAGTGACATAGTATGTGGGTTGGGTTGTTTTATTTTTGAGCTAGAAAGACTGCATAAACTGTAATGGAAAATAGTAATCACTTCCTAATGATGTTTTGTTTTACTTTTTTAAAAATAAAGGTTGAAACATGTTGTGCTATTTATATAGAGGTTTTACAAGATTTGTAGAATTATGTGAAGCAGGCATTAACCTCTAGTCCACAGAAACCACCCAGATTAAAACTATTTGAAAGAATGCATGCATCACAGAGAACTAAGACAGGAATCTCAGCACTCAGATCCCAGATGGTCTCTAGTTAACAAGACTGAGAAACCAGCTAAGAGTGATCCTTTTCCCCTCATTTCAGTTAGAACACTGGAGTTTGGGTTTGATTAAATACCCCCATGAGGGTATATGCTCTTCTTTTATTTCACATGACAGTTGTTTTAAGAGTGTGCTCCTTAGGAAACTAGATTTACTTTAGTTGATTTTTTTTAAAATAAGAAATATACTTTTAATTTGAGATCAAGGCAGGGTGATTATCTGTCATTCAATATACCATGTTTTTAGCATCTTTCTCTCCTATACTTGGTAAAATTCTCCTTCTAAATCATTTGAAGAAACTTTGTGATTCCTTAATACAGTCAGCTAGATACATACCTACATACTTTTCAGGTGATACTGAATGTTTATATATGACCAAAAGGGATAAGCAGGAGCTGAAACCTAGTCTTTTCTTTGCCAATAAAAATGTGTACCTGGAAAAGTATTCATTAATTTAGGGATTACTACTGAGGACTGAACCCAGAATCTTTCATATGCTGGGCAGGTGCTCTCCTGTATAAGCCATACCCCAGCCCTTGCAAGATATTTACTAATTTCAGCTAAATGATAGACATGATACTTTTATGTTAGATACCAACTATGTTCTGTTATGTCTCATATTTTGAAACTCATTTGTTCATTTTGTTGCTTGTGTCAGAACTTCTTTCCTTTTTTTACTTTTAAAAAATGAATACTGGGCTGGGAAGGTGGCTCAGTGGTAGAATGCTTACCTTGCAAAGAGGCCCTGGGTTTGATTCCTCAGCACCACATAAGCAGAAAAAGCCAGAAGTGGTGCTGTGGCTCTAGTGGTAGAGCACTAAAGCTGAAGAGCTGAGGGACAGCACCCAGGCCCAGAGTTCAGGCCCCATGACTGATTAAAAAAAAAAAAGATGAATACTATTCTGCTGTATTTATTTGCCACCTTTTGTTTCATTTGTGTATTCATCTGATCATGGGCACTTAAGTTGATTGTACTCTTTGACTTTCATGAGTAATTTTATGAACATGAGTATACACATTTTCCCTACTTTCGGTTCTTTGTATCCAATTGTAGTTGAGAAATAATATGGCAATTCTAGATGTTTAATTGCGTGAGAAACTGCCTTATACTTTTCAAAGAAGCTATACTTTTGTTTCCTAGGTTTTGTTTTGTTTTCTGTTTATAATAATCATCCTAACAAGTGTAAAATGTACCTCACTTGTGGTTTTCATTTGCATTTTCCTAATAATTAGTGACCTTTACCATCTTTTCATGTGTTTATTCATCTCTTGTGTATCTTCTTTGTGTATCAGTTTCTTTGTACATTTCTTAATTTAGGTTACTTTGTTGTTATGATGAGATTTAAGGGTTCCTTAAGCACTGCAGATATTAACCTATTGTCAGATATAAAATTTGCAAATATATGATTTTCCATTCTGTTACTAGAGTGTTTTGATTCACAAACTTTTTAGAATTCCATTTTATCTTTTTCCCCCTTTTGTCATCTGTGCTTTTGATGTCACCTCCAATAATTCATTACCAAATCCAGTATTATGAAACATTTTCCTTTATGCTTTCAAAGAGTTTTATCGTTTCAGCTCTTATGTTTGGTCTATGACTCATTTGACTTAATTTTTTTGTATATGGTGCAAGGGAAGAATAATGGGTGGGGCATGATAGGAAGGTGGTCAGGCACAGATGAAACAGAACATTTAACATTTATGTTATCCAGAGTGAATTAATGCCTGTCAAAGCAGGTGAAGAAGGAAGGAGATGTAAACATTAACTTTTCTGCAGTCTACATTGTTAGTTTTTGTTGGATTGGTGTACATAGTTATCTACATCATGGAGTGTAGGGAAAGAAGCTATGTGACCTATGTAGCTGCACTAGATAAAGAATAGATTCTGAAAACCTTGCCATTGAGTTTTGCCCATGTCTGATGGTAGACTTGAACCACAGCTAATCACTGTTCTCAGCCATTTTTAGGTAAGTGATCAATGCCCTCCAGCTGTTAATTGTCAAATTCAGTTCTTAAACTCTATTGTCTCTCTTATTATATTTGGTCAATCTTATTATATTTGGTGAATTTTATTTTGGAAAAAAATGTATTCTGCTTGGGACAATAAATATAGTTTCAGAATTTTGTGAATGTGTATATTTTGGTCCTGGGACTTGAACTCAGGATCTGAGTACTGTCCCTGAGGTTTTGTGCTTCAGGGAGCATTCTACCACTTGTGCCACAGCTCCACTTTCAGCTTTTTGATAGTTAATTGGAGATAGAGTCTCACAGGCTTTCCTACTCTGACTGGCTTTAAATTGTGATCTTTGAATCTCAGCGTCCTGAGTAGCTAGGATTATAGGAATGAGCCACTGGCATTTGACAAGAATAAATTTGACTTCTGGAAGAGCCTCCATATCCTGTAATGTAAGTGTTAAATGCCCAGGGGGAGGAGCCAGGATATCTGTTTCTGTGTCATTTACAAAAAAAAGGTATGAGATGCTATCAGGACAAAGTTTTGGGGTCCTGGCCTAGGTGATACCGTACTTGCCTAGCAAGCTCCAAAGCCTTGAGTTCAAACTCCAATGCCACCAAAAATTTTAGTAGGGCAGAGTATGGAAATCATCACAGTTGAGAGACAGTACAATGTAAGCAGTAAGATTATGATCTTTAAAACAAAAAAGCACTTGGTTCTAGTGCTAGTCCAACATGGAAAGGATGTTTGTCTTGGGTAAGAGGTTTCTCTGCTTGGTTGGTTAAATTTTTCAATACATATATAGAGAGTAATAGTACCCAATTCAGTGGGACTTTGTGCTATGAAATAAGATGAGCTATGTATGTCAAATTCATTGCACAGTGCTAGTCTTATTCCACGTACTCTACAAATAAGTGGTAGTAAGGAGAGAAAATTTCTGTTTATGTATATTTAAGTAGGATTTTTTTCTTTATTGAAATATCTATTTTAGAGAGAAACTTAACAATTTACAAGTTTCTTGGATTGTTTTTGTTTTACTTAAAAAAAACTATGGTTGATTGCCCCCATTGAACATTGTTGATATTTATTTCTTTTGCTTTCTCTTTGTTATCAGTGACAATGATTTTCAAGTTCTTTGCTTTTTTTCATGCAGATTACCTTTAGTACAATAATTCTTTGATCTTTCTTGTACTTGTCTTTTGTGCAAAGTTCTTCTATTTAAGTTTTTTTTCCTCCCTTGTATTCCTTCTATTCTTCTTACTGAATGCTTTCCTGCTTACTATTTCATACTTTTGTTGAAATGTTTTTGAGTAATCCTCTTAACCCTTCTCATTAACCATACTAGTGAGAAGAGGGGATGTCCTGGCAGCCTGGAGCGGTATTCGGCCCCTTGTTACAGATCCCAATTCCGCAGACACACAGTCCATCTCCAGAAACCACATTGTGGACGTCAGTGAGAGTGGGCTCATCACCATAGCAGGTAAAGACTTGGCCTTGCGGTTAGAATGTCTATAATCAAGAATTCTAATAACAACAGATGCTGGAGGTGATGTGGACAGAAGGGAACCTTACTTCATTGTTGGTGGGAGTGTAAACTTGTTCAACTACTTTGGAAAGCAGTATGGAGGTTCCTGAAAAGACTTCACATAGAGCTCCCTTATGACCCAGCAATCTCACTTTTGGGCATTTACCCAAATGATCACAAACAAGACCATACAAAAGCTACCAGCACAACTATGTTTATTGCAGCATTATTTACCATTGCTAAGATATGGAACCAACCCAGATGCCCCTCAGTAGATGAATGGATCAAGAAAATGTGGTATATATACAGAATGGAATTCCATCAGAAAGAATGACATTGCCCCATTTGTTAGGAAATGGAAAGACTTGGAAAAAAGTATATTAAGTGAAGTAAGCCAGGCCCAAAGAAACAGGTCCCATGGTTTCCCTTATTTGCAATAACTAGTATATGTCTGGGACAAGCAGAAAAGGTCAGGTAAGATGATGTTAAGTGAAATGAACACCAAGATCAAGATACAAGTGGTTTTTTCTTTCTGGCTATTGTTTCTAATGTATTTATAAGGTACCACATGATTTTTTGTTGCTTTGTATGTCCCTCCCCCATGGTATAACCCCTGTTTTCACTGTATTTGATGTTGATATAATTTGGGGAGGGGAAGGGAAAAAACAAATTGTTTAAATAGAGATACAGATTGACCCATTTCAACAATGAAAAGTACAGATGCTATGTCGAAAAATGAATTTTACAATCTAGGTGGGGGCTGGTGGGGGGGGGAGTGTAGTTGTGGAGATGGGAGGAAAGAGATGGTAGAGGAAAAACAGGAGGAGGCAACAATGCTTGATAAGTAATGTACTCATTACCTTGCTCATGTAATTGTAACCCCTCTGTATAGTATTTTCTTATTAAAAAAAAAGGATTCAGCCTTGGTTCTTTTGATGTGCTTTAGAGACAAACTTCGCTAAATTATTCCATGAATTTTTTCTCTTTTAAATTTTTATTGTCAAGGTGATGTACAGAGAAGTCATGATTACATAAGTAAGGTAATAAGTACATTTCCTGTCAGACTTGTTACCTCTTCCCTTATTTTACTCCTATTTTCCCTCTTTTCTCTCTAATAAACAAACCTTGTCTTATGTTTGTTAATACAGCCTTACACATTGCTTTGTCATACTTACTGTAAACAACAGGTGAGATTTGTTATCAGTAAGTTGCTATTACTAATTTGTTATTAGTTATTTGATGAATGGTTAAATATAAGAGAAATAAGGAGTGGTGACAGAATGAATTGTTTGTCAACTTCATTGTAGGTGGGAAGTGGACAACGTACCGGTCCATGGCAGAAGACACTATTAATGCTGCAATCAAGGTTCACAATTTGAAAGCAGGGCCAAGCAGGACAGTTGGTCTTTTCCTGCAAGGAGGCAAAGATTGGAGTCCCACCCTCTACATCAGGCTTGTCCAGGATTATGGACTGGAAAGTGAGGTGAGTATCTGTTGCCATCTCTTTCTACTTCAGTTCATCTGTCACTAGTGCCATAACAGAGTCAGTAGTAATGATGTAGCTCCCTTGACTTAGAGTTTCCTTTTGCTGGGGACATTTCTCTCTGTGTATGGCAAAGTAAACTTAGAGAAAAAGATCGTCCAACTTTGCAATAGATACCAAGAGGCAATGTACATGTCACTTTCTATTTTGAAACTGAGAGTTTTTTCTTGGTTTATTCTTAGCATGTAGAGCTTCACAAATTCTTTCCCAAGCACAAGGATGGCTGTTCTGTAGGAGTGATGTCAGGAGCAAAATGAAGCTGAAGCTTCATCTGTCACTGATACAGTGATATATGAGAAGCTGAGTTAGTGCTGGCCTAAGCATTCAGAGCCCAAGTGGTTTCCTCCCACAGAATCAAAACCTAATCCTCTCTGGGAGTCATTAGTTATAGACTGTAAGAAAACTGACCAGATAAGCATGTACTTCTTGAGGGTTTTTCTTTTTCTTTGGTCTGTCTAAGGTAGTTTTATTTCTACAGGTGGCCCAGCATCTCTCCACCACCTATGGTGACAAAGCTTTTGAGGTGGCTAAAATGGCAAGTGTAACTGGAAAAAGGTGGCCTATTGTTGGTGTACGCCTTGTGTCAGAATTCCCATATATTGAAGCAGAGGTATGTAATGGTCACATGGGAATTTCTTGTCTGCCATGTAATACGCTTCATCTGTTCATTTAGTAGTGTCTTCACAAAACTGTAAGGAACTAGTTTTAATGCACACGTGTCAGCCAAGAACTGGCATTGTGTGTCTGTTTGCATAGACACATTCATCCATTTATGGAATTTTCATTCAGAGGTGGTGTTCATGGTGGGCATTGTATGATATGTGGATTTCTTTTTTCTCATGATGCTATATCAGTGATTGTGCAAATGAACTCCAAGACATAGAAACAAATCTTTGTCCCTTTTTGTGAATCTGAGCTCTTCCAATTTTTACTTATCTTGCCTGATGACATACCTTGCTGTACTAAAAACCTCTCAAAGATTTTAAGTCTTGTTTCTCATGATACTTCAAATTTTCTGAAACTTGTCATGTTATGCTTTTATGTGGTGTGTGTGTGCGTGTGTGTGTGTGTGTGTGAGTGAGAGAGAGAGAGAGAGAGAGATTGGAGAGAGAGTATACTGGAGCTTGAACTTAGGGCCTCCTGTTCTTACTTTTTTTTTGTTGAAGGCTGGTACTCTACCACTTAAGCTATACCTGTACTCCCAGATTTTTGCTGGTTAATTAGAGTTGAGTTTCTTGAATTTGGTTTTCTAGACTGGCTACAAACCACAGTCCTCAGATCTCAGCTTCCGAGGTAGCTAGGATTACAGGCGTGAGACACTGGCATCTGGCCATGTGTTATAATTATTCTTAGCACATTGTGTCCAAAAAGCATTTACTTGTTGATGAAATTCAAGCTGTCATGCGGTTTCTTTAAGACACAAAACTTTACAGCCTAAAGAGATGAGACCAACTTTTATCTCCTCATCTTTTACCTACTCAGCTATGTAAACTATCTTCCCTACTATGTAGAAGCAAAGAGGATTAAGTGATTACTGTAGTAGGTTAATGAAAAATGGTACCGTTTGCAAACTGATACCAGGATCCATTCAGTAGGAAGGCATTATCTCTTGTCCAGTTTATCCTATTTTTCAAATCTACTTTGGCAGACAGATGGAGAACTTGGGTTATATGAGTATTTGTTTTCTGCCTGCTAGCGAATCAGACAATGTAAAGAATACCACCACCTTTTCAAATATGAACATTTTAATGTGAAACTTCTATTTCCTCTTCTTAGAGAAAACTCTCAACTAATCATTTATATTTTTTCACATTTTTTATTAGCATCAATAGTTTACGATGAGCTTTTATTTTGACATGAACATACCAGAATTCCTCCCTCACTCCCTCCCTCCCTTGGCTTGACCTCAGGACCTCTTGCTCTTGCTTGATCTTTTCAGCTCAGGGCTGGTGCTTTACCACTTGAGCCACACATCCACTTGGCTTTTGGTGATTAATTGAGGAGTCACATGGACTTTTTTGCTCAGGATGGCTTCAAATCATGATCCTCAGATCTCAGTCTCTTGAGTAGCAAAGGTGACAAAAAGCCACTGGCCAGCATACAAAATCCTTTGATTAGAATTCACCCCTTTTCTCAACCTACCAAATCCTCCTCCTCATTTTTTTTGTAATTCAGGTAAAATATGGAATTAAGGAGTATGCCTGCACTGCAGTGGATATGATCTCACGTCGCACTCGCCTGGCCTTTCTCAATGTCCAGGCTGCGGAAGAAGCCCTTCCCAGGATCGTCGAACTGATGGGCAGAGAACTGAATTGGAGTGATTCTAAAAAACAGGTATTAAATACATGGAAGTCTCGATAATTATATTTCCCTTTATGAACATGTAAATGCTTGATATGTATATAAAAGCTAGAATAATTTTGGTAGTTATCTTACATTTCTTCCTGTAGACATATTTATATATTATGTTATAGTTATATATTATAAATTAAATGATATATATGATCGATATATATTTGATATATATGTATGTGTGTATATCTATCTGTATGATTTAATATTGTTAGGCCTTAGGAGAGTGGAAAGATATTCTTGGACCATCTTATAGAGAATGCTCTTAAATTTGTGCTCATAACTTCTGCAAAAGGAAAGGTAAATGATGGTGGGTGTTTGTTGTTGTTGTTTCATGGAATACTTTCAGAGGAGGTTAGTACATGGAGAATGGAAGTTTGAAGATAGCCCAAGCAGAAAAGTCTGTGAGTCTCCATCTCTAATGAATGGGGAAAATTCCAGGAATAGTTGATTAGAGGAATGATTCAAGTGGTAGAGCATCAGCCAAGCAAGAAAGTGAGCAACAATGTGAGGCCCTTAGTTCGAGCTACAGTACTAGAAACAAAGAAACGAAGAAAGGAAAGGAAGAAAGGGAAAAAAAGAAATTTGCTCTAGCACTTTGTCAGCAATTCACATTTTTGCTAATTTGCCTTTGTTAACAAACAGTGGCTTCACCTCGTGACAAGCAAATACTTGTCAGTTGTGTCATTTGAAATTTTGTATTATGTCCATAAAGCCAGAAATAGTCAGATGAAAGTATTTTAACCCCCCCCCCCACACACACTTGGATTTGTTGTAATAAGTAGGAGATCTTCATGTTTTAAAAATTAACCCAAACTGTTGTGACATGCAGAGGTTTTTGAAGTATTTTCATACATGCAAAAATCTATTTTGGGAGAAGGTTTTAACTCAGAGGCTTCGTGTACTAGGTGGTCACTGTACCATTTGAGTCACACCTCCAGCCTTTCACATATTCAAAAATACTAGGAACACTCCCAAGATTTATTTTCTTTGTCCTTACTCTTTCTTGAATCCATCATATTTTTTTGCTACCATCTTGCTGTATTAACCCTGGCCAAGCTCACCAGTAACATGTTTCTCAATGTACATGTAGGTGTTCTTTACCCATTAGTTTGCCCAGCAGCAGCATTTGACACCAGACATTCTCCCTCCTTGCACTACCTACCTGGTCCAGGCTCAAGTGCTGGTCTTACAGATGTGTCACCTTGACCTCCTTTCTATTATTGTTGAAGACCATTTATCTTCCTACAGAATTTCCATGTCATAATTAGCTCTTTTACCTGTAGTCACTCTAACTTAAGCCTTGGTATTACACTTCAGAAAAAATAGTTTTATCTTCAAATGTGTGTACAGTATTTGTACATGTCCGTTTATGTATATCGTTTAATTTTTATTATCTTCAAGTAGTTGTACAAAGTGGTTTCAATTCAACGTGTATGGTGTATCTTGATCAGTTACCCCTTGCATCATTCTCAACCCCTAATATCTTACTCTAGATATTCACTTACAATTATCTAAGTCTACCAGTAAATCTTGTCCTATTTATTTTCAAATGGCTTAGTCCAGCCCTCAACACATGCACTCTTATCAACTTGAGGCAGATGAATTATAGTAATTTCTCTTTCCAAAGGCCAATGTTTCTGCTGATGTGAAGTTCACATCTAAGTTGTATTTCAAGTGTTCATATTGAATGAGATCTTGAAGGAAGTCCCTGTAACCAGGGAAGGAAAGTGGCTAGAGACTGAACCCAGGGATATTCCATAGACTGGAAGTTGGAGAGAAAAAAGGAGAATACAAAAGAAAGAGAAAGTAATAGCTTGTAAGGTTGGAGGAGGTATGAGAAAACCAAAAGCTAACTCCATCCACGTGGGCTGCCAATCAGCAATACCACAGGTGGGTGGCCCAAACAACAAACATTTATTTCTCTCAGTTCTGGAGACTGGGAAGTTCCAGAATCAAGATTTCAGTTGAGGTCTGATGTGGGTCTACCTCCTGGTCCAGCAATGGACATTCCTTTTATATTTTCTCACTTGGAGTGATTGAATGTGAGTGAACATCTGTGTCAAGTGCTGAGGGTATAGTGAGGAACAGTACTTAAAATGTTCCCATTCTGGCATAGATCCCTGAAGATGATGGTTCTATATCAGTCATTTTGTGAGTGCAGAAAAATGGGAAGATTGAGAGGTTTATTTTAGACTACCAAAACGTCTTAAAGGGTACCATTATAGCCCTGATTTTTTAGGTTTTGCCTCTAGTGATTTTAGAGTAATATACTACTGCATATTAATGGTAGAAGTCACTTTCAAACAGAGTGCCATGATCCTAATGATATCTCTGAGGGCCAGCTTTGCTGCTATTTGATTTTTGAGAAATTCACAGAGTCAATTTCTGCCAGAGTTTACACAAGTAGCAATTGTAGAGCTGGCATCCAAACCTAACCTCTAGATCCCAGAACATGTGTTTTTCCCCCTGCCCTTGTGCCTCTTTATTAGCCATTCTGGTACCAGTGTTGCATTTAAGTGTGCTCTGCCAGAGCTCCATATAGAGGCAATATAGAATAGAGCTTACTCTTCGATTACAGCCAGTCTTCTCCTGTATAGAAGAATTGAGAGAATATGTTCTTGCAGAAATTATGGTCAGAATGACTTGAATATGCTGGAACATATTTTCTTTCTTTTTTTTTTTTTGCTTATGTGGTGCTGAGGAATCGAACCCAGGGCCTCATGCATGCAAGGCAAGTGCTCTACCACTGAGCCACCTTCCCAGCCCCTGAAACATATTTTGTGCTAAGAATTCAGAAGATAGTAGTAGGAAGGAAGAAGAAAATTCTGTGAAGTGGCTGTTAGGAGCACTGGTTGTTTTTAGCCTTCCTAGGAATTCAGAAATAACAGCATTTCACATTTTCCTTGTTTGATTAAGAATACTCTAATATCCTACACAACGAAGTAACAAAATGAAAGACAAAGTTATTATTTAGTGTCTGAGACACAGGAGTATTAATGAGATATGTGGACAGTCTAGAGAGAACCAAGAAGGGAGTGGGGAGGGGGGACTTAAAGGTTAGAAAGTTGGACTTCTGAGAAAAGGTTAAAAGCATTGGGATTATTTAACCTGCAAAAGTGGAAAAAGAAAGGGTGATAAATAACCCTCTGCAGATGAATTGTAGTTGTTTTTACCGGTCAATACTTAATGAGTGACTTGTATACTGAACACCATAGCAAACATTTTAGGGGAATAATAAATAGCTCATAGTTTCAATGATTTTGAGGTGTCATTGGGTGGATATAAAACATACTTGCCTCAGAGATGTATGCATTATTTTTCCAAATTTTATAGAAATATTAAGTGAAATTGTTACTAAGAACTGAAAGCTAAGCCAGGCATGGTTGGCACACTCTTGTAAACCCAGCACTCATTTTATAAATGAAAAAAAATATCAAGAATAATAATCCCATTTTAAATTATTTAGTAAACAAATCTAACACTCGATAACTTTTTTTTTTTTTGGCCAGTCCTGGGGCTTGAACTCAGGGTCTGGGCACTATTCCTGAGCTTCTTTCGCTCAAGGCTAGTTTTCTCCCATTTGAGCCACAGTGCCACTTTCAGCTTTTTTCTGTTTATGTGGTACTGAGGAATATCTGCAGGGTTTCATGTATGCTAGGCAAGCACTCTACCCCTAAGCCACATTCCCAGCCCCAGATAGATAGTTAAATAACTTCTTTTTCTTTACTTTCAATTATATTTTCTGACAATTTATTACTCAGTAGTAAAACTATTTTTTTCTTCCTCTCCCTTGTCTTATGTATTTTAAATTATTCACTTCTAAAAAAGCATTTTCCAGTATTACAGGGTCTTCTATGACAGCTAAAAAATTCAGATTATTTTGAAAACTTTTTACCTCAAGAATACACATACTAGACAGTAGATAATCTCTTTAACACCTAACCAAGATTAGAAAGCAAAATACTCAATTAGAAACTATGTTCTGATATCACATTTTCACATAACAGCCATAATATAATGAAATGGTCAATTTGTATCTCTTTGCATGTCAACATTTTAAAGACTATATGGCCATAAACTTTTCTAAAAAGTTGGATAATTAAATCCTAAATATATACATGTTGAATGTTAACTTTTGTTTACAAATAATCTTCCAATTAAAAATATCTCTTTAAGTATTAAATAGGAATTTGTAAGTTTCTGTTAGATTTTATAATACTCAGTATAATCTTCAAAGTATTCATTTAGAATTCTGAATATTTAATATCAAATAAAGTTAAAGCAATGAAAATTTCAAGGGGAAAAAAAAGAATGATAATCCCTTATATGAATAGTATAAGAAATGAACAGTTTTGGGGATAAATGCTAAAAGCATCGAAGTAATTTTTTTTTTTTTTTTAGTTTTTGAGATGGGACTTACTGGCCTATGCTGGCCCCGAATGGCTATGTGTCCCAGGTTGGCTTCAAAACATGATCCTCCTTCCTCAGCCTCCCAAGGCCTAGAATTATAGACCACAAGTATGTGCTACCACATTCAGCTTTTCAAATAACCTTTTTGTTTTTGATACTGGAGTTTAAATTCAGGATTTGAGTGGAACTAGCCCTCTCCCTTTTACTTTAGGTATTTTGTGTCTTATCATCTCAGATTATATTTCTCTGCATAGGCTTTGTACAGAGCTGGGATCACAGGCCTGGACCATTCTGCTCAGCTTGTTTGGGTAAGATTGAGGTCTCACTAACTTTTTGTCTGAACTGGCCTTGAACATGATCCATCTGGTATAAGCACTGTGCCTGAATGCAGAATAACTTAAAAACTGAACAGAGTTCTAGTAGGGTT
Source organism: Dipodomys ordii (assembly GCF_000151885.1). Classification (NCBI taxonomy): domain Eukaryota; kingdom Metazoa; phylum Chordata; class Mammalia; order Rodentia; family Heteromyidae; genus Dipodomys; species Dipodomys ordii. The sequence continues at coordinate 8,990,364 of NW_012267221.1, forward strand.
TAAATATTCAATTATTTGATTATTAATTAAGTTTGGCCAGCACTATATATATTTGTCAGTTTTCTCAGAACTCAGGGACTGGACACTCTTTGAGCTTTTTTTTTTTTTTTTTTTGCTCAAGGCTAGTGTTTTACCACTTTCAGCTACACCTCCACTTCCAGTTTTCTGATGGTTAACTGGAGATAAGACTCTCATGGACTTTCTTACCCAGGCTGGCTTCAATCCATGATACTCAGATCTCAGTAGCTAGGATAACAAACATGAGCCACTAGCATCCCACTTCTAAGCATTATATTCTTGAATGCTGGAGAGAAAAGAGGTCTGACTGTCTTCATGTTTAACTCAATGAAAAAATAGCAAAATAAATAGAAGGTGGAAAAATGCCTTTCTAAATTGAAGAAAAAGAGAAGGAAGAATAGTATAGATTACATCCTGAGGACCAGCGGTATTAACATTTATCTTGTTTTTCTAAATTCTGACCTTTTTTCTAATTATTTAGGAACAAGTAGTAATAACTGGAAAATATTAAGGAATCACTGAGAAAATAGCCATTTCAGATATCTCATTTTTTATTTTACTTTTAATTATATTTTCATTATCTTTAAGTAGTTGTACAAAGGGGTTATCATTCATCTTCTCAGTTTATGAGCACAATGCATCTTGATCAATATCAGCCCCTTAATAATACTCCCCTTCCCTCCCAAACTTACTCATCTTCTCTATTTTCCTAGTTTCATAGGATAGGCAATGAATGTTTTTATTTCAGGGAGAGAAAAGGGATTGTTGTATCAGGGAGATATTATAGACATGATAGATGGATTTCATAAAGTATATATAAAGCCTTAGGTACTCTTTGTAAAAATGGTAGATTTGTAAACAGTTAAATGGGTAGTGCTGACCTCTGAATAGGTGTCTGATAACAGGTCATAAGCACAATGTTCTTGGATTTGACCTAGTATACCTTGATCCAAGTGTTAACATTACAATAATGGCAGCATACATCCTTGATATATAAATAAGCAGAAACTGAAGGGTGACTTGCTTTTGTTGTTGCTTAAATATGTTTTATTAACATACATCATTATTATATGAGGGGAATTTCATTGTGACATTTCTATATATGCATATAATTTATCTCTATCGTGATTAAATGTTTGATGGCAAATTGAAAGAATGAGTAAAACTTCGTTAACCATAACGTAATTTAAAAAATGGCAAAACTTGCAGTAGATAGAAAAATAACTCCACCCATTGAAGATAAAATCTTCAGGGCTTAAGAAGTGCACTTGTCAGAAAGAAAAGGTTTTAGTTAACTTTGAAAGCATTGCCACTAGGAGTGGGCCGATGGCTATTCTCAAATCCAGCTGTAATCTTACAGTGTATTAATAGGAATAATATATTTCGGTAAACGAAACTGTTATTCCCTTCCAGGCACTGGCCAGATATCTGTTAGAGCATTTGCTGTTCTTTGAAATTGTATTAGTTGGTATGAAATATTTGTGATAGAAGAAATTATGGCATAAGGGATTTAAAATCATGCCTTATTATTCCAAAGAGGAATTCGAACTAAAAGCAATCTTGAAGGAAGGAAGTAAATGATACCACTTTAATGTGTATGATACGATATAGAAAACAGACATTGGGTATGTTCTGTAGTCAAGTTTTGCCCATCCTATACATGTAGGAAGGATTGCAAGGAAGATAGACTTCATCTCAACCTAAAATTTTCTAACCAATAGGGCTATTCTTTCATGGCCTACTTCAGCAGAATTGTTTCCTCCCAATTGCTAGACTGATTTAGACAGAGGACTCATGCCTCCAGTTTTGGATGTTTATAAAGGAGCTATGGGGCTGAGGAGGTACATTGTCATGCTTTCTCTTCCAGCTTTGAAATGCAAAAACCCTTGTTTGGTTGAGTATGAGTAGTCTACATAGTCAGTGAAGGAACATGTCTTGAGGAAGAGATGGTAATTGCAGAACACTTCAGAAGTGGCGTTTCTAAGAATGTGAATTATGAACTAGTTTTGTAGAATAATGTGTAAAATTGACGGAACAACAAAAGTACATACATTTAATAGTCAGTAAAGAGAGAAATCTACCAGTGTGGAACTGCTTTTGGTGACAGAGATTCCATGGATATGTTTATTTAACTATATGACATATAGAGATACATGCTTTTTAGTTATTTTAGTATTCACAGTGTGTTATTTGCTCCCTTTCTTTTTTTAATTTTAATTTTATTGTCAAGGTGATGCACACAGGGTTTACAGTTACATAAGTAAGGTAATGAGTACATTCTTGTCAAATTTGTACCCTCCCCTCATTTTTCTCCCACTTTCCCTCCCCTCAATACCCCCCAAGTTGTACAGATCATTTCTAAAATAGTGTCTTGTGAGTATCACTATTGCATTGGTTCCCCCTTTGTCCTTTGTGTCACCATTTTTTTTAATTCTCCTTCCCTTCCCTAATTCAGATAAATGTATATAAAACAACAGGGTATCAAAATCAAATACAATTATGATGGGATAAACCATAGGGGGAAAACACTAAAGAATCCATTTAATACATTTAAAACAACAACAACAAAGAAAAACCTCTTGTGTCCATGTCTTGAAGTTCATTTCACTTAGCATCATCTTATACGACATATGTACATAGCTATTGAGCTATTCTGCTCATCTGCTAAGGTTATGTTAGATGTATACTATTTATTACAAATAAGGGAAACCATAGAACCTATGTTTCTTTGGGTCGGGCTTACTTCACTTAATATGATTTTTTCCAAGTCCTTCCGTTTCCTTACAAATGGACTGGTGTCTCCCTTTCTTCTATCTGTTTCTTAAGGGGAAAATGTTATATGGATTTTTTAAGTGTTTATTTTCTCATGCCAAAAGAGTAAAAAGTTTTTATCTCAGGCTTAAGAAAACACATATAGGCTGGGCACTGGTGGCTCACGCCTCAAATTCTAGCTACTCAGGAGGCCGAGATCTGAGAATTACAGTTGAAAGCCAGCCCAGGCAGGAAAGTTCATGAGACTCTAAGTATCCACCAGAAAACCAGAAGTGGAGCTTTGGCTCAAGTGGTAGAGTGCTCGCCTTGAGCTAAAGAGCTCAGGGACAGTGCCTAAGCCCAGAGTTCAAGCCTTACAACCCGCAGAAAAAAAAAAAAACACAAATGAATACATTTCATGACATGTAGGTCATTTTATTTCCTTTGTTCCACTTCACTGTATTTCACAGTTCAGTTCAGAATTTTGGGCTCACTGAGTTAATATCCTTTGATGGGAAGTTGTTGGGAATTTGAGACTTGTATTCAAGCTTTTTTTGGCTAGATTATATGGCATAAGAAGGGAGAGACAGTGGATGACTACAAGAGAGAACAGGACAAATGCAGCAAGAGTACTCAATGTACATATGAGCTAAAAGAATTACGAAGTATAAAGTGAGTAGGGGAAAGGGCAGGCTGGATGGGAGAAAATGACTGAAGGAATAACTGAGCAGTACTGGACACTGACATGGACATGTTAAATCACAACTCCCTTGTGAAACCTTTTGAAATGCAGAAAATAAATATTAAAAATTAAGCAAATTTAAAATCTCTGATGTTTTTTGTAAGTCTTTCCATTATTATATGTGTAGGATAATCTTAGCAGATGAGTCGAATAGCTCAATAGCTATGTACATATGACCACATAAGATGATGCTAAGGAAAATGAACTCTTTAAGACATGGACACAAGAGGATTTACTTTGTTGTGGTGGTTTTTAATATACTATGTGATTCCTTGTTTCTAATCTATGTTCTACCCCCTATGGTATATCCCCTGTTGTCACAGTATTTGATTGGTACCCTAGTATTGTATATATGTTTATCTGATTGAGGGAAGGGAAGGGAAACAATAGAATGATGAGACAAAAGACAAGGTGAGAACCAATGCAACAGCAATATACACAAGACAATATGTTGGAAATGATCTGTAAAACTTGAGGGGGTGGTTAGGGGAGAAGAGGGAGAAAAATGAGGGAGGGGATGACAAGTTCAACAAGAAATGTACTTATTACCTTACTTATGTAACTATAACCCCTCTGTATATTACCTTGACAAAAACATCTCTGTTGTTTATCACAGCAAACATTTATAATGTGAAATCTGCCCATTAGTGGCATGGTTCTCCACACTGACTTCTCATCTAAGCCATGGCCCTTTTGTGGGCCAGGAGCAGAAGAGGCAAGAAAAACTATGAAGACATTTAAAAAACAATTCACACAAAAGTGATATGCATTACATTCATTCATGTTCTATTGGCCAAAGTAAATTACTGTGGTCAAGCTAAAAAAAATTAGGTGTTGTATGCAGGAGAACTCTGTGTGGATGTATGTGGATGTACACATGCACACCTACATATATGAAGAAAGATTTGAAAACAATGTAATTGAGTCTCTTGGGAAATACTGTGATGGGAGAGTGACATGATGTAGCCATAGCTAACACCAGTTAAGATGAGACATATTGCAAACAGAATCACTATTGAGGATGACTTAGTTTTTCCTGACTTTGTAACTACCAGAATCCTATGGATGAAACTTTCGTGCCGTTAATCTCAGGATGTTTGCCTTTTTCTCTTTGCACTGCCTGTGGTATTTTAGGAGTTGCCTGAGTCTTAGATATCTTCACTTTTAATCAGTTTTTCTTCATGTAGCTACAATAATTTGATCGGCCAATGCTGTGCAAGAATATTCTGTAGTAAAGAGAAACAGAAATATTGCCTGTGGTCACTCCTGTAATCCTAGCTACTCAGACACCTGAGACCTACAGGACTGTTGTTCAAAGCCAGCCAGGCCAGAAAATTCTGTGAGACTCCATCTCCAAAGTAACTAGCAAATAGTTGGACTACAGGCATGGCTCAAGTGGTAGAATTCCAGTCAAACAGGCAGGTAGGGGAGATGAGGTCCTGAGTCAACGCCCCTGCCCCCCGTACTGCCAAATAAATGAATAAATAAAACAAAAAAAGCAGAAATAGTTAAATATTCAGCAAAACGAGTCCATTGTGCTATGAGAAAATTGTCTAATGCAGAAAACTACATTCTTTATGAAACCTGTAATATGTAATTCCTGAAAATGTATACTGGTGAGTAAAAACAGAGCTAGGGATTCCTTGGGTCAGAGGTCAGGGAAGATAGTTATGAGGAAGTTATTAGGATAATCATCACATTGGAGTATACATCAAATTGCAGACCTGAAAGAGGTAAATTCCACATTAATAAAAGTAGAGGAAACGTGTGGTTATCAAATAAGAAGCAGTTTCCCTTTTGAAGTTCAGAAGAGAAAAATAGAAAAACAATCAGTTACTCTTTCTATAAATCTTTGAACTTTGTTTATGTCTGTTTTAGGAGGAACTTGAAACAGCCAAGAAGTTTTTATATTATGAAATGGGCTATAAATCTCGGTCTGAACAATTAACAGATCGTTCTGAAATTTGCCTCCTGCCTTCAGACATTGACAGGTATTCCTAATGAGCTTCCTTCTCTCTTTTCTCATTCTTAGTAAGTATATTTCTAAATCACTCAATGTTGTGTTGCAGGTACAAGAAGAGATTTCATAAGTTTGATGCAGACCAAAAAGGCTTTATTACCATTGTTGATGTTCAGCGTGTATTAGAGGTAACATGTTTTTGGTTCAGCATCAGTCTTTGATAGCAAAAGAGTTTAAGGATAAAAATAGTTAACTTTTTTCTCATCTAATGTTTCCTACAAACAATATTCTTAGTTTAATTTTAGAAAGCTTGGTCACATTAGGAAAAGGATATGCATAATTTTTAATTAAACTCATTATTCTGTGCTTTTCTCTTAGAATATCAATGTACAAATGGATGAAAATACACTACATGAAATTCTTAATGAAGTAGATTTGAACAAAAATGGGCAGGTTGAACTCAATGAATTTTTACAGGTGAGTTGTTGAAAGAGCACATGCATTTGCTTTTATCTTTTAGTTGTCATTATTGTTCCAAGAATGATTTTTATTAGCATATATTCCACAAAATAAAATAATGGGACTCATGATATTTTCCTACATGTGAAGTCCAGACATGCATTCATTCCCTCCCTCCTTCCTCAATTACTCTCTCCCTCCCTTCCTCTCACTTTCTTTCCCTCCCTCCCTCTTTGTTTCCTTCCTTCCCTCCTTCCTTCCTTCCTTCCTTCCCTCCTTTGGGCTTGTATGCTGTCTCTTAACTTTTTCTTCTTAAAACTCATGCTCTACTACTGCTTCACTTCTAGCTTTTTTTCTGGTTAATCAGACGTAAGAGTCTCATAGACATTCTTGCCTGGGCTGGCTTTGAACCTCAGTCTTCAGATCTCAGCCTCCTAACAGGCATGAGTCAGTGATACCTAGCTAAAGTCCATGTATTGTCACTTCATGTAGAAAGAGAAGAAAATGGGATGTCAGATGCAGCTCTGGCTGTCCACCTTCAAGGAGGAGGCTCTCTTCTCTTGCTTTTCATAAGAAATATTTTATGTGTGACAATTTAGATGAAATCTAAGTTAATTGTGGCTTAAGGAGTATACAAGCAGCTTTTTAAAGAAATCTATCTTGGAATAACACTGTTGGGTCATTCTGTCCAAGAGAGGCAACAAAATATTTCTACTGTGGATTTTTTTTTTGTATCAGGGATTAAACTCAGGACTTTTGATTATGCTAGGCAACAACTCTACAACTTGAACCTATACCATCAGCTTTTTGTTTTGTTTTGTTCTCAAACAAAGCTCTGGCTGGCTTTGAACCTCTGATCTTTCTCCCCCAGCCTCCTGAGTACAGTGATTTTAAATATATATCACCATGCCCATCTAGAAGGTATATTGTTTTTATGGAACAAATTACAAATTACAAGAATCATATTTATTTGAGAATATAATTATTAGATTGTTAAGTTATAAATAACAAGGAAAACAGAAGAAATGAAATTTACATATTCTGGGCTGAAGACCCATATAATTTATACATTTTGGTTGCCAATTTTCAATTTACTGAAGTGTCATATGTTTGACCTTTGTAATCATGAAGAAAAGTTTTGTTACTTTAGCTTTAAACTGGTTGCTAGGCATCATTCCTTAAAAATTCCTTAAAGAAAATGCAAAAAATCCACACATTATTTGTAGCTGTCTATATGATTGTAATCATTTGAAGAATGTATTGGTTTCAAACTAAGCACCCAGGTTTTTTTCTGGAAGGTTTCATGGAAAGGTATTTCAAATGAATGCCAGGCCTTGCTTGCACTGTGGCAATGATGAATGCTGAACATGAAATAAATTAATGCTGGGGATTTTGGTCAATGTCAGCCCTTTCTTCAGTGTGTCAAGTTAAACAAACAAGATCAAGGCAAAGGAAATGGTAATTGTCTCTCTGGAGATGAGCTGCAGATAAGAGCATTGTTGAATCTAAATGCAGAAAATTTTCACAGGCTGTGTCCAGCATTACAAAAATGAATGTTTAGTCCTTTTAACTTTTACAGTTTAACTAAGTGCACATTTTAAATTAATTTTAAATTTATGGGTAGGAATTAGAAGTCATTTAATGAATATTTTTGGTGTTGGTTTCCTGGAGAATATCTTATTATTTGTTTCAGAATGTTAGAGTACTTTTCTTCAAAGAAATGGCTTATGCTTCACTTCATGTGTATTGTAAATAAACAACAGCATTTTGGTTTGAAAATTTCAGGATTTAAGAAACAATAGGAATCTAATTTTGTGGATATGCTATGTGGTTTGAGTTTTAGGTAATATTCTTCACTGTAATAAAGTAAAACACATAGAAAATAATTTAAACCATCTGCAGTTTTTCTTGTAGCATTTAAAAATATTTGAGTGTTTCTTGTTCAATTCTAAATGAAAGAGACTATTCTCCATGTAAGTACAGACATACAGTGAATTTTCTAAGTTAAAAAGTACTGTATGTATCATAAAATATATTCAGACTCAAATGTATTTCTTATAATGTGGCTTTTACATTTATGTAATATTTAAAGAAAACTTTGACATTTCGGAGGTTAGTCCATGATTTACAGTTTTTGGCTGAAAGAAAGTCCTAGCTTGGTCAGTCTTGTTACTGTTCATATACTTCCATGGTCTTTCCAGATCAGGGATAAAACAATATACAATAAATTGTTCTGGCAAGGATGCCAATATTGCTTATATTGCATGATTCATCAGATACAGAGTCTATTTTTGGGTTTGTTTAATATTTTACCAAAGAGTAAGAGCCATATTTATGCTATTAGAGATCTTTATTTTTAATATAGAAACTCTTCAGAAAGAGCGTGTTTGACATGACTTTATGTCTAGGTTTGGGCTTTTTAATGACACTTCCATGTCATGTCATGTAGGAGTCCACCTGTAATAAGCAATTGCTTGTGAAACAGTTTTTAATAAGGTCACCAAATTTTGACCCAGCCCCTGGGCAGATACTTCTGACATACTTGCAGAGCTGAGGGGCTTTGTTTTGTTGCTGTTGTTTGTGGAACCCTAAAATATTTAGATTCTTTCCAATTTTTTTCTCATGAATGTCCAACTGTATTCTTTTTAAAATATAACTTTAGTGTTATTATTAAGGTGCTCTACAGAGGCATTACCATTTCCAAAATTCAGGTAATGAGTACATGTTTTTTTTGGACAATATCACCCCTTCTTTCACTTTCCCCTAGTTTCCCACTCTAGTTCCTGCTCCACTCCACTCTTTTTAAGATAAACAGATTGGGGAAATGAGATCAGGAAAAGTAAATACTTAAAGCCACTTCAATGTGAAAATGTAATAATAATAAAAGGAACAATATACTCAAACTCATAATTGAAAAGTGCTTTCCAGATTAAAGACCTCTGCCCACTGACTGCATGAAATTTCAAGACTAATTCTGATTTTATCCATTTGACTAAAAATGAATTAACTAAAATCTGGAGTGCTTTTAATTCTTAGGGCAGATCTCTGGGCCTATTTTCAAGGACTTCGTATGTAAATTACTTTAAAAAGTCTTGAAAGAATTTGGATTTAGGTGACAGTCAAGTACAATTACATTAAAAAAAACTAAAGTTAAATATAGGTCTTGCTTTGACTTTGTTCAATCCCTGAATTCCTGTTTGAGATTTTTAGAAATAGAATTAAATATCCAATATTCGAAGTTGCTTTAAAAGATATGCCCTAGGTATCCTAAGGGAACAAAGAGTGATACATGGGATTTGCTTTTGGAGGCAGGCTGATTTGCAGGATAGATGCCATTTTATTTTATTTTTCAGCAGTGGATGTGTCTTGGTCTCTTCCTCTCTTTTTGACATGTTCAAAAATGTTCCCCTTCTTATTGGAGCCATAGTATTTTGATAGTATTTTAGTATTTTGTGGCTTTTGATAGATCACCTATTTTTGACTGCCACAAGGGTAAGAAGGAGAGAATGAGCTGGCCTACCTTTTAAATCTCTTGCCTGTTTTCTTTTTAAGCTGATGAGTGCTATTCAGAAAGGAAGAGTATCTGGAAGCCGACTTGCTATACTCATGAAAACTGCAGAAGAAAACCTGGACCAAAGAGTTCCAATTCCGGTGGACCGCAGTGGTGGAGGATTGTGAGTCTGACCAGTAAAATCCACAGCCAACCTACACAGAAATGACAAATTATGATGTAGCAAGCAGAGATGACTTAAATCAATTTAACATCATGGTTGTGGTAGCTTTTTTTTAACACTGGAAAACATTCCAAAATTTTGGGTGTTGGTATATTTGCCAACGTAATTTGCCAATACTTTATTTTACTTGCCATTCAGTCGAGCTTCTAAAAAGTGTATTTTCTCATTTTCAGTGCACATTGATTTGATGTTTTGTATCCATTTTGTGACCTGTTAGACTTGACATTCTTCCTTTCTGTTTATCCACTTATTCTAAATCAATTCTGGAGGCAGAATATTTTGGCAGAAAGAGAAAAAGAAAAAAAGAAAAAAGGGTGGAAAAAATTCTGTGACATATACCACGCTCTGGATGTTAAGCTTGTAGATAGCATTTTTTTTTAAAAACAATGACCTATTAAAATGATAGCATTTCTGGCAACTTTGCAGTCCTTTTTTCCTCCAACTGGTCTACCTCCCTCTTCTGAACAATATTGCACATTTTTATGTCCAGGGCATGCCTAGCAAGGCTAAGGGAAAGAAAAAGTTTAGATCTAGTTACAAGTCTCAGAGTGAAGCTCTGAAAGCTTCCAGAATCGCAGGTATAAGATAAGGATAGCACTGACATTTTCTGAGAGTTACAGTGATAGTTTCATCTCAGCAGTTCATTTTTTTTCCCCAGTCACTGCTGGTTTTCTTTTGACTATTAGTGTTGCCAGGAAGATCCTGGCTTTTCTTACTCAAAAGCCAATGTTCAATGTGGCAAGTTAAATTTTATGGGATGAGTCCAAATCTTTCCAATCTTTATATAAAATAATAATAATACAGTGACCCAATTTTTAATCTCTAGATCCTAACTTTTACAGCAGCAGGTATTGTTAACCCTGTCCTCTTTGTTGACAGTATTTGCAAACAGACAATAAAATGACAAAGAATAGAGTTCTTTAATTATAATCACATTTAAAATAAGGCACAAAACTTCAATATCCAAGGTCAATCTGTTTCTTAAAAGCCCTTTTCTTTCTGTACTCAGTGGAAAAAATTCTCCATATATATTTTAAAAACATACATAAAACATGAAACAAAAATAAAAGTCATTGTGCATTGAATTTAACAAATAATACACTGAGTTAAAATGACATTCTGGCATTTTACATAGTCATCTTAATATTTTTTATTCCTTCCTTCCTTCCTTCCTCTGGCATTTTACATAGTCATCTTAATATTTTTTATTCCTTCCTTCCTTCCTTCCTTCCTTCCTTCCTTCCTTCCTTCCTTCCTTCCTTCCTTCCTTCCCTCCCTCCTTCCCTCCCTCCTTCCCTCCTCCCTCCTTCCCTCCTGCTCTCCCTCCCTCCATGCCTCCCTCCCTCCCTTCTCTCTCTTTGTCTCTCCTCTCTCTCTCTTTTCTTTCTTTCTCTCACTCTCTCTTTCTTTCTTTCATTCATTCTATTTTTCTTTCTTTCTTGTCTAGATATTGGGATTTGAACCCAGGACATTGTGCTCTTGCTTGGCTTTTTCATTCAAGTCTGGCACTGTGTTTCCTCTTTCAAAGCCTACTATGTACTTCTTTAAAAAGACCAGGTTCTATATAGGGAGAAATAGATCACTTTATTTCACAGCAGATTTTTATTGCATAGACTTAGTCCTAGTTTTGTAAATGAGTACATAACATGCTTATGTACCATTATTTCTACTTATGTCAACACAATAGAATTCTGTGGATAAAACTGTATGCCATAATATAAACTAGGAGGTTTACTTACCTATTTGTGCCATCATTTCTGAAGCAAGCACAAACTACTTGGGGAGACAGCATTTATTTTTAGTTGAAGTTTAGATGCTTGCCACTTCCTAAAGTAAATCTAAAACAGTTAGATATTCCCTGCTGTCACTAAGCGATATCCCCAGGTATCACTGTGATTTTTTTGTTGTTGTTCAAAGTAAAATTTTACACTGTTATTTTGTTGTTGTTAATGAATGGAAGCAAGTGGCTTTTGAAACTTAATGTTTTTCTATTGACACAATAAATTTGTCTACTGACACTAAATAGGTAGCAAAGCTGTCTTTTAAAACATCCCAGATGACATGCCACAATATTTGTACATTGTACTCTCTCTTTCTCTCCTTCTCTCTCTTTTTCTAGTTAGATCGAGATAACGGTGACTTTTCTCCTCCCTGATTCTGTTACAGTAGGGATGGGATGTAAAGTGTGACTGGCTTGGGCAGACCTGGGTTTGAAAAACAGACCTTGTTTATGCCGGCTTTGCTATGAATGAAGTTCCTATAAGGACAAAGAAGAGTGCAATTTTCTTGATTTGAGCATCTATGCTTTTGCTTAAGGCTGATAATTTAATTCTAAGATACATGCTCCTTCACCAATCCCAGAGACTTGTTTTGGAAATACAGTGGTTTTTAAACCATTACTGTGAATAAGAGCACCTTAGCATTTTCCTCTATGCTCTTAACCCTTTCTTACTTTTTTACCTGGTTTAAGCAAATGGGGAAAAAAATAGAGGACTACCCCTTCAAGACCATTCTAAACACAAACCAATTTTGTTTCCTTATTTTCTCTCTCTCTCTTTCTTTTCATACAAATTGGTGTTGGGTGATTCTGTTGAGGATTGTATCTGGGTGCCAGAGATTGTGTTTTATTTTTACTTTTTTGTCATTAATGTTTTAAGAGCCTTTATAGGGATTCAGGTGAAGGAACCTCATCTGTGCTGGAGAGTTGGCTACTCTAACTTGCTCCACTTCAGTCATAACAATGATAATGCTGGATTATTTGTAAAAGCGAGGTTGTCTGCCTCACGTCCATCTTGCTGTAGCACATTTGCTTCTGATCAGTTTGTACTGAGTGTAACTAGGATTTCTACAATTAAATGCATGCTTTTTATTCTGCCTTAGTTTATAAATGGCTTGATTTTGTCTGTTTCAAAATAGGTATCTTCCTTTTTTGTAAAAAACAAAAAAGTTATTCTGACTTTTACTACACATACTATAAGGTTCATCACTGATTTTCTTTCCCTCTTTTTTATTCATTTATAAAGATTTTTTGCCTCTGAATGTAATCACATATGAAGTCAATGATGCTGTAACTTACACAATTTGCATTGTGTCAACTTTTTAAGGGAATTAAAACAAGCTCTGCTTGTTTTCAAAGAATATCAAGTATAAACACAGTACTGAATGAATATATGCACTGCATGTTTTCATACATGGCACTTTTATGTATTGTATTGGGTTATTGTTCTAGATTGGACTGTTAAATACTATATTTGAGGCTGGATTGTCATTTTTATAACTGTCTTGGTATTTTATTGCCATTATTTATTACTTTTGATATACAGAATGAGCTGCATGCATTTATAGAGCAATAAGACGATGTATTTAATGTGCCTTGTTTTTAACTGAATAAGAACTGAAAGCATGAATCAATAAAACTGATTAAAATGCTCCATTTGCTGGCATTTTGGTATTCCTTGCAGTTAGACAAATAACTTTAATTACTCCTGAAGTTTTTTTTTCTAAGTTCGAAAATATTTTCAGAAACTACTTTTCAATGATATGTTAATCTTCAAAGTTGGAAATGTGTAATTGAGTCTCAAAGGTGAAATCTCTGCATAGACAGATGTAATCTTATGAGACTACCAGAATGAAATATTTGTATTAATTTGTTGCTGGAGCCGTTAGGGCTGTGATTTTTGTATTTGTGCAATCCTACTCTGAACTTACATTTATCCTATTACAACTCAGTTGAGTTCTTTTTCTTTTCCTTCCCCCTCTCACCCCCGCCTTGCCTTTTTTTGTCAAATAGAACCTTCAGCCTCAGAGTTCCCAGGCACACTGATGAATTTTATCATAACTAAAATCAATAGAAATGAATGGGAAAGATTACATAATCCATTTTGATCATCTTACATGTCAAGTTAGTGCAGGGTTGCCAAGTGTTGATAAATGCTCTGACAGAAAAAAGTGCTATATATTTTCATTGTCAGTAAATCAGTAAAACTGTTATCAGTTTTAACACTGGGCAAATTTTATAATGCCCTTTTTTTAAAAATAGGTTTTAACTTACACAGGTCCATGGAGTATGTTCTCCATTTTGTGCTTTAGGTGTGCTGCCTTCTGGTTTGGTGCGCTCAAAGGCATTTGTGAGCTTTTGAAGGTCCTTTGAAATGGAATAGACTATCCAAAGCCAGGCCTCCCAGGCAGACTTGAACAATGAACTGTTAGTTGAATACCTGGAAGAAAACATATAAGCAACTCAAAACATTTTTTTCATTGATCTAGCCTATCAAATTTGATAGTACTTTCAAATTTGTCAAAAGATTGTCCCCAGTTTTCAAAATGTGTAAAATTGATGGTTATAAAAAAGTGAAACATGATATAGCATCAATATTTTGCAATGACTGTCAATAGTGTGTTATCACTGGTGTCAGATTTTCACATGATGGAATTTGACTTGTGAAGGTAAGAAGCAACAGAAGTTTTAAATTGATCTGGTACCCTTATAATGAGAGAATTTCTGTATAGGAGGCAGAAATGATGAGCCATTTGTGCCATTTGTGTACTTTGTAGTTTAGGTCTCGAATTAGCAACCGATTTTGTGTGAAATGCAAGCACAGAACATGATATATTTGAGCCTAGATGATACCACCAGCAGATGTGCAGGTCCTTGTGGTAAGAGTTGTGGGTACTTTGGGGGGAAAAATTAATAGATACCCTTATATTTTTGTCACCTAGTCCAGAAAGAAAAGCAATATATTTCTTTTTTTTTTGAATGGTGAAAATACCATACAGAGGGGTTACAATTACATGGGCAAGGTAATGAGTACATTTCTTACCAAGCATTGCTGCCTCCTCCTTTGTTTCCCCTTCCAAGTGAAGCAATATATTTCTTTAGCAGAATTATTAGGCCTATCTGGGTTCTCCACTCTTGGCATTGAATTACATTGTTTATTATACCCTATGGGAGGTGTTCTTGTTGGAGCTACCTGAATCTAGGGAGTGTACAGTCTATATCCTTTACTTGTAATTATAGTTATGGTTAGTATATAATGTCAGTGAACAGAGAGGAGGATTGAATTGCCTAGAACCTGTCTTGGACATTACATCTTGGCACATAGTACAGCTAGTTACACTTCTGAGCCATTCAAATCCAGTTTTATATCTTAAGCAGAGCATCCCTGTACATTTTCCAGGCAAATGACTCCTTTAGAACCAAGTTTCCTTTTATTCCTTGGCTGCTTGGCTTGCTTGCACTGTGTCAAGGAGTTTAGAGGTGTTAAAAATACATATGCATTTGAATTCTTTTTTCTGTTGGCCCTAGTATCTATAACAGAATAGTTTTGGTGCTATGAATCTTAAATTAGAGTGGTTTTACATTTATATATGTATATATCTGTACACATATATATGTATATATGTACACATATATATGTGCATATACATATATATACACACACATACTCATAGGATTTCTTTGTTTTGATCTTAGAAACTGAGTCTAATTTTCTTTTTTAAAGCTCAGAATGACTTTTGTTAGTAATTCTGGAATCAGAAATAGTCCTAAATTCAACCTCTTTCTTTTTGTTAGTTTTATTTTTTCAAGTCCAATATAGAAATATCTGATTTTTGCTTGCCTAAATTAGCTAAACATAATGGGTTCATTTTTTACCTGACTTTTTTTTTTCTTAAGCAAGTGCTTCCTTCTTTGGTGGCACCTATCCCCACAAAAAGGGAAGTAAAAGTGAATAGGCCCTTCTTCCCTGTAAATTGTTGCTTCAATTCAAGTTTTTGTTTGCATCCCCATTATTAATTGATTTACAATTCATTTTTATGCATATGGAGTTTTCCTACCCAAGTTAAGATGCTGTAAATCTTAAATCCATTGAAATGACAGTGAAATATTTCATTTTATCCCATGAATCATTTGCCATCCTTATTGCAGAAAAATGGCAAAATTATAGTGTACTATGTTTTCATAAATTACCATCCTCTACCCCACCATCCTAGCACCCCAGTGTCGGAGTCAGACACTTGTGGTAAACAACTCTGGTTTTACAGGAGGCTGATCAAAATTTCATACTATTACAAATTAATTCTTCTAGAATGGTGGAGTATTTAACTTGTTACCAAATATATCATCTATTATATAAGTAAAAAAAAAAAACCCAGCTTGATTTTAAAGTCAGCCCTGTGATTGCTAGTATCGCAAAAGAGGAAGAGTGCTGAGTTCCTTAAATAATGTATATAATTTTCATTGAGTTTCATATATCAAAGTAGTCATTTATATCCTGAAAGGTGTGTGCTTTGCACTATGTGTTTGAACACTATTAAAAAATCATAGGACAAATCATAGGTTTCCATTTCTCAATTTTTCAAGAATGAGTATATGCAGCCCTGTCCTCCCAATCAGTAAAAGTAATATGCATAAA